>NC_083425.1:34359967-34662998 GCF_020745735.1 Hemiscyllium ocellatum
CTAGTGATAGCAATTCTCCCATTTGATCAGTTCATGTTGGTGTTGAACCAGCCAGATGCTATAGGGTATAAAGGAACATCATATTATGCGTCTTGTCAGCCCACATATATGCGAAAACATCTGACTGTGAGGTTGAACTTTATCGCATATATCACCTGGCAGCTTGTTGTCTAAATTTCAACCAATCAACACTCTCCTCTCCTCTCCTCTAGTTTAAATGTTGCTTTTCTTCTTTATTAGTATTCTTGTGAATTGTCTTGATGAGTGTAAGGTGAACATTTTCAGCAGAATGTGTCTTGTTTTTCAGCAATCCTCAAGTTATGTCCTACCAAATGTCTATTACTTTTATTTTATATAATGTGAAATTTCAAAATGTCAATAGCTGATTATATTTTTCTCCATCCTTCCCTCTTCCTAAGACAATGATCTCAGATGTAATTCCACTAGTGTTGCTTTTCTTCTAATATCTGAACATTGTTAACTAAATACTTGACAATAAGTGTCAGCTAATTTAGCTATACATTATCCTTGCCTAGCAACAACAGACAGAAATTTTTAGAAGTGGTCACAGGGGTTGGGAGGTCATGTTGCGGCTGTACAGGACATTGGTTAGGCCACTATTGGAATATTGCGTGCAATTCTGGTCTCCTCCCTATCGGAAAAATGTTGTGAAACTTGAAAGGGTTCAGAAAAGATTTACAAGGATGTTGCCAGGGTTGGAAGATTTGAGCTATAGGGAGAGGCTGAACAGGCTGGGGCTGTTTCCCTGGAGCGTCGGAGGCTGAGGAGTGACCTTATAAAGGTTTACAAAATTATGAAGGGCATGGATAGGATAAATAGACAAAGTCTTTTGCCAGGGATCGAGGAGTCCAGAACTAGAGGGCATAGGTTTAGGGTGGGAGGGGAAAGATATAAAAGAGACCTAAGGGGCAACTTTTTCACACAGAGGGTGGTACAGGTATGGAATGAGCTGCCAGAGGAAATTGTGGAGGCTGGTTCAATTGCAACATTTAAGAGGCATTTGGATGGGTGTATGAATAGGAAGGGTTTGGAGGGATATGGGCCGGGTGCTGGCAGGTGGGACGAGATTGGGTTGGGATATCTGGTCGGCGTGGACAGGTCTGTTTCCATGCAGTACATCTCTATGACTCTATAGTCATGAACAAAAGCCAAGAATTGCTACTATTACCTTGGGTTAAGATCAGAAAACTCCATTAAAAATTAGTGATCAAAACAACAATCTTCCTGTTCGGTTCTTACTGAGTAAATGTGCTGTCTTGAACCATTAAAAAGAATCTAGACTCATTACAGTTTTCTGCATTCCGTCCCCTTATGTTATGTTTGATGTTAATTTGGGTTTTGTTTTAGAATAGTGGATTTTTATTAGATCATTGAACTGAGGTAGAGTCATTGTGGCTGCCAATAAACTGAGCTCTAGATATAGTTTGGTCTCTATACAAGTTATTTCGGTTCCCATAGTAACTATTCCAAGACCTTTTCAATAATGATAACCCTCACTCATTGGAGAAAATGTAATGCTACAATGTGTGAAAGGAGCATTCTTATTGGCAAAACAGCGTCGCGGTTCTTTCGCCATGTTCTCTTTCAAGCAGCCCCCAACAGAGAGCTGAGAATTACTGGATTTAGCATTTTATTTGAAGGAATAATTCATCTACCAATTTTAACTATTGATTGATGATTTTAAGTAATCTCCAATGCCTTTAATTATGTTCATTTGAAACTTATATTATATGTAAGATGCTTTACATGATGATTCTATTATTGTATGTGCCTTTTTCAATTACTTGCTTCATAAAATGCTATTAATATGCTGACATCTTGATGTTATCTGTGTAGAATTTTACAGTGAGAGGTGGTTACAATTCCCTGCTACACAGGGAGATAATTTGAACATCTTGGTTTCATGTAGCTCAAAAAGAATTTTACCTGAACCACAATGAATCACGAAGGTCCAAAATTTATTTCCTGTGGAAATTTGTAGACCATTGATATATGCAAGTTTTACAATACATTTCTGTTATGGTGAAATACTTCAAACCTTTGTGATGCTTCTGAGATACTGAAAATCCTCAGCTTACATGATGACTCTGCCCACAGTGCAGAAGATCAGTTTACACATGTTTCCTCCTAGGCTAATATTGATTAATACAGAAACTATGTGGCATAGGGGTATTGGTAATTTTCTGTTTGAGTCATCCTTCAGTTGTAGCTTTGGACTATTTTGTAGTAGTAGTATGCTCAGTGCCATCAAGACAAAAATCTCTACAACCAGCCACTGAAGCAGCTCTCCACTGATAAGAACAAGAATAGGCCATCTACTGAGTTTGTTCCATCATTTACTGATATCATGGCTAATCTGTTAGCTAGTTTTATTTAACTGCTATTTTCCATACATTCCTTAATTATTCAAGTTAACAAAAAGCTATCAAGAACAAACTAAAATCTACGGTTTATGTAAATTCAATTTCCAAAAGAATATTTCACACTTATACCACAATTTGCATGTAGGCTGAAAGGTCTGACACTAACATTTAGATTTAATTCCCTGATCATATGGGGCAGAATTCTTTCTGAGTCTGACTAATGTTGTCGATAACAAGAGTTATGACAGAATGAGGTGAGAAGTCTGGCAAGGTCTGTCTCCACATTGGGAGCAACTTGCTGCACCATTTATTCATTTGCTAAGCAGTGAGATGAGTTTCTCATTGTGCAGCGGTGAATTGCTAATTAAGTGGCATTCAGTTTGTTAAATGCTGTATCAACTCAAATCACTTCATTAATATTCAGTTTCCTATCTTAGCAAACTCCCACTGACCAAGCTAAACACCAGGAATCCTGACAGAGGAAATCAGAGTGCACACCTGGCGGACTCAGTTCACTCCTCTCTTTTGAGGAGCCTCCATGATGCTCTGTACTGCAATTCATGGCATGATCCATGGCCTCCAGCCACACAGAGCCCTCATCCTTGAACATAAGAACCTAATTTTTGTCAACCTCTTGTGGCCAACATTTCACCTCTCCTAATCTCTTGTAGGTTGCTTAGGATGTACAGAATTTTATTGGAATGAGCATTGGTAACCAGCATTGAAAGGCTGCTGGAGGGACAGGAACCTAGCCCAGGCTCCATCTCAGGGCTGCTCACTTGCTCTCTTTTCACTCACTTATTCAGTTCTTACCTGCACACTTGGCAACATCCATGTTTTGCTTTGTCTGCCTTGCCATCCCATATCCATTTGTATGTTGGCACTTCAGCCAAAGACAGAGGCTGTCAGTTCTGCTGTACTAATGTTTTTTTTGCACAGAAGCACACTGAGTCTGCTTATATCATGCTTGTCATTTGGGATCCTATATGTGAGGTGGAAGTACAGAGGTATTTTAATCAACAATCCAACACCTACATCATATGTCAGCTGCGTAAGTGGCAAGAATCCTTCACATTTATTCAACTAAATAGAAAGTGGCTGGTGGCTTGTCCTCACTCCAGTCGGGGTGGGGGTGTGGGGGTTGGGGGGTGGTGGGGCATGCTATCTGTCCAGGTGCCCTGGTATCATGAGTCATGGGTACAGTCTGCACATGATCCAGGACCTTAGCCATAGTCAGTCATCCACTTGGGGCAGTCATGATCTGAGGTCTGTCCAACTGAGGTCTGAGGAGTGGGCAATTGTGGATCCAACTGTATCAGCACTAGCACCAGCTGTCATGGGAACCACATAACATCAGTCAGGGAGCTACCAAGACAGCGGTCAGGGGCCGCTCGTGTCTAGGGGCTGCTTGTCAAAATTGGTCTGATTTCTAAGGTAAAAAAAGTCCTGGGGTTTATCCGTTGTTTATCACGGAGGGTGCAAGAGGGGTAATGTAAAGGCAGAGGAGAAGCTGGGTATAACATTGTCTGAACAGGGATTTGTTCAAATGGAATGGTGTTGCTTGGTTAAATCTCAACACCTGTTCTGAGTGCAGTTTGTAGAGCCTAAATTGCTTTGGTTGCAGTCTTGTATTAGCATATTCATATTTCCAAATCAGTGCATCTGACAATATCCAGCCGATTCTGCTGCCATCCCAGTTAGTGACCACCCCTCTGCTACATTTATCACTGAAGCAAGCTGGACAATGATGAGGCACTTAAAGTTTGAGATTTAGAAGAGGCTCAGACTTTGTTGCTATATTCCTAGAAACATCATGGAAATTTTGATTTTTTTTTGGTCTAGTAATGTTTATTGGCTTGATGGCATATTTGGATCACTGAATACTTTGTACCACTACTCTGGCAGTGGGTGCTGCAAATGGCATTCATTGGTCTTGCCACTGTCCTCAAGACTGGCTGACTACACTGCTAAAAAACATTCATATTGGACTCAAAATGATAACTCTGTTTTCTCTTTGCAAATACTGCAGACCTCCTGAGTGTCTCCAACACTTTCTGTTTTTATTTCAGATTCCCGCAGCCTCAGTATTTTGCTTTTATTTGAAGAGTGTCATATCGGACTTGAAACGTTAACTTTATTTCACTCTCCAAGGTGCTGCTGGACTTGCTAAATGGCACAGCTGTTTTGTTCTTCTGTACTCCCAAGATGCAATCTGACCAGGTCTATATCTGTATCAGGAGGGTCTGCAGGTTCTTCTCCTTGAATTTACAGGCCCACCTCTTCAAAAAAAAGCTTCTCTTGACTGTGTTCATTTCTGTGTGTAGAAATGAAAATATTGTTAAGACAGTAAAATGGAAAGTATCAATACAGGCCTTTATTTAAAAAAAATAGAGAAAGCCAAAAGAACTGCAGATGCTGTAAATTAGAAACAATAGCAGAAATTGCTGTGAAGAGAAATCAGAGTTAAAGTTTCTAGTCCAATGACCCTTCCTCAGAACGGAGAAAGAAAAAGCCTTCAGCTAATTAATTCAATATCTAAACCTCCCTGTAAAGGATGATTTTTTTTCCCCTACATTTCTTTAATCCATTACCGGAATTTCCGACAGATTCTACTGGTTACAATCTTTTATTCTGCTTTTTCCATTCTGGCAGTCACATGAACTTCTATGGCACTGTCTGTATAAGTTCTCTGCAGCTAGATATGCATAACTTTCACCGTGCATTCGAGGAAGTAGCTTACCTGTAACTCTGTAGATCGTTAGTATTGCCAGATAGTTCCTTTATCTGAAAGTTTCCATATGACTTAGAGGTCATATCTTTTATCTTTTATAAATGAACAGAAATGCAAATTAAAATGTAGTTTGTTATTGTGTGATTTTCAAAAATTGGTGTCAGGTGGTTGCTGATTGAACTTTCTTTTTTTGTATTTTGTTTAACTTGAATCCTGTGTTTGAGAGTTTTGAAAACGTAGGTTTGATAGCTGTTGCTAAATACTATTGAACTATTATACATTTATTACTATTAGTATAGAGTTATATTTAATAAGTATTCACATGGAATTGGACTGCAGTAATTAGAAGCTTTGAAACCAATTAATTTTGTGCATCAAACCAAAACCAATTGAACTGCTTTGACTCAGAAGAAAATTGAATATCCCTTGGCAACTGTATACAACAACAACTTGCATTGCATATGCCCATTAGCATAGTAAAATATTCCAAGGCACTTCACAGGAGAGTTATCAAACTTTTACACTGAACAACAGAAAGAATTATTAGGACAGAATATCAGAAACTTGGTCAAAATTCTTAAATGAGTCTTAGATTACTGGGGAGACCTTTTACAATGAAGATGAGGAGAAACTTCTTAAGCCAGAGAGTGGTGAATCCATGGAATTTATTGCCACAAAAGGCTGTGGAGGCCAGGTCATTGAGTATATTCAAGACTGAGATAGGTACGTTCTTGAGTATCAAGGGTTATGGTGGAAAGCGGGAGAATGAGGTTGAGAAACTTGTCAGCCATGATTGAATGGTGGAACAGACTCAATGGGATGAATAGCCTAATTTCTGCCTGTATGTTTTATGGTCTTACAGATGAAAAAAAAATTAGCAAGACAGGGGGTTTAGAAATGGAGCTTATGACCTAAGCAGCTGCAGACACTGTGGTCAAGGGAGGAGCAATTAAATTCTCTATATGAGACTCCTAGAATCCCTACAGCATGAAAGCTGGCTATTCAGTCCATCAAGTCCACACTGACCTTCCAAAGAGCACCCCACCCAGACCCATCCCGTCACCGTATCTCTTAATCCTTCATTTCCCATGGTTAATCCATCTAGCCTACACGTCCCTGGATACTAAGTGGCCAATCCAACTCACCTGCACATCTTTGGTCTGTGGGAAGAAACCTGGACACCTGGAGGAAACCCAGGCAGACGCTGGGAGAGTGTGTAAACTCCGCACAGTCACCCGTAGGTTGAATTGAACCCAGGTCCGTGGCACTGTGAGGCAGCAGTGCTAACCACTGAGCCATCATGCCATCCCAGATACACACAAAACCAGATTTGCAGAAGTATTTTTTTTTCATTCGTTCACCTTATATATTTATTTGAGAATTCCTAATGACCTTTGAGAAGGCAGTCATCAGTTACTGCCATCCACATGGTGTAGGTAAATCCACATTGTTGTTAGAGAAAGAGTTCCTACTATAAATACTCGTGTAAAAGTCACTCTCACAGAAATGTCAACCCCTATTTTTGGTCAAAAAATCTTGTATTTTCCATATATCTCACATAAATGTCGACCCTATTATATCACATTATAAACCTCTTACAAAGAAAGCTGCATGTTCCCACTTAAACAAAATCGCATTCATTCATTCATTCATGCCAGTAACTCTACTCACCACCTTTTGTTTACTATATTGCGTCTCTATTCATTCATTCATTAATTCATTCACAACACTACTTAGCCCACTTGGCTTACTACAGCACGTTTTGATTCATTCATTCATCCAGACTGGTGCTAAGTCTATCAGTGCTTACCGCACTTTTTTCACTATACATCCAAAAGTTAATATCGTTAAAAAGTTAGTCATATTAATTGTGCCATAATGTCTGAACAAATAGGGAGATATATTAGCTACATGTATCTTTAATTCTTTGACAAATTTGTTAATGTTGTTGAGGTTCATTACATACAAGAGTAAATGGGAGGGAAACAGAAGTATTTGGCGGGAAAGTTCAAGATGCTTACACATTCAGAATTTAATAAATGTTTCATTTTAAGTGTACCATTATACCAGGCTATTACGATGTTAACAGTGTGAGTTTGCACAATTTCAATGAATCTTTGACGTGTTACATTTTCGTCCCGGTATGTATAAATAAAACTTTCTACCAGTAATTCATTCTTGTTTCTCTTGCTTTTATCTGGTAATTACCTTTACTGTAATTCATTACCTAGGATTAGTTGAGCGATTAAATCGACTTCTGCATTGCTACCATTCTGGCTATGCATTTTAGGAAGTAACTTGTTTTCATGGTCTAAGAGATGGTCATTCCTGTCATAATGTTCAACTAATGACTGTTATCAGGAGAACTGGTAGGGAAGATAGTAAAACAATTCTTGATTTGTGGAAAAATGCCTTTCCATGTATATGGCGAGGAATTATTTCCGGTTTAAAGTACAATTATACTGAATTAATAGTTTTTATCGGCTTGAAATTGCTTTTCATTTCAGCAATGGAAGTACATTACAACTATTTATTTCAGATCGGTTATTGGGAAGTATATGATGGATCAGCTATCAGAGAACTGGATGGATCCTTATCTGGTTCTGTGAATGGAATGGACATTACAACCGATGGTAGTTTCTTTGTTACAGGTAAGAAAAGTCTCAAGTGATGATTTGGCTGGAAATCTTAATTCTCTACAATTAGTGTGATCTGGAATTATTTATTGAAGTGCGGTCTCCTCTACTTGGGGAGACTGGACACCTCCTAGCAGAGCGCTTTAGGGAACATTTCAACTCCCCTTCCCACTCAGCCGAGGAAATGGAGGTCCTGGGCCTCCTCCTCCGCCGCTCCCTCACCACCTGACGCCTGGAGGAAGAACGTCTCATCTTCCGCCTCGGAACACTTCAACTCCAGGGCATCAATGTGGACTTCACCAATTTCCTCATTTCCCTTTCCCCCACCTCACCCCAGTTCCAAACTTCCAGCTCAGCACTGTCCCCATGACTTGTCCTATCTGCCTATCTTCCTTTCCACTCCATCCTCCTCCCTGACCTATCACCTTCATCCCACCCCCATTCACCTATTTGTATCTATGCTACTTTCACCCCACCCCCACCCTCCTCTCATTTATCTCTCCACCCTGCAGGCATTCTGCCTCTATTCCTGATGAAGGGCTTTTGCCCGAAGCGTCGATGTTCCTGCTCCTCGGATGCTACCCGAACTGCTGTGCTTTTCCAGCAGCACTCTAATCCAGAACCAAGGAGTGATGAAGACAGCATTAAACAAGGTCTCAAACAGCTTCTACAATTGCAAGAGCATTTATCAGTTTCTGGGAATGCAGCCTCGTGATAGAAAGAGGGAAGCATAGCCTTGCGCATGCGCTTACCTTCTTGGCCTTTTTTTTAATGAACGGCCCGGTAAAGTGACGGGAAGACCTGTACAGGAATGTAAAACATGTACTTTTGCAAACGGCTGTGTAACAACCCTTACCTAAAAAAATCTAGTTGTTGATGCTTGAGCTGCTTGTGTTTCTTTGTTTTTGTCAGCGTTTTCACATGTTCTTCAGTCCAGATAAATTGAATACACTTACTTCTTTGATGTAATGTTTTTGCGGGACCTTGAGATCATCTTCAGATAATCCGAAATTCGGATAATCGATATTCAGATAATCGAGGTTACTCTGTATTCTAATGAGAAATAATCTGTGTGAATGGTAATACCAAATTGAAAGGAAAAGCATCTAAAACTGTGAAGATTAATGACTGGTCAGAAGATTAGACGTATTCTTGAAACCAGCAAAAAGGACGGCAAAAACATAGCGAAGAGGGAAAATATAGAATGTATGAGAAAGCAAGCTAAAATGTAAAAATAGATAATAAAAGCTTCTTGAGCTTCAAAAGGAAAAGCATTGGACCCTTAGAGAATGAGAATGGAGAATGAATAAGAAAATGGCAGGTAGTTTGATATTTCACTTAAGAGTAGGAGAGATGAAAAGCATCCAAAGAGTTTTGGAAAATCGACAAACATAAAGAAATAAGTGGATTAGAACAATCATGATAACTAGAGCAAAGGCTAATGGCATTAAATGCTGACAGTTTGGAAAATTACAAATGTAACACCATGAGTGAATTAAGGAGGCATTCAGAAAGCAATAGGCCAGTTACTCTATCATCTGTCATTGAAAATATGCTATTCATTATGAAGGAGTTAGTAGCAGGACAGAAATTCAGAATGCAATCAACAAAGACAAAGGGAAATTATGTTTGACAAATTTTATTGGAGTTCTTCAAGTGTGTAGCAAACAGAATAGGTAGAGGAGAACCAGTAGAATATTTGGATTTTCCAAAAGGTGTTTGATAAGGTACCACAGACAAGATTACTGCAAAAGATTGGACTTCATCATATTTGGTGTCATGTATTAGCATGGGTTAGGATTAGCTGACTAACAGGAAACAGGAGAAATAAGTCACTTTCAACATGGAAAACTGTAACTAGTGGAATGCCACAGGTTTTAGTTGAACTCCCAGCTATATTACCTTTATTAATGACAAGGATATATGCTGTAGCCAAATTTACTGATAAGATAAAATAGGTAGGAAAGCAAGTTGAAAGGAGAATATGGAATTTGAAAAGTGATATAATTACATTAAGTGAATGGACAAAATATTGACAGTATTTTATGTAGTATGGAAGAACATACTAGAGAAAATAGAAAGGCAGAATATTATTCAAAAGGAAGGAGTGCGTTGTACCAAATATCTGAGTGCCCTTGTACAAGAATCTCAAAGTTTAGCAGGTAAAGCAAGTAATTAGGAAGGCAAATGGGTGGAAGATGGCACTCACGTCTTACAGCAATTGCAGAGGACATTGATCCAACCAAACTTTGAATCTTTTGTGCAGTTTATGTCTCCTCATTTAATGAGGAAAATATGATGGGATAAGTTCATAGAAATTCACTAGGCTAAATCATACCTGGATGAAAGGGTTTATTTCTAAGGAAAGGTTGACCAGATTGCCCCTATAGTCACTGTAGTTTAGAATATGAGAGGCAATCTTATTGAAACATATAAGATTCTGAGGAGCAAGGCTAAAGTAGATGTTGGGAGGATGTTTCTCCTGGTGGGGCAAGTTACAACTTAGGGCACAGTTTAAAAATAAAGGATTTCTCATTAAAAAATGGGCTGAATAAGAAGTTGTTCTCTCAAAGTGTTGTTAGTTTGTCGTATTATCTTCTGCAGAGAGAGTAGAGGCTGCATGATTGAATATATGATAAGTTGGAGTTACGCAGACTTTTCATCATCTAGTTTAGGGTTATGGTTGTAAGCAGGAAAATGGATCTAAGGGCACAGTCAGATCAGTCACAACCTTACTGAACTGCATCACAGACTGCAGAGGATAAATGATCTAATCTGCTCCTAGTTCATATGTTTTTATTATGTATAAATTGTTCATGTTTCACTTGCGTTGTGATAAACAATCTGTCCATGGATTTTCCACAATGCTTCAGGTTTGCTTCAACGTATGTAATCTTGTTTATTTTACACAAAAGCTACTTAATATCCTTACAGATAGAAATCTTTTTCATTCTATTGAACAAATTGCTTTCTGGTCTGCAATAGAACTGTTTATCAAGCTGTGTGGTATACAGCATACACATGATATCAGTTCAAACTACTTGCTATAGTAATACCAACAGCAGGAATTAATTGATAAGAGAATATCAAATTCATGTAGAAACATTATACAGAGTAAGTTCCACTGTTTTGGAATCTGTGAGGAAGAATATTTAAATGTGAGTGCTTTAGCAGCTGCACAGATCCACAAAATTTAAATAGACTATTTTCTTAAGGGACTCTCATTGCATTCAAAGAGCGACAAGGCATTTTTATATAGGTTGTTAAGAATGGATATTTTACAATATTGTTATGTTTTGGGACTGTTCCTTTTAAGTTACCAAGGAATAGTGAAGGGATTAAACTTGCTCTGAAATTTACTCGACAATAAGCTGCTGACTTGATTGTTCTCATTAAAAGTGGCTGGGGTTGAGGGAGAGAGAGCAGGGGATGGTGATGTGTCAAGTTCATTTACTTGGAAGAAGGTCCAAGATTTCAAACCAATCGGAAGTAAAACTGGGCTGCCTGATGTTAAAGTCTTAGATACAATCTTTTGCAGAATTGGGCTGACTTCAGAACCATTTAAAAATGACAGGTGGGAGCTGTTTCCTTTGCCCGGCATTGGCTGTTTTTGCTATGTAGGATAAGAGTGCAGGTAATAAGACCTCCCCCTTAACTCCAGTCTGGGATGGCTCTCTTTCAGGGATAGACATCTCATACATCTGCACAATCTATTTGTGGAGTCAGGCCAGTTTCTGCATGACTTGTGGCTTACAGCCCCTCCAAACAGTCATAACCTAAAGTCTGGCCTCGAGGATCTTATGAAAGATAAGTTTAAATAGTCCCACTCATCCATGTCCCCTATTCTACCTCTGTGGCCCTTCCTTGTCTTTTATGTCCAGAATGCACTCACTGTGCCCTTCATGCCTTCACACTAATATCATTTACTGTAGAGTTTGGACCTACCTAGCAGCAATGGGTTTTGTTATGTGTATGAGATGTTTTGCAGTTAACTTATTATTCTTTCTGGAGACATGATTTTAAACTAGTATGTGTCAGAGAGCAAGTGACTGCAGTCCTACTGGAGTGATAATGTGTGTTTGTAGTGTAAGTGTTTTACAATTAGAAAGAATAAATATTAATAGAGATTAGCTGGCCTTTGGTTTAGAAGAATCAAGAATTGGCTTTTTGTTTTGCTGAGGAAATTTCTATGCATTTGGACAGCTTTTATTTCAATTATCAGAAGACCAGCCTGGGGTTAGACTAAAAAACAGTTTCTCTTGTAGAAAGGAGTCATTCAGAATGGTTCAGAAATTGGTTACTTCAGTGGTTTGGAAATTCCAGACCAGAAATGTTTGTTTGAACCCTGAAAAAGAGTGAAGCTTACAAAGCCTAAGGCCAGTTGGGTGAACAAGCAAGGAAAAGGAAATAAGCTTTTAGGACCGGGAATTTGTGGAAACAGTTAAGTTAAATCTGTGGATGTAATAGAAAGCAGAACTTTCTCTAATCTTTGCATATTGTAAAGTAATGGTGTTAGGATAGATGGGATTTTATTTTTCTGTGTGTTTTGAAATCCTTCAAGTTTTGTTATAGAAAATAGATAGAAAATAGTTTATTTGATTCTAATTTATTTTGTGCAATAAGCTTCTGTTTTATTGTCAAAACCAAATCTATTGCATTGCATACTTGTATTTCAGTATAAGACAACTATATCACGACTATATCAGTCTGAAATCTGACTTATCCAGTAATAACATCAGTTGGATCAGAACAAAGTAACTAGGAAAAGCCTTCAATTCAGAATCTTTGTTGAAATAAAACTGCTGCTCCTACAACTCTATAAAACCTTACAGCTTAATCATCAAGATAACGTTTTCAAGGAGTTTTAGAGAAAAATTAACCGCATTAGAATGGAAGTCCTTCCAAAGATTTCTCATTAAGTATGGTTGAGGAAGTGGGTTTACCACAACAGCATTGTTCTGGAATGGCATAAAATCAACCGCACCGCCCCGTGGCCCAACATTTCAACTCCCCCTCCCACTCTGCCGAGGACATGGAGGTCCTGGGCCTCCTTCACCGCCGCTCCCTCACCACCAGACGCCTGGAGGAAGAATGCCTCATCTTCCGCCTCGGAACACTTCAACCCCAGGGCATCAATGTGGACTTCAACAGTTTCTTCATTTCCCCTTCCCCCACCTCACCCTAGGTCCAAACTTCCAGCTCAGCACTGTCCCCATGACTTGTCCGGACTTATCCTACCTACCTATCTCCTTTTCCACCTATCCACTCCACCTTCTCCTCCCTGACCTATCACCTTCATCCCCTCCCCCACTTACCAATTGTACTCTATGCTACTTTCTCCCCACCCCCACCCTCCTCTAGCTTATCTCTCCACGCTTCAGGCTCTCTGCCTTTATTCCTGATGAAGGGCTTTTGCCTGAAATGTCGATTTTACTGCTCCTTGGATGCTGCCTGAACTGCAGTGCTCTTCCAGCACCACTAATCCAGAATCTGGTTTCCAGCATCTGAAGTCATTGTTTTTACCTATAAAATTACTCACAGCAACTTCTACATTTCTGTCATATTCTATGCAGATAGGGATGTCAGAAGTTGCTGTCTATTTCAGCGGAGTAAGGATGGCTTAGTACTAATATTCTTGTCAACATCATCATCATAAAATTTGAGTGTTCTTAAAACCTAACCACCGTAATTCTGTTTTGATTCTTACAAATGGAGACCAACTTGTAATGTTTTATTTAAATTACGTTATTTTAAAATAAATAGTACATACACATTTGCACTTGATTGTCTTTCATTTTAAAGAATCCATTTGGTCATCCTTCTCCAAGAGCATAGAATATCACTGTCTGTTTAGAAGTACAAACAGATGTCATATACCCAGGCTTGTGCCTACCTGCTTTGGCACCTGCTTTGATAGATATAAAAGAACAGCCAAGATGACTCACCACTCTATTTTTAGCTTCCACCTTGTTTGAAGGCAGCTAATCCTTGCTCTGCACATTCACTGATAGCATGAATGAAAACTGAAACTCACATCCAGGGAATTCCAAATATATTTGCTACTCAGTGGCACAGTTTGGAGTTGCATTACTGTGATTATTACAATGTATGTTCTAATCTAATTATTGTACAAGCGGCATGCTGCTGAAAGAGTATTAAAGTGTCCCCTAAACAGACCAGATGGTCCAACAATGGGAAAACTTAGGTCCAAGATGAATAAGCAGTTCTACTTAGTGATGCTCAGCTAAATTACTCTAAATAATGCTCGTGTGAATCTGCTAATACAGTGTACGTTTTGTAAATTGTTATCACAGTACAAGTATAATTTTCATTCTGTATCATGTTTTGTGTTGTCATGTAAGAAGGTCTAAAGGATTACCTGACCCGAGTGAAATAAGGCAACAGGAGATAGATATATTAAATAGGCACCAATTTGGTGTGAATTCATTGAATAAATATGGGGAGCTAGTAATCACTGGGGTGTGAGTTGTAAGGAGTGTGGTTCCTTTGCAATCCCCAGTGGGCACTGCAGGGGATGTAGTACCTTATCTCCCCTTCCAATTCAATTTTGATTTAGCCCCTTCCCCCTCTAACCTCTCCCTCACCTTTAATGGTTTACATCGTCCTTACTGAGCTTTGCACATAAAGTATTCAAACTGGTAATTTCCTGGAAGGAAGAAAAAAAGCCATGGGTGATTTGTTGATAGAAAAGAAATCCGTTGAGTTGTGAGTGATAACTCTTCTGGATATAAAAGAGAAATAAGTTAACTGAAATAAAGCTCTCATTTGAAATATAGACTTGGACTCTGTTAAAACTATTTATCTCATGCCATAAGATCCGCAGGTATTGGGACAGAGTAGTGAATCCCTTGACAGAGATCTTGGGTACGGAGATTAGATTGGATCCAGTGACTCTACTTTGGGGCTTTACAGACTTTCCCTCCCTGAATGTGCACAGGATTAGATTAGATTAGATTAGATTACTTACAGTGTGGAAACAGGCCCTTCGGCCCAACAAGTCCACACCGACCCGCAACCCACCCATACCCCAACATATACCCCTTACCTAACACTACGGGCAATTTAGCATGGCAAATTCACCTGATCCGCACATCTTTGGACTGTGGGAGGAAACCGGAGCACCCGGAGGAAACCCACGCAGACACGGGGAGAACGTGCAAACTCCACACAGTCAGTCGCCTGAGGCGGGAATTGAACCCAGGTCCCTGGCGCTGTGAGGCAGCAGTGCTAACCACTGTGCCACCGTGCCGCCCTTTAAGGAAACTATTTTCCATTCTCTCCTTTTGTGCAAGGCAAAATATTCTAATGAATTGGGCAGCTGAAGGCCCTCCAGGACTTTCAAACTTGCACAGGTTAATCATGGGAATATATCCCCCTCGACTTCCTTTACAAATATGGTGTACCAAAAACTGAATTATTCTATAAAACATGGCAGCCCTTTTTGAACTGTATCGACACAACTATTTCAGCCATATTGTCCAGGGCTGTGGTAGTGGTTCTGGCTGGTCCGGGGGCCCCGGGGAGGAGGAATCCTGTATAAATACAGGTTTCATTATGACTTGATGTAAATCTGTTTTGAGCATGTAATTAGTTATTTAATTATTTTGTTGTTTATCGCTAGTAATGTATGATATCCTATTTTATGTTTTGGTTGTTTGTAGGATCAGTAGTTAGTTAGTTGGGTTTTTCACTTTTTTTTGTTTATCGTCTCAGTTATTATTTAATATTCTTTTTCTTATTTATTTAATCTTATATTGGTGTTTATACTTGCTTGTATTACTTTTGTAATTTTGTAAAACAAATCTTCAAATACATCTGCTAGTGTATAATAATGCTGGCAGAGGATGGTTGAGCCAAAATGTAAAGTTTTGATGTACGATTACCCATCCTGTTTTCTGAAAGTGAGCTTCATGAACAGTGTAGTAACTATGTGGACCTAAGTGATTTCTTTACCAAAGAGGAAACAGTATGTGGTAGAAGTAGGATAAGAAGCAAGATTTTATTCTTAGAATTTGACCCTGATAATTTGAACATTGTTAAATTGTATCCATTAAAGTTAATAATAATATGATTTATTGGCTGTTTATGAAGTGTGGTCAGACTTTGATAAATTTTAGAGAAAATGAGGATAGTACTTCAAAAAGCATAAGTAATAGGAATCTATAGTCTGTACAATGAGGGAATTTCCAACTGAAATTTCTGTAATTGCCTTGGCAATTAAGCTATTGGATGGACTAAAAGTATCAAGTATGAACAGACTTCTACTTTTGATGAGAGTTAGATTTGGCAAATGTTGGAAGCATTTTTTAAAAAAGTCCTAAGAAAACATTCCTTTCCAGTATTGTTTCATAGTACAAAGGTGGCGATCAGTGATATCATAGAAAATGGACACAACATTAACAAATTCTTGAGGCCATCTAGATACAAATCACATGCAACAGTATGAAAAGAGAGCTGTAATTAAGAATAATAAGGACAAGAATGTATTATTTTAATTCTGAGAAGTGGAACAATATTTGGGATTTACAGTAAGACTATGAACCCTGATCAAGCTCAGAGTGTAGCCATTCAAAGCTTCAGGTATGATTCGAAGGACCATTATACCATGAACTGTTCCATGTGGTATAATAGAGCACTTGAACTTAAACATGAAACAGAAGATTTGGAGGAAGAAGATTGAGATATGGATCAAACAGAAAGCATTGTATTGGTCACAAGAATTTCACCTCATTGATTGCAGAGACTTACAATTGTGTAGTTTTAAACAGTGCATACACATTTCAATGTGTGGAATAGACTGGCTAAATTGCTATCAAGTCTAGGTAATAAGAATCACGACAAAGCTAAAGAATTTAAGAGTTCCACCCGTTTCAGATTTGGGAATGATATCTTGTTAAATAGTCATAATCAATGTAAAAATTACATTGACAATTTGCTTATCTGTCCGCCAAAGGAATAAAAAAGTTTAATAAAGGATGGGAGAGTCCAATAAGCTCATAGTGATAAGTGGTAGATGTGAGAATTGTAAGAAATACTGAACAGCACCATCCAAGCCATTAATAAGTCTGTCCTTTCCAAGAGATTTCAATGAGGTAGTAGCCATAGATTTAAAGGCATGAAATGAAGAAATGTTACATATTGTGGATTTGGCAGCCATATTTTGTCAGTTAATAATACATAACAAAGGTAAGAAAATAATCATAGATATGGTAATGAAAATGTGGCTAAAATTGGACTTGGACCACTGGCAAAATTTCTCACTGATAGTGGAGGGAATTTGGTATAACAAAATAGTGATGTGGGTGAATGTGAACATAATAGTTATAAATATAACAGCAGAATACACTGGGTATATAAAGGAACTGTGGAACAATTGATGAAATGATTCATGAATTTTGAGCAGAAAAGCCAAAGTGTAAATTATCACCTGCAGTAATGTAGGCTAGTCAAGCTAAGAATTCATTGCAATCAGTTAAAGGATATAGTTCTTATCAGTTACTTTTTAGTAGGAATCCTACAGTTCCATTAATAACAATAATGCTCATTCATTCTCCCCCCACTGACTCCCCCAGTTTAAGAAGGGGCTACAATTAGTTCTACTTTGTTTTTGGAACATTTGCATGCATTGCATGCAGGCAGAAAGATTAAATTAAAGCCAAAGTTTCAGAATGACTTCCGTGAGTCTTAAGGAATAAAGTAAGGCCTTTAGAAATCAGTTGCAATCATGGAGACATACTTTACTGTTTGAGAAATAGGCTTAAAGAACGAAGAGGCCCTTGCAAGTTATTAATAAAGATGGAGTAATAAATGTATAGTGGTGGAACCAAATTGTTTGTGTAAACTTTTCAAGGTAGTTTGCAATGGATTAGAAATTTCTTTAGGAAAGATCATGAAGGGTTTATATAAAAAACAAGAAGCTGGGTAACCCTCATACCCCAATATTACACACCTGTGAAGAATAAACTGCCATAACTGACAGTATGTCTGTTAATGCACAAATCAGTTATGTTGATCAATGTAAGGCCATTGGTTTCAAAGGGCAATTCCCAAAAGTTGGTACTAAGTTCAAGTATTTACTATAATGACTACTCAATGGATAATTGAGAGTATTATGAGTACAGCGGGGAAGCCACTAGAAAATATAAAAACTTAAATGTATAGGAAGATGGGCAAGAGGATGAATTACCACAAGGGAAGGTAAGAAAATGTAGTATAAGCTCACAAAATGGGTCTGGGAGTGCATATGCCCCTAGAACTAGATCACACACTATTAAAAGGAATCATATTCGGAGAAAGGAGGTTAAACAGGAACAATCCAGATAGGAGGTCAAATGTATAGGTCAAAATGAGGAATACCATTAGGAGCAGAACTCCATTTTATCAGGAAGCCTTGGTGTCCATGAACAAACTGGAATGCAAGTTAATGAAAGATGCCAAACAACAAGAATTACAAAGTTGGAGTGAATTGGGGTTTACAGAGAAGTGCTGAATAGAGGTCAACCAGCCCAAAGCTTAGGTGAAATGCATGGAAAAGGTGTTTTCTGATGGGGCTTATAAGGTTAAAGCAAAGCTAGTGATACAATATTTTAAACAAGAACCAAGGAACAAAAGTATAATAGATTCACTGATGGCAGGAAAAGTAAGTTTGAAAATGTTCTTGGCTGTGTTAGCAACAAATGCTTCAGAGCATATGTCAATTGATATTGAAGCTGCATTTCTGTAGGGAACTCATCTCAAGAGCAAAGTAATTCCTCCTGTTCAAAGAACCCTCATTCCACTTGCAGTGTCTACATTCTGGAAGTTAAATCTCTATATGGCCTAAATGATAGCCCTAGACATTTTCGTTCAAGTAGGGGGAGCTTTCAGGAATTTTTACGATGCACATAGATGATTTTTATGGGGTATGAGCAGTGAATTTGAAGCTTTCTCAGAAACGGACTTAAAGCAGAACTCAAAATTGGAAGTCAGGCGCCTGGATCCTTTAAATACTTTGGGTTGAAAATCAGACAGAATGGAAGCTGATACCTTGTACGTTGACTTATTTTTAAGAAAGGGAATCTCATCAGCCAAAGATCTGAAATGAAGCCCAAGGCTAAGTGGAACAAGAAAGTCAATGGTTGATAAATTAATTAAGGGTTATTTGTGTGAAAATTGATTGCATAAATATGGGGAGCTAGAATTCAGATGTGTTTTGTAGAGTATGTTTAACTGAAATAAAGTTCTCGCTACAAGTATGGATCATGACTCTGTTGAAAAACATTTGGCTTCTAATGTATAGAATCTTATATACTTCAATTTTGTTTTGTAAATCAGGAGGTGAAGATAAATTGATTAAATTTTGGGGATACAATGAAGGTGAAGTTACACATATTGGAATAGGTCACAGTGGAACTATCAACCGTATTAAGATCTCTCCATCCGCGAAACACATTATCAGTGTGAGTTCAGATGGAGCTATTCTGCGATGGAAATATCCTTATGCAAACTAATCTACAGCACACTTTGTTGACATACAACAGTATTGCTTTAGAATTTCACCTTTAGCTTAAAGGTTCAGGCAGTCAGTGATGAATTTTGATGATATCTGCTTTGAATTTCATAAAAATACACCTCCGTAATGTCCATACTGTTCTTATGTTTCTCAAGTACCCCCTTGAGGAATTAATCAAATTTCTGTGCCTTTATTTCTTGAATTTGAATTTAAGTAATTTAGGAGAAATTCTGTTCCCCAAAGGTGTAAGTATAAAAGACTTGAAGATTGAATATATTAAATATTTTATGGTTTTGTGCAAATTGAAGTTAAATTAATGTATCTACTTTCATAATTTTTAATTGTGCACTACTATAAAAATTGTTTTTCATGCTGTTATGCATTATCTTTTTAGTACCATTTTTACATGTTTCTATTTCAATGTACTTTTGATATTGAATGATTCATGGTTTTTAATTACATTGTAACTTTACATGAGAAATAAATTTGACAGCATTGCATCTAGTTCTCTTCAAAGAATAACATTTTTTAAACTGAGTTGTATACTGGTGGAAAAGGTTTTCCTGCATACTAATTGTAATAAAAGCTAAAACAGTTTTAAAGAAGGGGCTTATGACTTTCTTACATATGGTGCAGAAAGGAATATATCCTTGCAGAGTTATTGCTTTCTTACAGCCTCCATGGGGAATGGAGCAAAGATTTGAAGAAAACAGCTAATAAACTAATTTCAAATGGAGTACAGTATCAGGCTGCATTGATTTGTGACCTGCAGATCTCCATTACCTAAAATGATTTTGTTCATTCTCTTGAACCTCTTATCCAAGGTGAACCGGATAGACACATAATTCGAGATGGATCAATTGTACAAGCACTCAAAAATAACAAGATAGCAACATGCAAGGATGGGAAAAGAAATATAAAAGATCAGTTGCAAGAATTGGAATCCATATATAACGTCAAAATTGTAACTTATAGTGCATTGTCATTTTCCCACAGTAAATAATGTCAGATGTTTAATCAATAAACATCTTTGGGCAATTCATGGCCCAAAGCCAGGTCCCCACATCAATTACTGAATCTTCTGAGAAAGTACCTTAACATTTATTACTTGCACTGAACAGTTTGAAGTTTACTTCTTAAAGAATGTAGTGGTTACTTAGCTTGTGAGGGCACACCAACATTTCTCATTTAGAAATGTCTCTTTTAGAAATTTCATGATGTGGAGGTGCCAGTGTTGGAATGGGGTGAACAAAGTTAAAAATCACACAACCACCAGGTTATAGTCCATCAGGCTTATTTGAAAGCACTAGCTTTTGGAGCGCTAGACAGCTGCCTTATGAAGGAGCAGCACGTCGAAAGCTAGTGCTTTCAAATAAACCTGTTGGACTATAACCTGGTGTTGTGTGATTTTTAACTCAGAAATTTCAGACAGTGCATAACATTTCAGTAA
Organism: Hemiscyllium ocellatum; assembly: GCF_020745735.1. Classification (NCBI taxonomy): domain Eukaryota; kingdom Metazoa; phylum Chordata; class Chondrichthyes; order Orectolobiformes; family Hemiscylliidae; genus Hemiscyllium; species Hemiscyllium ocellatum. The sequence continues at coordinate 34,380,681 of NC_083425.1, forward strand.
GGACTAACAGAAATTGTCTGTTTTTTAAAGAGCCACTGAAAGAAATACCCATAATGAACCCAGGAATTTTAGGCTAATTCATATTATGGCAAGTACTGAACAGTGTAAATGATTTAAAAATCTTTGTATTTACTTGATTTTTAATGTTTTAGCATATGCTAAAGGAATAGGAATGATAAAAGCAAGGAAAAACTCTCTTGGTTGTCTTAAATGAACATCATTGACCTTTTGAATGTGAAATTTTTATCTGTCAAGTGTAAGATCAGTTTTGATACGTATACTTATTAGAGCCCTCGCTACTTTGTTTTTATTTTTGTATTATACTTTTGTCAATTTATTTTGGAGTTGTGAACTAGGAACGTGAGCTAAAGATGCCTTTGGAGTCTGGGTCACAGCTTGAACTAAAAGGAGAAAACAGACCAAACAAGATTTTGTTTATTTGTGAGATTAGGCCTAGAAGTTAATTGCAGGATGGTTCATGATCAAAAGTTTCTGTAGACACTTTGTCACCAAGGAAGAGCATTCTGTTTAAACAGACAGCAGACGTTGGCTATTAACAAGGTTGATACCTGGGAATTGGTTCCAGCAAGTCTGGAAAAGACCTTATGCTTAAGCAGATGGCAGATGTTGAATGATAATTGGAACCTCTAGAGGAGATGGTCAGTCTGTTAGAGAGTGGTCACAGTTTGAATTATATTTTGGACTGTATTTCTGTGAGAAGAAATCTGATTGTTGATGCTAAAGCACGAAGATTTGAAAACTTCCTACCTCACCTCTAATGAGCAAGTCAATAGAAACTCAATAGAAAATAGAGTTATAAACATTGGTGCAGTTACCTAAGTAGGAGAAAGTGAGGACTGCAGATGCTGGGGATCAGAGTCAAGAGTGTGGTGCTGGAAAAACACAGCTGGTCAGACAGCATCCGAGGAGCAGCAGAATTGATGTTTCGGGCATAAGCCCTTCATCAAGAATCAGTACAGTATAATATTGGGACTCTTAAATTCCTGCAGTATGTTTTGTGTTCTCTTGTAAGAATATGATATTCTTTAGTGGGAAATAGTACAATTTTATGCGGAAAAAAACTTTGAAGAAGCTATTGTAAAATCTATTTTACATTAGTATACATTATTGTAAAAGTTGAAAGGTCATGAGAGCATTATGTAGCAGCACTATCTTTTCCATTTTTCTTTCCATTCCTCAGCATGTGTTTTTACTGCCTTTATCTAAGTGATCTGTAAATATGACCCTGAATGACACCTTCAGAAAATCAACCTAGAAACCATCATCTATGCCTATGGGACAACACACCATGAAAAGTACTGAAATAATCTGGCCAGCTTTGTTGTTTTTTTATTTTATTTGTCCCTTAGCTGTTTGTTTTGTCTGTCATTCTTTTGTGTGAATGGGGCTGGAATCAAAAAAATTGGGTTTTACTACATCACATTGCTGTTTAGTTTTGCTCTACTGAAGTTATTGTGTTGTTAATAAAAGACTGAGTCTCTTGTTTAAGATGCAAACCAGTGTCTGGTATTGATTATTTACAGTCTGAGATTTATTATCCTTTAGGAACCATTGAGGTTAATTTTGAGAGTCTTTAAAGGTTTTAATTTTACTGTGTTACAAATACAGATGTGGAAAGGCTGATTCAATTTGGCTCTCTGTTGCAGTATTATAATAACAAACATAAAGTACAGTTGATGCTTTTCGTATTCTCAAAGTATTTTAATTCTTTTGCACCCTTTGAAAAATGTACACTTTTTAAATGTCTGATATAGTATTATTGAGCTGTGATTTCCATAGCTGACACATCATTCTGACTTTAACTATATTTGCATTCCTTCATTGTCACTGGGTCAAAACCCTGGAACTTCTTTCCGAAAAGCTTTGTAGGTGTTCCCACATCTAAAAGACTGCAGTGGTTCAAGAAAACAACTTAAACTATAAGGAATTGGCATGGGCATTAAATGCAGGTGTAACCAAATATGCCCACATTCTAGTAACAAGTTTTCAAAAAAAGACTATCCCATAACCTTAGAGTATTTCACATGTTCGTGTCACTTCTTTATCACATTTATTTATTGAATTCAATCCAAAGGTAGTGTAATGAAGTAATAGTTAATAAGAACAAAAATGACCATTCATATTGTTTTAAAGGATCTTAGGATTATTGGGGCATACTTAAGTTTTAATTGTCAGATGCTCAGACTTAGATGGGCTGTTTTTATCAAGAGACATCTTGTCACAAGAAAAGTTCTGATTTATTTCAGTAATTGCTGAGGTGGAGTTTAATTTAGCAACATGGTCAGCATTCTATGATATTTCAATGGTGTGAGAGCATAGTTTAAGTTTCAATGATTAAATTCATCATTTCACAAATGGGACAAGAAACTGTGGTTCCAGGGCTTCCTTATTAATTCATATGAATTGAGTGTAAATGAAAAAGTTGTAAAGAAGACATTCATATAATGAGCAAAAATATTTTTGTTACTTGCTTAATAAACAATATGCAATCAGGTCTGTTGGTGAATTTGTTAATAGGCAAGGCAACAAGGGCACCTAAATTGCAATTCTAATGAGGGAATTTGTCACCGGATCAAAACCCTGGAACTTCTTTCCGAAAAGCTTTGTAGGTGTTCCCACATCTAAAAGACTGCAGTGGTTCAAGGAAACAGCTTACACTCTAAGGAACTTCTGACCTATAAAGCCAATTACTACAGAAATCTGTTACCAGTGAGAATGTTTCAGTTCATTAGTTCAACCAGTGACAAAACTCTAGTAGTTTGGGAGCACTATAAGAACTTGAATGTCTCTTTGCTTCATTTATACAGGAGCACTGGTATTTGACTTGGGAGAAATGTCAAATGAAATACGAAGGTCTGATTAGCACAACTAAATACGGGTAATTTGTTTTTCTGACTCAGTCTGGGACTAATTTTAGTCTTCCAGTAAGGGAATCAAATAAAAAGCCTTTCCATTGTCTATTGAGCAGCTCACACTGTAGATGTGAGTCTTCACAAAAAGTAACTATGGACAGAGCCATATAGTGGCATGAATGATATGGGCTATAGTGAGAAATCTGGAAGAATCGCATGAGAACTCAATGTTGGGAGCAACCAAGTTCCAGGTTTCAAGACAAGATTCTTGCTTGCAAGCTGTGAGATGCTAGTTAATGGGAACATTACTTGTTAATAGCTTCATTATTACTGCATATCACCTCATTAATATTTACCTTCCTATTCTGTACCACCAAAACCAGACTTTGACAGTTCCCAACATGAATGTCTGAGCAAATACCTGGCAACTCCAGTTCCAGTGTTCTTTCCCTTTTGTCTTGTGTGTGCACCCCTCTATCCCTACTTAGCTCGCTGTTTTCACCTCCAGGTTGCTATCTTGGACATCCAACAACAATTTCTCAGGGTATGCTTGAGGACAGCAGTCACATGTATTGCTGTTCCACAAAAGCTGGCATCCCACACCTGCCAGCCTCTTAATTGCACCTCTCCGATCAATTTCAGGACATTTCTGCACTTCAGGGTTGCAGCTCGGGGTGCACCAACAACTAGAGTTGTAATGCTGCTGCAAGGAAACTTTGTGTGCAGGGACAGCACACAGTGCACTGACATATCAGGGCTAGTCATTTGCTATGTTAGTGCACACGCACTTTAACATCCCTGCGTTGCCTTTCCTCGCTTTTTTGTGCTTTTCCCCTTCAGTCAAAGATACCAGGCTCATAGTACTCAGTCTTACCTTTCTTTTTTAACACCAGCACAAAGCCCATAAGCATGTCAAGGTTGACAGCAGTTCTCAGTCACAGGGAGACAGTCTCCAATCAGGGGGTCCCAGCACTATAAGTCAGAGGCAGCCTCCAACACCAGTGCAGAGAATGATTGAAGAGGATTAGCATCAAACACTGTAGGGGCAAGGTAGGTAATTAATGAGGTGAATTTAGGATGATATGGCAAGAAATTTCACTGAGCGTCATAGAAAGAAACTCAATGAAATTGGATAAAATTGACACTTAGTCAAAATATGAAAGATTCAGCCCTAAGATTTTGTGGCTTGGTTTAATACAGAGCAGGTCATGGTTGTAGATTCCTTTGACTATTGAAACTTAACAAAAAACTGACAGTATAATAATGTTGAGATTTAGACACCACATTCTGATAGTAATATGCAATATTTTATACACAAACAAGCAGGATTCCTTGATACACGGTTAATTAGTAAAGAATGCCCTCATCTGATAACCTCCTCATAGCCAATCTTCATATGTGATATCTTGTGGAGTAAGTTTTATGAGGAGAATTTCAGAGCTTTGATTAATAGGAATACATATTAAACATTCAAATGAATATGTCCAATTCCTAGTGTTGCGAAACCATGTATCTTCTAGCATACTGGAACACTGATACAAAGTCTGTCTTGATTGTGAGAGGCAGTTATGAACTATTCAGCTCTCTTTAGTACTTACTTGTACTTATTCAGAAAACACAATGAATATTTAACGGGATTTCAGTACAACCTGTAATTTGCAACATTTACTGACTCATAAATAACGATGCTGCAGCAAAGAAAATTAAGTGCTGGTGAAAAACCGCTGCAAGAATTGAAGAAGAAATATTAAGCATTCAACCTGAGATTTTGAATACAGCTGGCTTCTTTATTGCTGACATGATACATGAATAGTTGAAAACCAGCTTTGCTCACACAAAATAATTGTAACATAACTCATTATCCCTTTTATAAAGCAATCAAAATATATAGATCACAGCATGTAAGTCAATCCAGGTAACCCTTTTTTTTCCATGCAAACATTAATGTTTAGGTCTTTACCTGCTGTATAAATTAACAACTCCCTGTGCCCCTCCCATTTTCAAACTAATAAATTCGTGTTTAGGGCTATGCTCATATTAGCATCAATTTTTCAGCTCTGAAATACATGCTAAATGTTATACTCACCTTATAAGCTAGTGTGTAGGACTAAGTGGGCACTTTTGGCCATATTGCCAAGAAGATGTGTATTAGATAAAGCCACCCCCATACTGAACAGACTGTGCATGATGACCAGTGAACAAGAATTAGTCCTTTTGCAAACAGCATGAAATGTAAATCTGGTTCCAAGCTATAATTTGTGACATTTACTGGCTTGTAAATAACTTTGCTGCATCAAGGAAATGAAGTGCTAGGGAAAAGCTGATGCAAGAATGAAAGAAGAAAGAATCCATTGTGGAGAAGACACCCAAGTTCAAATGTGCAATGAGACTAGGGCTACGCCCTAGTCCAATCTTATGAAGCCTACATCATATTTATTCATTCTTCGTTCCATGCAGGAAGTTTCAGCATGATTCTATCTCTGGTCTCAGTCCATCACAATCTCTTTGTCCAGAGGTAAAAACAATGACTGCAGATGCTGGAAACCAGATTCTGGATTAGTGGTGCTGGAAGAGCACAGCAGTTCAGGCAGCATCCGAGGAGCAGCGAAATCGACGTTTTGGGCTTTGTTCCTGATGAAGGGCTTTTGCCCGAAACGTCGATTTCGCTGCTCCTCGGATGCTGCCTGAACTGCTGTGCTCTTCCAGCACCACTAATCCAGAATCTCTTACTTGCTCTTAAAGATTCTCATTGAATGTGCTTCACCACATTTTATCTGGCTTTTTCCACCTGGTGGTGTCCATGCTGCTACCACTTGTAAGGTGAAATCTGAGTCCTGTATGTCTCAGTTATCTTTCTGTTCCACACATGTCTCCCTCCTTTCTCCTGTATTGTAGCACTGGTGATATAGTCAATCTGTGTGTCGACCAGGATCTTATATAGACAACATTGGTGAAAGACATCCAACTTACATTGCACCTTTGGTGTTCTCTTCCATGTGTCTCATGCATAGATTGTATTTGGTACTACTATGAACATCACAGCTCCATGGTGTGATGATGCTGTGGCTTTAAGACATTATTTTGTCCTGTTTTTGTATAAAAGAGGGAGATTGAAGATAAGCAGTCTTTGAGAAGATAAACGGCTTGTGAAGCCTTGGGTTTTTGTTTGATAGCTGAAACAATAGAAGCAACCTGAATGGCTGTGGTCAAGCTCCTACCCACAGAACCAGGGGTTTTTAATTTTAGTTTCTCAGCAGCAGTTGCTGTTGGGATCTTGAAGAAGTGGAAGATATTTTTCCCTCTCTCAATTGTAGTCAAGAAGCTGGGGTTTCTCTTCCTGGGCTGCTGGAGAGACTAATCTGTTTTCTGAATTTGCCTTTTGCTAAGTGTTTATGGGATATTACTACGGCATTTGTTGATCAGTAATAGTTACTGTATCTATTATTCTGTAAGTTTTCCAATAAGATTAAGTTATTCCAAGTTCTTCTTTCTTTTGTTTTATTTTAATTACGGTGTTTGAATAAATTGTGTTTTGCTTAACGTCGAGTAATTTGAACAATTGAATTGCATCTGGAACACAGCACCTGACTTTTACCTTTAAAATAAGAGAGGGTTAACGTTTAGGCTACCTTTGAAATATATTTTGAGGGGGTTGAGTCAATAGCTGCTAATTGAGACCATCAGTGGCTGACAATGGGATTGGTGTGGTAGCAGCCCATGTGATGACAAGGTCTGATGTGTGGGGCTTGGGGTAAAGCATGGGAGAAGGTGCTGATAAAGGGCTTTTGCCTAAAATGTCGATTCTCCTGCTACTCGGATGCTGCCTAACCTGCTGTGCTTTTCCAGCACCACACTCTCTACTCTAATCTCCAGCATCTGTAGTCCTCTCTTTCACATGGGAGAAGGTGTTCAGGCTCTACCCAATAATGAGTCACCAAGGCTGAAGAGACCCCAAATGACTATCTAACCATTGGAATATCTGGACCAAAATCTTCTCTTGTGTATTGGCTATTAACATATCATTTAAGTACAGTATATGCTTTCTAACTAAGGTTTTGTCCAGAAATCAAGTTACAGTTACACTTTCATAAATCACAAGTGGGCAAGGTTGTTGCAGGCCTGGGAAAAATAGAAACAGCCTTATACTGTATCTACCCATTCATGCACTTGACTGAACACTGACTGATGATGACTCAAGCTGTTTAAGAAGTATTATGAAGTACATTTGCCACTGTCAACAGCCATCTCTCTGATGAACACAAGAGCAAGTAACTCATCCAAAGGCAGTATTTTTTTTCATATTTCCAAAAGCATTCATCTGAAAATAATTCAAGAATGTTTCCTCTGAGGGGCTACTTTTGGACAGATTCCTGTGACACATAGGCTATACCTAAAGAAATAATTTTGTGAATAATTTTATGTACAATTATCTTTGAAATCTAATGTGCATTTAACAAACCTTGTTTTTGTTGTCTTCTAGTGTTAGTCATAGCCATAGAAGATAGGCACAGGAGTAGGCTGTTTGACCCCTCAACCGTGCTCCATCATCAATATCATAGTTGGTCATCAGATGCAGTACCCTATTCCTATCCTCCCCCTATATCCCTGATCCTTTTACCCACAAGAGCTATATCCACGCGCTTCTTGAGAATACTTCATGTGTTGGCCTCAACTACTTTCTGTGGCGGTGGATTCCACAGTGCTGTTTTCCTTAACGCTAAATTACCACACTCTAACTCAATTAATAAGTAGCATGGGTTCCATCAACTTCAAAATTTCAAACAGGTTGATTTGACAGATAGTTTGCAGGTACAGAGCAACTGATGTAAGCATTCTTACTCTGACATGCTACTGCTTGGAACACTCGTGGCTGCTGGTCATGTAGTGGCAACTTGGTCCTTAGCTCATTAGTATGCAAAGCTCATAAAGCATGAACACAACACAACATTTTTGGCTCAGTTACTAATGGGTTGTTCTGAAGAATGTACATTCTGAGTGTGATTAATGAAAGACAGATGATTCATAATCTGTCTCTCCTATTTTCAGATGTTGATGAGTCTTCTGTACATGTGCAGCATTTTCTATTTTTATTTCTTATTGATAGCTATACATTGACATTTACTGGAAATGGTTATATGTGACTGTTGATGAGGGAATGATCAAACTCAGTTGTGAGGTCTCCCATATCCTGTTGAAACACACTGTGAACAATCATCCTCTGGCCAAGGTTCAGAAAGCAAGTAATACTTGCAAACACATACCGCAGTAAGAGTGCAACGCTTGTATTAGAGGAGGGTTAAGAGGAAATAACACACAAAAAAGTGACTGGACCAGTTTTATCCATTTTAGTTTACACTAAATGTTATTAGGAATATTAGGACCCCTGCTTTAAGTTCATAAAGACAAAGATGCTGTATGTTATTTTGGTTGGATATCTTCATATGAAGAGAATGATAATATTCATGTGATCGATGCTTGAACAGCATCTAAAATTTAATCATTCAGTTTTTGTTATCCAAGTATACTATAAGTTAGCACAAGCAGGAATAATTGAGGCTGTCTTCTTTCAGTGGAAAATGTGTTTAATGTCATTTTTATTCATGATGTATGTTGTCAAGTACATTCTTCAGTATCGGAAGCAGTTTTAATAAGTAGTTTTTATGTGTTTTCAAAATAGAATCATGACAAACGTGATTTTTGAGATCTATCTCAATGAGTGGAGTGGAATAATCTGTTACAATGTCTCTATGCTTGTGCCATTCTAAGTATTTCTTGCCAATGAGTAACATGATGACCAATTTTCGTTCGTACTCAAGATTAAATGATTATTTAATGAGAACGAAACAGAGTTATCAGCAGATAGTCATTACCCTAAGGTGTTTCAATGATCTTGTCATTTGAATTGTGAATGTTAATTCAACTTCCTGAGAATCACATTCAGCAACTGCTGTCAGTGAGATTTTGCTGATAGGACTGTAGTACTATACATTTTTTAAAAATGAGAAAATAAGTAAAAGATAACGCTACAATCTGAATAACATGGCTCTCTTCTTTTTTCCATTCCTTACTTACCACAAAAAAATTAAAAGGATGTACTGGCCAATTCAATGAGTGTTTCACTGTTTAAGTGCTTTGACTATAAAATACACAGGCACAGCATCTTCTTAACAGAGAACCAGTCCAAGTAAAATAATTAAAATGCTCTGACTTTCATGCCACATGCAATCAGTATTCACACAGAAACATGCAAGTTACTAAGTGGGAGGGCAGACTAAGTAATTTTTATCGTCCACTCGTACAGTTAGAAATATAAAAACTGTCAATCAGAAACAAAAGCAGAAGTCGCTGCAAAAGCTCAGCAGGTCTGGCAACTCTGCGGAAAGGTTGCCGGACCCAAAACATTAACTCTGACTTCTCTTCACGGATGCTGCCAAACCTGCTGAGCTTTTCCAGCAATGTCCGTTCGTGTTACAATCAGAAGTTTACACGGTTTGTATACTGCTGACTTGGGTGGTTACAGGCCGAGGTTGATGATCCCTCTGAATTCAGGATCACGTTGTTTCAAATCTTTTGACAGACAATCTGTCTCTGTCGTTGAGTCAGAAGTTGCTGAGTTAGAATTCCAAAACCCTACATCTGTCATACAGCTCTCAAATTTGCAGGTTGAGTAGAAAGTGAAATCGAGAATGAAAAAAAGAGTATGCCCTTTAGCATCTCAGCTGGCCTGGTGAAACAAAGATTCGGAAACACAAGGAGAGTTTGTTGGTTCCAGCTGACCAGTTCCCAAATATGGTTATGGCCAGTGGGATTCTAGGTCCATGGTTTACCTTTTCAGATTATGACTAAATTCTTCATTGACCAGCATTAATCGTCTGAGACCAGTTCACTCAATGCTTGCTTTTCAACCAATTGAATAGCCAGATGATTTTTTAATGAACCAATCAGAAAATAGCTCCTCTGTCAGATGACACCTTCATCTCTGGCAGGCTTTTATTGACAGATTGATTCAATATGAATGGATTTGTAATACATTAGGTAATCATTCAAATGTTAACCATCTTAAAAAATGCTGTTTCAAGTCATTAAAATGTGGCTTCTATCTTTTTTAAAGCCTATTTATTGGCTGAAAACAGCCATTTTTTGATTCATAACCTGGCTTTATTATAATATGTTTCAATAAATTGTCAGAAGTTCTGCAATGAAACAATTCTAAAGAGAAGTCCTCTACCTTAGCTCATGTTCAATATACTTCCAAAAACCATAGATTTCTTTTGATTGTGTACAACAAAAAAGCCACAGTTTTCATCTTTAGGTATGTTACAAATTGGTAAAAGTTATTTGTAACATGTTATTTGAATTTAGCACAGAGAGATATCAAATGTCTCGTAATTTTATCTGAAACTCATTCAGTGGGATTTTCCCATTTTTGTACTATTAAGCATGAAAATGAGCATTGACAAAGGGCTTCTATAATTCATTGCAGCATAATAATCATATTGAATCATAGACTGAAGTTTCTGCGCTGAAAGAGCTTGCATTGCAAAGATAATTACAATGGTGGTAATACTGTTCATAAAAGGAGCATATCCTTCCCGGAAAGGCGAGATCAGAGATCCCTTTGTTCAAACTATTTCCATTTAAGCTAATGATTTATCTGTTCCAAGGAGAACCTTTTTATGCCACTAGTTGTTGCAGCAAAAATAATTAGAAGTTTTGTGATGCAATTCTGTAGCCTCTTCCATTTTCACCTCTTCGATTCATTTTTTTTTGTATGTTTATCCTTTCATTTGTCATCTTGCAACACTTAAATGAGGCATTGTAAATGACCTCACCTGAAAGCTATTTGCCAGTTGCCACACATGGTGCTGACCCTAATCTCTACATCAGCACCTCTTTGCTCAACTTCCCATGGCACCTAATTTTCTCACACTGTCAAAAATCCAGTTGAGGGTGCACAGAATTTTCCTTCAATAAACACTGGGATGACTAAAGGCTTGGCTCCATTAGAAACTCCATTTCTTATCCAATAAATCTCTCTCTCTCTTTGTCTGACTGAACCAAGCCGTTCTCAATCTAAGTATCCTATTTAACCCTGAGATGAGCTTCTCACTCCATCATCAATATTGCCTTCTGCAAGACATTGCCTGACCTCACCCTTGTCTTAGTTCATAGGCTGCTATAGTCATTATCAATGTCTTTGATACCTCTAATGTCAACTATTCCAACATTCTCCTATCCAGACTCCCACTTCCTGCTCTTGTAAACCTGAGCTTATCCAAAGCTTAGCTGCCCAACCCCACCACCCAATGCCCTATTTCAGTCCAGTAGTACCAAGATTTTAAATTTCTCACCCCAATATTCAAATCACCATATCTTCCACAGCTTCCCTTATTTTGTAACTACCTCCAGCCCTACAGTCATATAGCGTGTCTGTACCTTTCCAGTCTGACCTTTGTAGATCTACAATTTCCTTCCCTCCATTGTGGGCTGTCATGTCTTCATTTGTCTTGGTTCTAAACTGCAGAATTCCTTAAACCACTTGTGCAGCTGTACCCCTACTTTTAGATGATTTTTCAAATTTACCTCCTTGATTTGGGTGACTAAAACCTTGGTAATGGGCCCAATCACAACTCTATATAAATGGATGATTGTTGAGAGGAGATAAAATCTCAAAACTTTATTTAAGATGCTGAAATTTCTGTCTGGTTCACTCCTGTGAATGATTTGAGACCTTATGTTATGTCAAAGGAATGAATCCATTGTCCGGGGGTTCAGGCCGTGGCAGTGGCCCCACCCCTTGGTTGAAATGTCACAGTTGAGCCTGGTCCTTAATTTGTTCAGGGCAAAGCCTCAGCCCCATTTGGGAGAAAATCTACCCACTGAGAGTTGCTGACCACTCAAATGACCGGGATCTCTGCTGTCCCAGCTGAGAGACCAGGGACAGTGGCCACCACGAGGAATGTGCCAAAATTGTTGCTGAAGCCAGATCCTGGGGTGGGAGAGGGGGATGTGGAGCTACACTGGGGCCAGTCTGGAGGGCTCAGTAAATAGTTTGGAAGCCAGACCAAGAGGGGATTACAAGTGTGCAGGAATACCATAGTTATCTATGCATTGCGCATAGGCTTTGGGAACAGGAAGGACACCCACTCAGTCTACAAGGTCTCTAAGACACAGCTATGCTCCTCCTCACCAACTGGGTACGCAGAGCTGGGGTTGGTGGGAGATCTCCAGCCATTTTGTATACTTTGACCTTTATAACGGCTAGGCTTTAGTATGTCATGGGGGTGATCGGTGAGTTCATTTAGTTGCATGACTTGTTTGTGATGCAGAATGATGCCAAAGGTATGGATTCAATTCCTGCACTGGTTACCATGAGGTTACCATGATGGCCTCTCCTCAAGCTCTCCCCTCACCTGAGGCATGGTGACCCTCGGGTTAAACCACCTCAAGTTGTCTCTCACTAATGAAACAACAGCTCTATGATCTGGTAAGACTGTGGTGTCTTTATATCACTGCATCCAGGGAGTCAACAATAAGTGCAACATCAAGGCTAAAAGGTCAAGGGTAATTTGATCCTAAGAAAATATCTTAAGTTGAGAAGGAGGGAAGGCAGAAAAGGGGAGTAGCAAGAGGGCAATTGGAGAAAGCAGTGAAGTGACCTAAACTGGAGTTTGTTCTGCTATGATGGAATTATAGTTAATTGATTTCCATTTCTGCAGAGCCATGATTTACATAAGTTGGTGGAAGGGCAGTGGGAAAGTGAGGTCTTAATTCACGGCTTGTAGTTTAACTCACTGTCAGTAGTAAGGAAGGAACTCAGAAAGCTAGCTTTCTCAATTCGGGTAAAGAGAGCTCTGAGTTCTCATTTAACTTTTTTTATTTGGAGGAGCAAAATCAAAGGGAAGCATTTATCATTTCAGGCAATACAGTGGGTCAGTGGTTAGCACTGCAGCTTCATAGCGCCAAGGACCCAGGTTTGATTGCAGCCTCAGGCCATTGTCTGTGTGGAATTTGCAATTCTGTGTCTGTGTGGGGTTCCTCTGGGTGCTCCAGTTTCTTATCAGAGTCCAAAGATGTGTGGTTTAGGTGGACTGGCCATGGAGAAAGTGAGGACTGCAGATGCTGGAGATCAGAGCTGAAAATGTGTTGCTGGAAAAGCGCAGCAGGTCAGGCAGCATCCAAGGAACAGGAGAATCGACGTTTCGGGCATAAGCCCCTGAAGAAGGGCTTATGCCCGAAACGTCGATTCTCCTGTTCCTTGGATGTGGACTGGCCATGATAAATTTCCTATCATGTCCAGGGATGTGCAGACTAGGTGGGTTTGCCATGAGAAATGTCGGGTTATGGGGTGGGTATCGGTGGGATGCTCTTCAGAGCATTAATGTGGAGTCAATGGGCCAAATGGCCTGCTTTCACACTGTAGGATTCTATGATGACTGTGAGTTCTGCAAGCAAAATACAAGTTTATTATGGACAAGCTTGATTTAACTGGTAAGAGAGGATTATTATGAATAACATAAAAGCTAACTGTAATTTGCAATAATCAGTGGTGAAGATATGCAGCATTCTGCAATGTAGTTGGTGCTTTTCATTCACCTTCAGCTGTGAGTACAGTGGAAATGAGCACAAAAATGCAGGTAGGAGGAGTTTTACAATGTTAATACAGCACATTAAACAGAGTAAGTTTAAGTCTAGGGAAGATTCATTGCAGCATTACAATATACTGGCCAGGCCACCCTTTCTCAACTGTATTTAGTTTCAGTTATCCTGCCACACTCCAAAGAATTTAACAAACAGCAACAAGACTGTTCTCAAGTTGAAAACAGATGGCCAATGAGGAAAGATCATAGCAGCTGAAGACTAACCGTCTATAAGGACTTCCATCTCATTTATTTCGGTAATTAATTCTGCTTGGATTATCTCTGCTTGAGAAAGAAATGTTACTCGTGTATTCCCTTGTGAAAACTTGGAGGAAGTAATCATCCAGAACATTAGCCTCTGTTTCAGTTCCAGTAAATCTTTTATAGTTCTCATCACACATATTATCATATTCTAACTGCGGGTACTGAAAACAAATCTTGCTTTTTGTTTTGCATCCCCAGATACTTGTTACAGATTTCTCCTTGCCGCACAATAATGTTTACAATATGTTTCTGTGTATCCCTCAATTCACCCAAATGGATCCTCTTCTCTCATTGTCCCTGAAGGGTTTGTCGGGTTTGGTTTACCTCCTTACTTTGCATCATGTTTGTTAGCTTTATCATTTTTTATATCAAACACATCTAACCACAATAATATAAAACAAAGAACTCTGCGGATGCTGATCTGAAACTGACACAAAAAGTGCTGGAGAAACTTAGCAGGTCTGGTAGCATCGATGGGAAGAGAACAGAGTTAATGTTTCAAATCCAGTGACTCTTCAACAGGACGTCTAACCACAAAGTAGTTCATTGGGTGAAATTTTCAGTTCAGGTGAGTTTGTTGAGTGAGATCCATGGCACCCAATCCACCATGACTGACAGCAACTTTTCTCATGCAATCTTCTACTCTTCACCTCATTGCTTCTGCAAATGGGCTTTTTGGCACCATTCTCAATGATTCACATGGCTGGAGAGGCAGAGCTGCTACCACTGCTAGAACCTTCTGCAATTCAAGCCACTGATGCAGTACTTGAGTCGAGCTGCATACTGATTCAGATGTTACAAGCCAGGAACTCTCCCTCACAACTGTGGTGCTAACCGTTATCACCAAAAACATGCCCCACAGAAAAAGAAGAGGCTTCCAAGATCACAGACTTCCTGCACTGCAGGAAGAAGTCAATGGTCTTGTGCACCCTACAAAGGTAGGTGCTACTATCTTAATGAAACATTTACAGAAGCACCACTCACTAACTCTGCCACTGCACATGCCCTTCACTAAGATTCATGGACAAACATCCCTTCCACTCAATAGTTCTCACCCACCCTCATCCTCCCAAACTAGCTACCCTTCCTGCTCTCTGCACTTCCTATTTACTGAGTGTGGACACCTCATCATTTCTCCTGCTTGTGCATCAGCACTAACTGCTTTCCCATTTACTTCCACATACTCAATCCCCCCTGAAATAACTCCACAGAGGTCAATATCTGGTCACCAATTCACCCATTATTTACAAGTGGAGAGTTCTTGACACTGATGCAGCTCCCTCAAAGCCAGCTCTCAGAGTGAACAGAACCTCTGACACTCTTCTTCCTATCTGTTAGTCAGGGGTCCCTGGTTGGAGCAGGTTAACAGCCCCAGTCAGGGAACTCATATTCTACAAGGTCCACCTGAGTACGATCACTATACTTGCATGTGTGCTTCATGCACAAGAATGCTCAGAGTTCTCTGCACTGCATTTATTTGGAGTTTCTATCAATTTAAGTATTACTCTGTCTTTTGATTCTGTCTACAAAATTACATGACCTCTTATTTTCCTCCATTCAACTCAAACTGCCAGGTTTCTGCTCAATCACTCAATCTATATTGCCTCATGAATTCCTTAACATGTCTTATCATCATCATAACATGTCTTCTCACCTATTTCTGTATGATTAGAAAATTTGAGTACATTATGCTCTATCCCCTCCAAGTTATTGATATGTGAACTAAATCATTGAGACCTGAGGAGAGATCTTTGTGACACTTCAGCAATCCCATTTTTCCAACTTGTAAAAGACTCTTTAATCTGGAGTCTTCCATGTGCTAACCAATCTTCATTACATGTTAATACAGCTCCCCCAAAACTATGAGTTCTTAGCTTGTGCAATAATTTTTATGTGGCAACTTATCAAATATCTTCTTGAAATCCAAATGCACTATATCTACCTGTTCCCCTTTATCAAGTCTGTGTATTGTTTCGACAAAGAACCGGAGCAAATATTCAATTTTCCTTTCATAAAATTATGTTGACTTAGTTGGTAGTTTTTTTTTCTAAATGTCCTGCTGTTTCTTACTTCATAATGGAATCCACCATTGTCTAATGACAGATATCAGCTTAACTGGCCTATGGCTTCTTGCTTTCTGTCTTCCTCCCTTCTTGAAAAAGGGCCTCACATCAGAGCCTTCCCTATCTACTGGAAACCCTCCTTGAATCCAGTGAGATTGGGAATATTTCATCCAATGCACTCATTATCTGTCCAACCCCTTCCTTTAAAACACTTGGATGTAAGCCATTAAGTCCTATACTGGTCCTATCGGGTCCTAATTGGTCTGTTGTCCCTAATGATTGAGAGTGGTACAATATTTTTCCTCCTTATTTATCTGACATATTTGAGAAGTTAATAATGTCTTCATTGTGAAGACTGATGCAAAATATTTGTTTAAATTATCTCCCATTACCCTGTTCCCATTATCAACTCCCCACTTACATACTCCAAGGGTCCCACACTCACTTTAGACAGTACTTACTCATTTTGCTTTTATATTATTCACCAATTTACTTTCATAATCAATTTTCTTCATTTTTATTCATTTTTAATCATCCACAACTAATTCCCAAAATAATCCTTATCCTCTGGCCCATCACTTTTTATGCCTTTGTTTTTGATTAGATATTTGCTTTGATCACATTTGTTAACAATGACTGTTTCATCCTTTTGGACTGAAATAAGTTTTTGCTGAATGTTATGAAATTAATGCTGAAAGCTCTGCCACTGCCTGTCTACTGACTTTCCGATTAGACTATTTTTCAAATTCAATTTACTTTAGATAACTCTTTCTTTCTGCCTCTATAATAGCCCTTATTTATATTGTGATCACTAGTTTGAGAACCAAATTGGTGTCCCTCAAACTTAAATTGGAAATTCAACTGTGTGTTATTGCTATCCCTAAAGGATCCTTAAATATGTGATCTCTACTTAGCCCTATCTCATTCTAGTTTACCAAACATAATATAGTCTGTTCCCGAGTAGGTTGACTAACTGACTGCTCTGAGAAACAATCCCTGATGAATTCTATCCGTTTGTCTTTCAAGCTACCTTTTCCCATGTGATTTGTCCAGTCAATATACAGATTAAAATCACCCATGACAATTGTAGTAAGCTTCTGACACAACTCCAGTATTTCCCATTTTTACTTCAGTGATACTGTAGGCCTATACATAATTCCCACCTGCAACTTCTTTCCCTTGCTATTCCTTATTTCCACTCAAATGGATTCCACATCACAATTTATTGCTCCTGTATCATTGCTCACTATCAAATTGATACAATCCTTGAGAACAAAACTCTCCACCTCCTTTCTGGAACATTGATATTAGAGCAATACGTGTGTTTTGTTTTAATTGTGTTTGAGGGAGCTATTTTCTAACCAATCTGTTCAGAGATGTTATAACTCACCTCTGGAGCAGTGGGACTTGAACCCAGGCCACTGGCTCAGAGGTGAAGACACTACCTCACACCACAAAATCCTTTACTTGTACCCTACGCAGTTGGATACTACTGCAGTTCGCATAAGATCATTGCAAATGATTACAAACCTGCATGTGTGTGATTAATGTAATTGTCTGTTGAACGGCCTCTTGTGGCCGCTCAATACACTAAGTACAATTGCATTTCTCCAAATACTTACTTTTAACTCGGAAATTACTTGGGTTTCAAAATTCTCTCTTCCTATTCCCCTTACTATCCTAGTTGATGCCTCAATATTTGTCACAAACCACATTGCCCTACTTTCTTTCAGAGTGGCCCTCATTCATTCTGAAAATATAAAAGCTATAACTATTTGAAATTACATCCCACAGGGTAGTAGTACCAATCACAATGTGGGTTATTCAATATTATGTTAAATGCTGTAGTGTGTGAGTAGGTATCAGAATAAAGAAAGTCAATTAATTCACCATAAAACAAGATTTTCAATATGTGTGCTTACTGACAATGTAAATAAAGATGAATTACATATTCTAGGATCTATAAGTACTGAATTTGACAATGTTTTCATTTGAAAATGATCACATTCTAGGCCTGAGGGTGCATGCAACATTCCTCCTAATTTCCTAATGTACTATGAATGTTTGCTTTTCTTGGACAAATTCCAATCCCCAAGAAGCAATGTACTTGCTTCCAATAGCCCACATTACAAAATATATCAATTAAATCACAGTGAATATAGGCATGCAACTCTCTTTGCATATGAAACAACTTTGTTGTCCATTTGCAAGTCAAAGAGAATTGAAACGATTGAAACATTGTTTTATTATATTGTACAAAGGTAGCTGGACAGGTTCCATTTGACATTATAAAAAAAGATGCATTGGCAGTATATGAACATAACAGCATTTGGTTGATATTTGACCAAAGGCAAGAAAGTAACAGAAGGATATTTGTTTCACTAATCCATGACACTAAACCTCCAATTGTTCATAAATGGAGGTTGACTATTACATTAAATTGTATAGATTACTTTGATTGAGAGTTGCTAATCTCCAGGTGCCTCTTAGCATGTTGTTCCAGAAAAGTTCATGAGCACGTAATTACAAAAATATAGAATTTGAATTATGTTTTATCGTCAAGTACAGGGTTACAGGGATAAAGTAAAAGTTGCTATTCGCGACACCATCTTAGGTACAAGGTACCTAGGTTCAAAATCCGAGTATAAAATGTAGAAAAATAAAGACATAAGTTAAAAATTCAACATGACAGTTACTCACAGTATAAAATACTAAATAAGGTTAAAAGTTTCAAATTACAGTCTTTCTTTAGCCATGGGTCAGAGGACCTCCTTGTGGGTCTGCTCACAGATCTGACTAAGGTGGCTATTAACAGGTCCACAGTAGTGGAGGGCTCAAAGTTCCTGACTGCCTCCCCTCTTCTTCAGCTATATTTGAACCCAGGTGTCCTTGGAAAGGGAGCATGTTATGTCTACCAATACTCTTGATGCCTTTAGAGAGCAATGGGCATTGCAGGGTGTACAGTATTTTATCTTCCTTTCCAACTCATTTTAAATTAATCCCTCCCTCTGCTCTACCTCTTCCTCACCTTTGGGTGTCAGGACCTGCCCTTAATGCATGTAAATTGGTTATTAATTGGAAATATGGATGATTTAATGGCGGTGGATAAAAGTGAGAAGTTGAACGGGTGGTTTTGGGGTGAAGAAACTGTTTCATTGTGTGTGAAACCACTTCTTCATGTATAAAAAATGGAATAAAACAAGAGTTCAAATTTGGCAAGCAGCATATAGGCATATCACTGTGTACCCTTTGCAGTAGGTGAGAGGACCTAACTTCACAGGGAAGTTTGGAGCCTATATTCCAATGCACAAGCACTAATGTGTGTCAATGCCTAAGTTATCAGTGATCATGTGTGTGGATAATGGAAAACAGATGACATTTATGCCACACAAGTGCCAGACAATGGCCATCTCAAACACAAATGAATCTAAGCAATTTTCCTTGAAATTTAATGCCATTACCCTCACTGAATGCCCCACTTCAATAGTCTGAGGACTAACATTGATCAGAAATTGAACTGGACCAACCATATCAATGCAGTGTCTGCAATGCAGGTTACAGGCTTGGTATTTTGTGGTAAGTAACTCACCTCCTGCCAACCACAAGATTCAGTGTGTGATAGAATACTCCCCACTCGCCTCAGTGGATGCAGCTCCAACAACACTCAAGAAGCTTGACACCATCCAGGACAAACCAACCCACTTGAATATCACTCCATTATCCATCTTCAATATTTACTCCATTCACTACTGACAAACAGTGACAGTGCACAATCATGATTCATCAACACTCCTTTGACAGCATCTTCCAAGCCCACAGCCTCAACCACCAGAAGGATAAGGACAGCTGATGCACTGGACTACCACACTTGCACACTCCCCTTCAAGTCACTCACCATCCTGCAGCTCAGTTCTTTCATGGTTGCTGGCTCAAAATTCTGGAATTCGCATCCTGTCAGCTCTCATGTGTTCCCATACCCAAGAATTGTAGCGGTTCAAGAAGCTCACAGCCACTTTCTCCAGGACAAGTAAAGGTGAGCAAGTATTGGCTTATAGTCAAGAGTGTGGTGCTGGAAAAGCACAGTGGGTCAGGCAGCAATCAAGGAGCAGGAGAATCGATGTTCTGGGCATGAGCTCTTCACCAGGAATCGGCTTAGCCAGCACAGCCAGGATAACCCAAATCCAAGAAAGAATTAAGAATAAAAAATACTATGATTGCAAGACAGAAACCATGTTTTGATGATGAAGATATATTAAGATACGTTTTTGAGTGAAGCCTTAAAGAGCCAGAGAGAGAGAGATAGAAGAGTGACAGGGCCAGTGTAGGAAAGTAAAGACTTTGCCTCTAACACATCAACAGGCTTAATTACACATGGGCAAAGTAAACGTATATGAGGAGATTATGTTGAAATAAAAATAGAAAATGCTGGAGAAACTTAGCAGGTCTGACAGCATCTGCATACAGAGAAAAACAGGAGTTGCTGTTTCATCTCAATCTCTCATTTACCACCATTAATTTCCTTCAGCTCTGAGCACTGTCACCTCTATGCTGTCCACCCATCTCTCCTCACCTTTGTCAACAGCATAAAAACCTTCATTTTCCAACCTCCTTCACTCCCAAAGAAGAGTCTTTAGGCTGGAAATGTTAACTGTTTCCCACTCCACAGATGCTGTAGTCCTTTGTTTATGTTTGTGAAGTTATGTTGAACTTGCTATAGGATGTCAGTTCATGGTCAGCCCAAACGCTGCATCCAGTTCTAGTTGCTGCACCTTAGGAAGATGCTAACACATAGGAGAAAAATCAGAAAAGATTCGCATGAATACTTCCAAGGATAAATAACTTCTGTTATAAAGGGAAGTTGAAAAAGATGCAGAGTTAGGGCTGCTTTATTTTGAATAAAGAACACTATGAGGAGGTGTTTAGAGGTATTCATAATCAGGAAGGGTTTGGACAGAGTAGACAGGGATAAACTGTTCCCATCTGTGGATAGATTGAGAATGAGAGGGCACGGATTTGAAGTAATTGATTAAACAAACAAAAGTGAATTGAAGGAACGCTGTTTCAGACATTGGGTTGTTAAGGCTTCAAACAACTGCCTGAGAGCAAAGTAGAGGCAGGTTCTATCAAGGTACTCAGCAGGGAATCAGACTGCTGTCATAAAAGATGTACAGGGTTACCAGAGAAACCAGGAGACTGGCAGTAAAGGAATTGCACATTGAGAGAGCTGGTACAGACCCAGCAGGCTGAATGGCTTCTTCCTGCATTGTCATAATTCTGTGATTCAGTGATGTGATCATTATTCATGCTATTGCCAACAGAAAGGGGACAGTGTAAATTCTCAAAAAGATGCCAATTTTAAGCATATTAGTTATATTTCCTTTCTGCCCCTTCCTGACTAGCTTGTTCCCCAACCCATTGAGTGTTTTCCTCTGCTTCTTTCCTAGTGCTAAAATCTCATTGGTTAGGGAGCTAGAACAGTGCTGCAACATTCCAACATGGTCTGCCATTTTATAATTGTGGAAATGTAGATTGCTTTACACTTGCATATTCATTCCTGAAGAAGGGCTTATGCTTGAAATGTCGACTCTCCTGCTCCTCGGATGCTGCCTGGCCTGCTGTGTTTTTCCAGCACCACATTTTTCAACTCTTGTCTCCAGCATCTGCAGTCTTCACTTACTCCTACTTGCATATTCATGTTCTCCAAATATTGGTAAATCAATAAGGAACAAGTTCTTAAAACATTCCTTTGTGTACTATTTTAATGGGGCCATGATCCCATTTACTTCAAAAGGATTTCTCTTAAAATAGAGAAAGAAAGAACTTGTCAATGGCTATTTTAAAAAAAATTAATTTCACACAGAATATACATAAACTACTTACAAAATCAAAGGATTGGATGTTGAGCAAGGATTTTTAAAAAATCAATCCTGGGATGTGTGTATCACTGGCTTGGTCCACATCTATTGCACATCCAAGGAAAAGAACAGCTATAGGCACTGGCTGAATGCAAAATGAAACATTTTAAGAGTTTGCCAGCTACTATTTAAAGAGTTTGGCTGAAGGCAAGTGAGTTAACACATATTGCAGATCAGCATTATACTTTATGTTCCTTCACACATATGTGGTAGTAACCTACAACTGGTTGCTTTCACCATCGTCTTAACAGACTATAGGGGTTACTCTCTTATTAGAGAGAAGCAACTGGTGGTGATTTAATCTACAGGTCACCAGACTTTAGGTAAGGGAAGATGTTAAGAAGGAGAGTCCTTCATGGTAACCTCAAACCAGTAATGGGAATTGAACCCACATTGTTAGCATCACGCTGCTCTGTAAACCAACAAGCCAGCCAACTGAGCTAAATCAATTCCACCACAAGGTACCATCTATTGGAAAATTTTAAAACTTACGAACATAAAGTAACAATGAAAACACAACATATCAACTTCTCCAAATGATCCCAGGAGCACTATTATGATTAGTGTGCATATTCTTCATCTTCTGGAAGGTCTGTGTGAAAAGCAAATGGAAGGCAGGCCTTTTGATGCATTTCCCAGTGGGGTAACATATTTGTTTGCCTTGTGCTTCCAAACACTTGCACTGTAATTAACACAGGTAACATGCCATTTACTTCATAAAGTAAATCAAAGCATTGGCATGCCCATAGCAACAGTCGAAAGAAAGCAATTACAAAGGTGAAAAATCTCCGAAGATTGGTATTTTTTCTCTCTGTTACTGATAACAGATCTTTGGGAAATTTCTTTCATGCATTGGCAAGAGGCTTACATCTTTGGTATACACAGCTTCAGGAAATTATTCTTTCGTTTATTGTATTAATCCATATTTTGCTCATGGTGACTGATAGAATGGAAGGGATTTCATATTGGAACAAAATTACAAGGTTCTTGCTTTTGTTTATTTTCAAACTTTTATGGCGTTTCTACAAAACATTTAGTTTTGAGATCAAACAACGTGCTGGAGACACTCAGCAAGTCTGGCTGCATCTGTGAAGAGAGGAACAGGGTTAATATTTCAAATGCAGCAGCACTCCTTTTTCAGAATTGAAAGGAACTGGAAAAGTGATACATTTGAAGCTGTTGAAAAAGGGGGAGGAGAGCAAGTGGAACAGACGGTAAAGATGCCCAGAGCAAAAGTGAAAGGGGTGCCAGTAGAGGAGAAGTGAGATGCAAGTGTTAATGTTACATATTAATACAAATCAGCTCTGCTGAGAACAAACTCATACAAACAAGGTACTGGGGTAGAGTAAGAATCAAAGTGGAGAACAGAGCTCATGGTCTCAAATTGTTGAACTCGATGTTGTGTACAGAAGGCTACTAAGTGCATAAGCGGAAAGTGAGGTACCTCTCCTCCAGTTCACAGTTGGCTTTGCTGTAACATTGCAGCTAGCTTAGGACAGAAATGGAAGCAGGAGAGCAGATAGTTCAATAAAGCCCTCATCTGCATTAAGGTAAAAATGACACTGACAGGACTGTAAGATATGACCCATGTAGAGGAAGATTTATTTAAAAATATGACTTATTTTGAATGTAACTCAGCTGAAGAATCGCTCAGCTCTGTATGGTTAAATGGCTCAGCAATCCATCTAATTTCTTTTAATTACAATCTTATGCCTAACATTCTACATTGTTGATAGTTCTGCTTCAAGCCTAAAAACAAGTGAAAGGCGCATGCCTGTACTTGACTTTTAATTTGATGATTCATGACTCACTCTGATAAAATATTTCAGCTATGGGATTCTTAAACAAAATACAATTCAAATGAAAATGATTTGTTTCTGATTGTTTTGCTGTATTGCACAGAATTGTAAAAATTCTAAAATAAGCAATTCAGTAGTGTGACATTCTTTCTTTCCCTGCTCGAATACTAGGTCATTTGAAGAGTAACACTAGAACCAAGCAGCTTATAATTTAGGTCAAACCTACAGGAGATGCTACAAAGAGAAAACCAGATTTGCAGGAAGCAGAAAAGGTTATAGGGGTAACAAGTGAGAGAGAGTGTACGTTCAGTATTTTTGACCCCAGAGATGGCAAAATCAAAACCTGCCTTTGTGCATCATTGGATGAGAGTTTTGAGAATGGCTATACTCTTGCAGATGTTTCCTTTTAACAGGAATGTGTATTCACATGCATTGTCACAATGAGGAATAGCTGTCCAGTAAACTGTTTTTGCACATCCCCTGCTTTTGCTTTAAAATAACTCAAAGGAGACAGCTTACACATAGGAATTTAGAATTCTCACACCTGAATAATATCAATGCACAATGAACAGCATTGATGAGGTATAATATTCAATACGAACACAGCATGAATGAGGAATGCTGCATATAGACTACATTTAATCGGATACATAAAATGTCTACTTCAGTTTGGCAGTCAGACTTCAGAACCAGAAGCAGAGTAGTAGCAAGAGACAACAGAAAAATGCTACTGAGTGCTTCCATTACAATATTTAATATTCTTGGACTTTTTGATTTTATTTATTCCTTGAAATCCAAACTTCCAGGGTTCATTATTTAATGTCAGGATGTTTTTTCTGATAGGATATTAACAGCTTATAGTACATGTGACGTGAGCATTGCATCAGTATGAGGAAAAAAATAAGCTCCAAGCAGATAAGTATAAGAGGAACCACAACTACTTGTATGAGTATCGGTGTAATGTTGAACGTGGCACTGATATATTGAATCTCAATTAAAATGATCTACATTTTGATGAGTTAATTTATCACTGAAGTATTGAGTCAGGTAGGTATCAGCTGTCAGGGAAGTAAGTAAGTGATTTGTTGTGAAGCGACTGTAGGACATAATGTCATACACAAATTAAAGAAGCTTTGTTCTGCTTCAGTCACTTCATTTCTTTGCACTTCACGTTATGTAGCATTTTCATTGTAAAAAAAATTTGAACTCCATTTATCTTGGAGTAGCACACCCAAATTACAAATGCATGCATGCTGCTACCAGACGTACTTCAGTAGAAATGTATATTAGCCTGGTTGAAATATTTCCATTCAGGCTTCTTCAGTAAATTGAATTTAAAAAATGCAACCCAATGGCCTTGAAATTATGCTGTGCAATATTCGTGGCGAAATACTGGTTTCTGTTTCCATTCATAGCTGCTTAAATTTCTAGAAGTTAGGCCATTTAAGTTAATAGAAAAATAGTCTGCTAAAGTATCAGGGAGAAAAATTGAAAATGAACATATTAAGCATTTGATTTTATATTATTCTAATAATACTTTACATTATAATTTCACGATCCATGTCCTTGTATCATTGGATTCAATAAAATCGGTCATGGATATTTAGAATGATTGCCAATAAATTAAACTGCGTATTTAAGCTGCTATTGTAAACATGTTTTAGTTTAAATCAATCATTCTGGTTAATAATAATGAAAGCTGCATGTTTTACGACAATGTTAAAAGCGTTACTGTGGATATATAAGATGCATCTGCTATTGGAAGGAAAAGGACTATTTTAGGATTACTGTTTGTCATTGTCCACGTGTATATAATTCATGCTGATTGGTTTGCAAATTCCAATGAGTGCTACAATGTCCTCAATATTATTCAAGATTTTGATATTGGTGACTAATTATTGGACATCATCTTAGGATTTATAGAGTCAGCCTTTCATGATTTTGCTGCTGAGGTGTGTAAGATGTCATATGAAGCCTGTTAAGAAGATGTGACTGACACATGATTCAAAGGCATGCCAACACTCATTTAAACAAAAGAGTGACTCAGCTTATCTATGCTCTGAGTTCACAATGTTCTGCATAATTGTTTTGAAATGGCTACTTTGCATTAGTTTTCACTCCAGTGCAATATGCTCAGTTGCCATGAATGGAATGTAGAGCTGGAGTCTTTGGAATGCTAGGGTCCATTCCTCACCAATAAAATGTCAGGGGCAAGCCCATCCAGCTGAGTGGTCCCACATGCAGAAGACAATAACATCCGACCACTGACTGATTCAGTGAGTCTTTCACATCCCCTCCCACCTCTAATCTGGTTAGAAAGTCCTGATTTGGAGAGTTGCTGGCCATTCCCAGTGGTCATTACTGGGGTGCATCTGTTCTCCAGGCACATGCAGTCATGCAGGTGGAGCTAGGCACTACTGGGGGAAGGGGGCAGGGGTCTTACCAGGCCTGGATTGTCTGACTCTAGTGTGACAGGTTAAGAGTGGTGGGAGCCAGGGATGGTCAGGGCAGTGAGGAGGGGGAGCATAGGTGACAGAGGACCTTGGTTGGGGCTGGACACAGTGGGCCCTTTAAGGAAGGTTCCCTCCATTACTTTAATCAATGAGTGAAAGCCAGCCATTCTGGAAGTGTGCCAATCATTGCTCCGGCTACTTGTGAAATCTCAATGATGGTGGAATGAGGCCTGTAAGTAGCCATTAGGTGTTCATATTATGTCAGGGACAAGGGAAGGCAGTTAGACAGTGCTAGGGCACTCGTGGCATCTCACTGACCACTAAGTTGGTTCTATATTTCTGGTGGAGGGGGGCATTAACACTTTAGTAGTTGGCACTAAAATTAGAAATGTTGAAGTAGATACAGTTGTAACTGTGGAAATGTCAGAAGTTTCAAATCAGATGAGGCTGCTGGTCCTGGCACTCACACAAGGATGGACAAGGAGCAGGTACCTCTCTTACTCATGGAGGAACAGGGGCAGCTGGAGAGAAGTCAATATGCTTTGTCCCTGCTTTACCCAGTGATTGCTGCACATGGCTAAAGCCATGAAGTGAAGGTCAAAGGGCATCTCTGGCAGTCACTATATGTTCTGCTGGTTGAGGTTCTCCATTGTAATGATCCAATCTCTTCATGAAGAAAGCCAAGCACATCCATGCCAGAGCCTTGCCAGAATTCAGAACTTGAACGGACTCCTTCAACTTTCACTCAAGATTGTGCATGATCTCAATTATCTCTGTCCCTGCTGTCTCCAGCTCTCTTTATGCCAGGTTCCAGAAGCAAGAAGCACAGCATGGACTTGCCCTCCAGCAATCCTCTTTATGTCAGAGCCTTGGCTTGTCACATCATTCCTCACTCTGGGCTCAGCAAATGGTGATCCCAAGTCTAATCTCAAACATTCACCCATTCATAGGAATGTCACAAACATTCATGTCCGAACCTTGACAGTCATAATCCTCAGATACAGTGTTCAGGGTGGAGGTGGAGCTCAGGGAAGGCTGTCCATTCTTTTTCATTTTGATTTGCTGTGAAGGCCTGCAGCAGGAAGCAAAATGTATTAGCTGATGAAATGCTCAATCCTTATTCTCCACAATATGTCCGACATTATTCCTGTATGTGCACTTGTCAACATCAGAGTAGAGGCATTTTCAGTAGATGGCTGCAGAGCTCCAGTCTCTCCATCAGCACTGGCTCTGTTTCTGTCTGAGCCAGCACGTTATGTCCTTTCATCTTCAGTCAGGCCCACGATGATGACAGCACCCTTCTCCAGTCTTACTGCACTCCTGCCTATTATGCGCAGTTTTCAGAATGATTGAGTGTCACCCAATGATTGAACTACTTTATGAATATTGATGTCTATGATACCTCCTATCCCTTCTCAAGTTAGTATTTGACACCCATAAGATGCTACGAGATAGCACAAATTAGCTTGCACACATTCAGTCTCCATGTCCCATCTGCTGCTGAGGCCTGTACTCCATACATCCCTCTGAGCCCACACAATTGCACTGCTCAATGCCCTTACGAGCATCACTTCACAGTACCTATCAACCTACTATCAAAAAGCACAGCAGACTTCTCAGCTTCTTCCTGTATTGAAGCCAGGTTCTTCTGTGGGTCCAAGGTCACTAACATGTGCTGCAGCCTAAATCCAGATCACCTTAACCTAAAGAAAGGCCACCTTTTCCTATCTGTGGGAAATATGACCATCCACTTTTCCCTGGCAGTCTGGATAAGAATTTGCAACAAGACATTCCTGAACCATGAGATCACTGTTTACCTGCTCTGTGATATCTGTGTAGTAAGTTAGCCAGGGAGAGAGTGAGCAGAGGACCAGAGATTTTTGCTGCACCAAGAGTATTAGAGTGAAAGGTGAAAGTTGCAAAGTCCCATTGGCTGCTCACTCATTAGGACGAGGTCAGTGGTGAGAAAAACCTGAGGGTCACAACGTTTTGGCTGAGGGGCATATCCTTCAGGGTGACCTCAGCTGGTGCAGGAATTAAATCTGTGCTGTTGCTGCAGTTCTGTAATGCAAACCAGCCCTTCAACCAGCTGAGTTAATAGACCCTCAGGCTGCTGGTTGGCAGGGAGTGAAGATTTGTGTGGCTGCTATATAAATATGGTGTGTGAGTCAACAGTTTTGGAGGTTTTGACTTTCAGCTCAGCTCTCGATGCGTGATTTGCTGTGCTACTCGGATGGACCGAGCGAATTGGCTGGCTACCTCATGATTACATGTGGTCAGCCATCCCACCTTCCCCATCTCTGTGCCAATGTGTCACACCACAGATAACCTTGGCACTGTCAGAAGACTCCAAATACCTCTCAGGATTCAAACTGCTCTGGGGCAGTTTAAAATAGAATATGAAATCGTTTTGCCTCCAATTAACATCAATTAGCCTGTAAGATGGGAATTTTAAAACTTTATTTCAGTAAGCCCGAGTTGTCTGGAAGATGCATCCTGTGTTTACCATCAAATTTGACACATTCAAGATTCACATGGGGCAAAGCAAAGTTTATTTGTTTTTATGTTGAAACTGATTGTTCTGGCACCTACTTGTGGCGGCGCTAACATTATATAGTGACTGTAATGAGGTCAGCCAACTGGACCCATAGAATATGTGTTCCCTGGTTAGGGCTGTTAATCTGGTCCAATCAGGAAGCCCTGGTTGGGAGTTCCATCATCCTGTTCAATTAGACAACTTACTGCCAAAGACTCTCCATGTGTCGGTAAAGGTGACTTGGTGACAGGATACCGGTCTCTGTGGAGTTATTTCAATTGGACCGTTGTTTGCTCTGCATGATACCTTTCATCCCCATTTGACACTGCTAGCCCTTTAGGAACTGCCTGCTCTCTTCAGTAAGATAGCCACAGTCTCTAAAATAGCTGCCACCTGCCTTTGCCATGTGTGCCAGATATGCAGCTCCTGTCTCCTGAAGGCATTTGGCACCAGTAATTAGGTGCCAGGTACAATATCCAAAATTAAAAATGAATGAGTGACATAGCTGAGGTATGGGATTAAGACCCAGAAACCATGAGTGTGTTTCTGACTTGCTTTGAAAATCCAATCTGTGATGTTTCTTCGACCAGCTAGATGGCATAAAACTTACAGTGTAATCAATGTGGCAAATTTGGTGGCATATAATCAAGCAAAAACTGATTGGTCCCTTCTTTCAGTTGACAGTTTGTCTTATATCTGTGAGCAGAGGTGATATTATTGTTGTGTAATAGCACAGTTTAGTTTATTGCAATTAATAAAGAGTAAGTTATTTGGTGATGCTACATTTTACTACTTTTAAATCTGGAATTTTCCAGGTTGGATAAAAACATACATCCTGAATCTAAGTTTGGGTTTCATATGCAACTAAAAATGTATGTCTGTTCCCTGTGGCAAATCCACTTTATATTATTTACCTCTCTGCTTTCAATTAATATCCTTTATCTATTCCTGACAGCTGGCAAATAAATGGCTGGTGAGGTTGTATACCTTGTCTTTCCTCAAAAGCTTGGCATGTTTACATGTTTCTGAATTAAATTATTGGAATCTGATACTGAACCAGTGTTTGCTTTAATCTACTGAACTTCAGTTTGAAGTAATGGCTCTCTAATAAAAGAAAATGCATTTTGTCTCATCTTTCAGCCTGTGCTATTGACATTATAAACCTGCAGACACAAATTAGGATGAACTTACCTGGTTCGGCAGTGCTGTTCCAACATGCAACATCACACAGACATGAAACAATCTATTCCTGTCAGAAAGAGAATATTTTACAAGACAATTTATTATTCTCGTTGCATCAACTAATGTAGTAATATTACCACACCCGAAGGCTTTTTTCTTCAATGGGTAGTAATTATCAACCTCAAAAAGAGAAGCAGAGACCACTTCAGCATGATAAACAAACTGAGATTTGGACGACTTTAATTGCGCTGAGTATAATCCTGTTCTTCATCTGTACTCTGAAGTTCAGGATAGCTTTCTAAATTTGGAAAGCATCCTAAAACAATAGAGACTTTACCTGCAGTCTGTGAGAACATCTGCAAATGAGTGCTTGTACATTTTGAACTGGTCTGATTTATTTGTTCTGTACTGCTCTATGGTGAAAATGGGTCCTATGCTAGAAATGCTTAAAAAAACACAAGTTTTCAAACAGAAAATGAAACTGTAGGAAGAAAGAAGAAAGCAGCAAAAACAGAAACTCATATTACTGATTTGGAATCAGTGAACTGAAAAATGTATGATAAACTGTAAATACTATCTCCGAGCATGTCACATGTAGGACCGTTGTTTAACACTGCATTCCAAAATGATTGTGGGATATTGACTTTTAGAAATTGGTTTATGCTGGATACATATTTGTCTTAATAGAATTTTGTTCTCTGGCTGAGGTGCATGGTTCCTTATATCCTTAGGAATGTAAAAGCTTTCTGTATTCATTATAGTGTTGTCAGTGGAGTTTTGTCCTTATAATTGAATTTAGGTCCAATTATTAAAGCCATTTGAATTTAAATTGAGAAATGTATTGGGTTTCTGAACTGGAAGCTCGTACAATAAAAAGGTCTTTTCTTTAAGATATGTCAAATAATAATTTATCGAGTTTCACCATACAGCAACAAAACAGTGGAAAATAAATTGATATTATCAAATATATTAAGAATAGCGATCTCTTTCTCATTGCTGTGCTGTTTCCCAATTGTAGAAGGGAAAGGTTTGACCCACGATGTTAGGCAAATTGCGCCTTCACTCACATCATTACATACAATGAGAGGTCAACTTATTGAAATTTACAAGATTCTGAGAGATTTGAAAGTGGTAGGTAGAGAGGTTGTTTTGCATGCCTGGGGAATCTGAAGTGCAATAGCAATATTTTTAATTCCTACAATTTCAAACAAATTGTATTCATTGTAAAGTTAAATAAGATACACATTTTGCACATTCTTTGAAACAGTAATATCTCTCCTGTGGAATATTTTATGCTAAAGTTGAAACAGCCGTTAATTAGCTGATCAATGGCAGCACGATGGGCGACATTGCTGCCTCACAGCGCCAGAGACCCAGGTTTAATTCCCGCCTCAGGCGACTGACTGTGTGGAGTTTGCACATTCTCCCCGTGTCTGCGTGGGTTTCCTCCGGGTGCTCCGGTTTCCTCCCACAGTCCAAAGATGTGCAGGCCGGGTGAATTGGCCATGCTAAATTGCCCGAAGTATTAGGTTAGGGGTATGGGTGGGTTGCGCTTCAGCAGGTCGGTGTGGACTTGTTGGGCCGAAGGGCCTGTTTCCAAACTATAAGTAATCTAATCTAATCTAAACAGATGCCCCAGCCTGAGTTGAAGGATAGAGTTGAATAAAATTCTTCAGCGTTTTTAATTCCCTCACCCTTCTATCCACTTAATACAGCCTTGTATCTACCGATTAATTAGTACAAAGTATATTTGTTTCTCCTGTGCCATTTTGGTGCTGTGAGATAACGACAATAAAATTCAAAATTAATTTAATTGCTTGATTGTTCTCAATTGTTAAATTTCTTTGAAAATGTTTCTGTACCAAATGTGCAAACCTGCAGAATAGAGATGTAAGAAATAGCTGCAGGAGCAGACCATTCAGCCCCTCAAGCTTGCTTTCTCATTCAATACAATCAGGGCTGATCTTTGGCCTCACTTCCATTACCCTGCCCATTCTCTTGTTTCCCTGAGCTATCAAAATCTGTCTGTCTCAGCTTTGGATATACTCAATGATGGAATAAAGAGTTCAATAATCTACAATCTGCCAAATTAAGAAATTCCTCCTCATCTTATTCCTAAATGATTATGCCCCATGACCTGAGGGTGCGTCCTTGTACTTTAGATACCCTAGGCATGTCAAACAACGATTCAGTACCACACTTTCAAATCACTCAGAATCTTGTAAGTTTCAATAATATCACCTCTCATTGTACGCAACTGCATGAGTGAAGGCACAACCCACCTTACATCATGGGCCAAATCTTGTCTTTCAGGAGCGAATCTAGTGAACCTTCTCTGTGCTATCTCTAAGCCAAATAGATATTCGTGTAATGCATATTTTAGGTGTAGGCTTACCAAAATCCCATAAAACAGCAGCAAGATTCTCTCATTCCTGTACACTGTAGTCTCCTTTCAACAAAGGCCATAACTTCTCTCTGCTGATATTGATTACTTTCCTCACTCTTATGAGTCCTTTGCTTGCCTTCTGCTTCTAATATATAAGTTATGTTTTTTATTCTGAAGGCAAAGACAATTCTTTTGTACTGTCCCTGCTGTCTCATTCCCCATGATAATTTATCTTATCTCCATACCTAGTGGAAACTTATTTATTTTAGCCATTCTTCCCCATTATGCATACTTCTAAAATCTCTGAGACCTTTTTTTTCATATTCCTGGCTAGATTAATCCCATTCTATTTTTCCTGGCTTAATCAAAGTGTGTCATCTTTTGCAGTTTTCACAAACCTCAAACTCATTACTATGCTGCATTGTAAGCTTCTTCTTTTAAGCTATGACCAGCCGTAATCTCTGCCAAGAATGTGCCATGAACAGTGAAGATCAAAGCTAAGCTACTTTTCTTGATAGTTGTAAGATATTCCTGTTTCTTTGCTGTATCTCGTAAACAAGTCTTGGAAGGACCAAGTCACAAATGTTGTTATCGTCTCAAATGCAAAACTCTCAAGTATTTTGACAGTTATCAAGCAGGGGTGATTCAATTAGCTTAACTTTGAATGCACAATGGAAGATGGCCATATTCCTAAGCATTTTCTATTTGGATGAGTAACTGAAGACAGGAGCCCATTAAAATGTCCAAACACTTCCACTTCAGTAATGCTTGTAAATGTGACGCGATACCTAATACATTAATTCTCGTACCTGGGATACCAGTAGCTGCTGCAAAGTTAAAAAGCAATGTCAGCTGTATGCTGGCATATCTTATTATGAGCATCAGTGGGTAACAGACACCAATACCAAAGATAATGAGCTACAACAGCCAATAAATGACTAACATGCAGGTCTTGTAGCAGTACCCGGTTTTCACTAGAGCTGAGAATTAGTGTAAACTTAAGTGTCTGAAATATTCTTGTGACAGGAATCCTATACACATTGTAGCACAAAGTAGTGAAGTCATTGTAATGTGAGGGGCCAGAAATATACTATTTGTCCTGATCAGCATAAAATGCAAATATGTCTGGCCAATCCAAGCAGTTGAATAATTAGACGGCAAGTACATAGAAACATTATTGTTCCCTTTGTTTATCTTCCTTTGGCATCAACACTGTGGACCAATGCATTTGCATGAAATCACCAAAGTGACCCTGGCATATCAGCATTTAATGAGATAGTACATGTATTCCACTGTGAAGGAAATGCTACAACTAGTACGTGAGCCTGAAAACCTATTCATCAAACTGTGTCAAGGTTTTAGAAACAGAGTGCTGCAACTGATCAGTTTGGTTTTGCCTATTAGCAGGTCCAAGATATGTAGGGAATGACACAAATCTGTCATACCACTCAAGAACAACTTGCGTCAACGTCTTTTAATAAGGAAAAACATGCTTAAAATAAGCATAGGCAAATATTAACATCAATACCAAGTGAGAAATACTAGGCCTGGTGACTAAATCCTTCTATCAGATGTAGATTTTAAGGAGGTCCGTAAAGGAAAAGAGAGGTAGAGTCATTGAGACAGAGTTATACCTTTGGATCCATGTCATTACATTAGGCTAGGCTGCTATCAGTTACAGTGGTGTTACAGCCAGCAGAGAAGCACTGCAATGCCATCACCCCTTTTCTCATTGCAAAATATATTTTCTTAAAAAGAATACTTTTACCAATGCTGCGTAAAAGCAACAAGAAACGGTTTTCATTTTAGATTAGATTACTTACAGTGTGGAAACAGGCCCTTCAGCCCAACAAGTCCACACCGACCCTCCGAAGAGCAACCCACCCAAACCCGTTCTCCTACATTTACCCCTTCACCTAACACTAGGGGTGATTTAGCACGGCCAATTCACCTAATCTACACATTTTTGGACTGTGGGAGGAAACCCATGCAGAGAATGCGCAAGCTCCACACAGACCTGTGGTGCAAATTGAACCCCGGTCTCTGGCGCTGTGAGGCAGCAGTGCTAACCACTGTGCCACCGAGCCGCTCTAAGTTTTCTCAAAGAACATAAAATAGTACTTATTGTCTTTTGATCTTAATAAAACATTTTAAAATGCTTTGACTCAGGTGCCTTCTTGATTTCACGCACTCATACAAATCTACAAAATCTATATAGTGGAGGATAACTAAGCAATTTTAAAAGTCTAAACTGCCAGTTATATATAGCTTTGGTAGATCCATGACCTGAATGGTTTCAAACTGGGCTCAAGGGTCCTCCTGACAGAGTTTAAAGATATTGACAGGTGATTTCTATTTGGGGTCTCTTGGAGTCAGCTTTGGATTGTTGATGCTGTCCACGGCGAATGGTAGTTAAACAACATGAAGGGCTGGTTCTTACAGGATGGATGAGAGAGAGCAAGAGAGCCCCTTTCACAAAGCTTTTTTTTTTCTCCTTTTCATTTAACTGGCTTGAGGAAAATCAGTTTCTTGAAATATAAAAGACAGTCAAACGTACTAGCTACCGAGTAGATTACAATTCCATAGTTTGGACATAATCAGCTTATGGCTGGAAGAGTCCACTTTTCAGTCAGAATGATTGTGTTTAATGGTGTATTGGAAACCCTGCTGAATACAGCCATGTTGGCTGGATAGATTGTGCTGAAATTTAAAATTGCTGGAGATCACAGCGAATCAGACAGCATTCGTGGAGCAAGAGCAAGCTAACATTTCTAGTCGAGATGACTGTTCATCAGTGCTGACGTAAAGTGTAGGGGGGCAGCATTTATGTTTGTGAATGGGTCAAGGATGGGGTCATTCACACTTCTTAAAATTGATTGTATTTGACGGGCAGTCTGACTCAATTTTAATGGCTTTGAATATTCAGGGTTTAGTTATGCAAATGTTCAGTCTTTTGAGAAGCTGCTGTTTTAAGCCATTTTTCAAGAAATGCAGCTATTCAGTTTTTGTTTAAACCTCAGTTGGTGGTTTCTGTTCAATAATTAAACCAAATGATGTTTAATATAGAGTATGGCATTATATAGCTTGTCAGATAGACAAGATAATTGTGCATGCTGAAATCCTAGGTCAGAGATTTTTTTCATATGAACATAGAATTTAGGAACAGGAAATAGGTCATTTGGAATTTTGAGCCCATTGTGTCTGTGCTAGTCAACAAAGATCTGACTACATGAACCCATCGTTTAGCTGTTGGCCAATGTCCCAAGACAAGTGGACATCTAAGTTCTTCTTAAATATTATGAGAGTTCCTGGCTCATTCAGACAGTGAGTTCTAGACTCCCACCATATTGGAAAAACATTTGACAAGGTTCCTCATTGTAAACCGGTTAGTAAGGTTAGATCACATGGGATCCAGTAGGAGCTAGCTAATTGGATACAAAATTGACTTGAAGGTAGGAGACCAGAGGGTGGTGATGGAGGGTTGTTTTTCAGACTGGACCAGTGGTGTGCCACAAAAATTGGTGTTAGGTCCACTATTTCTTGTCATTTGTATAAATAATATGGATGTGAACCTAGCATCAGGGTTACTAAGTTTGCAGATAACACCAAATGGACAATACGTCCATCCTAGGACAAGCCAAAGAAAGACATGCACGAGAATTCCTAGAAGCATGGCATTCCAACCAGAACTCTATCAACAAACACATTGAGTTAGACCCCATCTACCACCCCCTGAGAAAAAGAACAGGAAGTGACTTCACCACAGGAAATAACATCACCACAGGAAATGACATCACCAACCCAAGGATACCCAAACATATAAATAGAAAGCAGGAATTTTCAGCATTGCTTTGCATGAGGTTCACTGAAGATGTTACCTAGTAAGGTAAGGAAATGTCAGGAAATGAACCTTTCAGCTCAGTGAGCGAACCTACATCCAAAACCAAAATAGAATGGACAGTGAAGAAGATTATCTCAGAGTACAATAGATTCTTGATCAGATGAGTAAATGGGCTGAGCAGTGGTAGATGGAGTTTAGTTTAGATAAATGTAAGGTGTTACATTTTCATAAGGCAAACCAGGACAGGATGTAGACAATTAATGGTAGGGTCCTGGGTTGTATTACTGAACTAAGAGACCCAAGGGTGCATATGATAGATCCTTGAAAGTGGAGTTGCAGGTACACAGGGTGGGGAAGAAAGTGTTTGGCACCCTTTCCTTTATTGGTCAGAACATTGAGTATAAAAGTTGGGATGTCATGTTGTGGACATTGGTGAGGCCACTTTTGAAATACTGCATACTATTGTATGGTTTTGCTACAGCTCTACAAGTCCCTGGTGTGACCACACTTGGAATATTGTGTCCAGTTCTGGTCGCCCTACTATAGGAAAGACACAGAGGCTTTGGAGAGGTGCAAAGAAGGTTTACCAGGATGCTGCCTGGACTGGAGGGCTTGCCTCATGAAGAAAGGTTCAATAAGCTCGGACTTTTCTCTCTGGAGTGAAAGAGGAAGAGAGGAGACCTGATCAAGGTATACAAGATAATGAGTGGAATAGGTAGAGTCAATAACCAGAGACTTTTCCCCAGGGCAGGATTGACTAGTATGAGGAGTCATAGTTTGATGATATTAGGAACAAGGTATTGAGGGGATGTCAGATGTAGGTTCTTTATGCAGAGAGTTGTGAATGCATTGAATGTGTTGCCAGCTGTGGTGGAAACAGAGTCATTGGGGACATTTAAGTGACTGGTAGACATGTACATGGATAGCAGTGAGTTGAGGGGTGTGTAGGTTAATTTATTATATTTTACATTAGGATTAAACCTCGGCACAACATCGTGGGCCAAAGGGCCTGTTCTGTGCTGTACTTTTCTATGTTCTATGTTCTGGTGGCCACAGGAAAGATGTTATTAAACTTGAGAGAGTCCAAAAAAGATTCACAAGGAAAATGCCAGAACTTGACGGTTTAAAGTTTAGGGAGAGGTTCAATAGGGTGGGGCTTTTATCCCTGGAGCACTGAGACGTTTATAAAATCATGAGGGGTATGGATGGGATGAATAGCCAAGGCTTTTTTTCTTAGTGTAGAGGAGTCCAAAACTAGTGGGCATAGGTTTAAGGTGAGAGAGAGAGATTTAAAAAGAACCGTTAACTTTTTCATGCAGTGTGTGTGTGTGTGTGTGTGTGTGTGTGTGTGTGTGTGTGACGACCGGCCAGACAAAATGGTGGAGGCAAGTTTCAGTTTAAAAGGCATCTGGATGGTATATGAACACGAAGGGTTTAGAGGGATATAGGCTAAATGCTGGCAAATGGGGCTAGGTCAGATTGGAGTGTCTGGCCGGCATGGATTAGTTGGACTGAAGGGTCTGTTTCCCTGCTGTATGACACTCTCTTTGAGTGAAAAAATTCTCAATGTTCCTCTTGCCTTTCTACCATTTACCTGAAATTTAAACTCTGTTATTGACACCTCTACGATTGGAACTGTACCTTTCAATCCACCCTTATCTATGCTCCTCGTAATCATATACTTCTCTGTCAGGTCACCTCTCAATCTTTGCTGCTTCCAGGACACAAGCCTAGCCTGTCCAATCTTTCCTCATCTAACCCAGGCAGCATCCTGGGAAATCACTCCACATCCTTTCTAATGCTATCACATCCTTCCTATAATATTTCAGTTGTACCCCAAACAACATTTTATACAGTTCCAACATTACCTTCTGGATCTTTCATCCTACACATCAGCTAATAAAGGCAAGTACCTCACATGCCTTCTTAACTACCTAATCTACTTGGTATGCTATCTTGAGGACTTTTGAGGGGTGGCAGAGTGGCTGGCGCTGCTGCCTCACAGCACCAGGCACC
Organism: Hemiscyllium ocellatum; assembly: GCF_020745735.1. NCBI lineage: Eukaryota > Metazoa > Chordata > Chondrichthyes > Orectolobiformes > Hemiscylliidae > Hemiscyllium > Hemiscyllium ocellatum. The sequence continues at coordinate 34,418,649 of NC_083425.1, forward strand.
TGGGTTCAATTCCAGTCTGTGTGGAGTTTGCACATTCTCCCCATGTCGACATGGTTTTCCTCCAAGTGCTCTGGTTTCCTCCTACAGTCCAAAGATTTGCAGGTTAGGTGAATTGGCTATGCTAAATTGTCCATAGTGTTTAGGGATGTGGCGGTGAGGTGCATTAGTCAGGGTAAATATAGACTAATAGGGTAGTGGAATGGGTCTGGGTTGGTTACTCTTTGGAGGGTCAGTGTGGATTTGTTGGGCCAAATGGCCTGTTTCTAGGGAATCTATGATCTGTGGAGATGCAAACCAAGATCCATCTGATCAGCAGTACTTTCCAGGATCTGGCCATTCATGGCATAATCCCTTTCCTTGTTAGCCTTCCTCAAGTGAATTGCCTCACATTTTTTTTCTGGGTTGAATTCCATTTGGGGTCAAAAAGTGTGGCGCTGGAAAAGCATAGTCGATCAGGCAGCATCCAAGGAGCAGGCCTGATAAAGATCTTATTCTCGAAACTCAACTCTTCTGTTCCTGGGATGCTGCCTGACCAGCTGTGCTTTTCCAGCGCCACACTTTTTGACTCTGATCTTCAGCATCAGCAGACCACACTTTCTCCTAGTGAATCCCCTGCTCTGCCCATCTGTTGACACCCTCCTGCAGTTTATGGCTCTCCACCTCACTGTTTACCACCAAATCCCTTCGGCCGTCAGCAAAGTTGAAGCAGATGAAACTGTCCTCATTGACAACAGCTTCCATTGGCTCCATGTGTGTCACTTTGAGGATGGGAGGACACTGTTAACATTCTTTAGGAAGTCACAGATCATTCTCATTGAATATTTCTTTTTGAGGGGAACATGTTTTTCTTAACCATTTTATATCACTTATTTAAATATTTCACTCTGGCTATTATTGACCAGCACACCTTTTGTCCGGACCTGGCTTTCCCCTCCTATCCAGGTAAGTGAGTTTCACTGACATTACAATTTTTGTTTAGGACTGGGGTATGACACGCTCAAACTTAATTTGGAATTCAACTGCTTTGTGAACACTTTTTTTTCTCTCCCAGAGTGACCGTTGAAATTATTAATTACGTCTCCCTGGTTACACAACACAAGTATGAAATCAGCTTTTTTTCACGTTAAGATTTTGTTTCTTGTCTCTTCTGTGCGAGGAATTTGTCGGCTGATCAGTTGAAAATAGACAGTCACGCTAGGGGAACGAGACAAAAACAAATCTGCAGATGCTGGAATCCAAAACAAACAGGCAGGAGGCTGGAAGGACACAGCAAGCCAGGCAGCATCAGGGCGGACAGGCAGGAGGCTGGAAGTACACAGCAAGCCAGGCAGCATCAGGGCGGACAGGCAGGAGGCTGGAAGTACACAGCAAGCCAGGCAGCATCAAGAGGGACAGGCAGGAGGCTGGAAGAACACAGCAAGCCAGGCAGCATCAGGGGGGACAGGCAGGAGGCTAGGGGAACACAGCAAGCCAGGCAGCATCAGGGGGGACAGGCAGGAGGCTGGAAGGACGCAGCAAGCCGGGCAGCATCAGGGGGGACAGGCAGGAGGCTGGAAGAACACAGCAAGCCGGGCAGCCTCAGGGGAGACAGGCAGGTGGCTGATAGGACACAGCAAGCCGGGCAGCCTCAGGGGGGACAGGCAGGAGGCTGGAAGGACACAGCAAGCCAGGCAGCATCAGGAGGTGGAGAAGTCAACGTTTCGGGTGTAGGGGAGGCTTCGTTAACAGTTTTGAGAATGATTCTAGTAGTATTTGCTTTTAGCATGTTAGACCACCGACACAGACTGCATATGCGCCTGGGTGCGTAACCCAGGCAGCGTAACCATTTGACGATAGTGTGAATGCGAGGTTTTAGGCAGTACACTACACGTTGTGGTACATGGTGCAGTGGGCTATTGCAAATATGACCAGGGAACCTGTTAGATAGCATAGCTTGCATTCTTTGGCGCTAATCCACTGCATACAACTCCTGAACTGACGCCAGTTAGACTCCCCACCGCTGAGGGAGATACAATTGGAACAGTTTAAAAATAAATGCAGAATTCCGATTGTCCAACTCAGCCAAACAATCTATCTGAGTTCTTCACTGCAACGTTGCTGGTGACATTTACAACAAGGCGGCTGGAGTTACATTGCAACAAAATAACACGGGCTCATTGAAGGAGATTTATTTTACCTGTTCCCCATTCCCTTGAGTATCGCAGCACTTCAAAGCATTGACACTAAGATTACGAGTGTGAATCATGTTTATTTGGGGGGTAGGAACGGAGGAAGAAACGGGTTTAGAAAAAAAACACGAGGGAACAGTGCAATGTCCAGATTCCCGCGTTCCGTGCAGTCAAATCTCCCAAGTAATGTTGTTGGGCACCATTGTGAGGGCAGAGAGAGAGGGGGGATGCGGAGAGACAGCCGATGGTCGGCTTGTCTCCCTCTCCTCAAACCAGCAGCCAGCAGCATTTCCCGTATAAAGGAGCAGTAGTAGAAGCCTGGCGCTGAGCTAGAGGGCGGAGCAACACAGGGTACCTCCAGCAGTCCAGCCCCGCTCCCATTCATAGCGACAGCACACCGTGTGTGTGTGTTCGGAGTGGGAGGACCTGCAGCCCGAGGGAGGCTGTGTGTTTGAGACAGAGTGAAGCAGCTCTCGGTGCAGGCGCTGTGTGAATGCAGAGTAACCCACCCCTCCCACCCCGTGTGTCTCCAGTGAAGGGAGGGGGGAATCTCCGCACAGAATGGGATTCTCGGAGGTTTGCTGAAGCACTTGCTGCTGGAGGCAGGCAGCAGCTGCCGCTCTCGCTGATGGCCCTTTGAGGGAGAGGCCCCCAGCGAATGGCCAGCGCGGCTCCGGCCAGGTCCACCCTGAAGGGCCAGATGAACAAGGGCAAGCGCAGGAAGTCCTTCTCGGGCAAACTGTTCAGGAGGAGGTCGCTCAGGTCGGTCGGCAGCTTCGTGCGGGGGGTCTTCAAAACTTTGTTCACTTTGGCACCTTTCGGAGAGGGGACCCCTGACGGAGATGGAGGAGGTGGAGGTGGAGGGGAGAAACTGGCGGATGAGGAAGAGGAGGAGGAGGAGGACGACGGAGGCTTCAGGGACGGGGCTGTCACCCTGGCCACTTGCAGCGAGCACCGGGAGGAGGAGGAGGCGGCGGCGGGGGGTAAGAGCCTGAGCTTGCCCCGGGGGAGGGAGCGGCTGCCCGGGGAGAAACCCCCCGGGGTGCTGGGCTTGAAGAACCACGGCAATACGTGCTTCATGAACGCCGTGGTGCAGTGCCTGAGCAACACCGAGCTCTTCGCCGAGTACCTGGGCTTGGAGCAGTACCGCTCTGAGCTGAAGCAGCTCCGAGCCAACGGCACCCTGGGCAGTAAGGAGCCGGTGTCCCACTCCAAGGCAGAAGTGACCGAGCAGCTGGCAGCGCTGGTCCGTGCTCTCTGGACCCTGGAGTACACCCCGCAGCTCTCCGTGCAGTTCAAGGTACGAGTTCCTGGTCCAGCCCCCCCTTCCTTCCTTCCCCAAGTCCCACCCAGTAAACCAACACAGGGGCAAGTCAGGAGAAAGTGAATGTTTTGTGTCAATTTATGTCCAAACGGTTAAATTGCAGAAACTTTGACGGAAACAATTGTCACAAAAAAAGTTTGAGGATTTGATTCTGGAGAACTATCAGGTGTCGCCTGTAGTTTTCCTAAACTATAAATATATTTCAACCTGCTGCGTGTCTCTTGTTGGCTACTGGAAGTTTTGATTTGTCAGCCACAGATTAAAAAAAGTAATTTTTAACTTATTTTTCTGATCGACCTGTTCAAAGGTAACAAGTCCCAAGGTGTGTGGGACTTGAACTCCCGGTGCGCTGTGCCACAAGAACGAGGTTTTAATCTGTTATTGTAAACTCTGAGCAATACTTGGCTAACTTTCAGAGTACTGTTTACTTTCTGTCCTGACGCTATAGCTAATCATAGTTGATTTTTTAAAAAATGCAAGCTTTTGTTTGCTGTTCAGAAATGTCGCCAACAATCAGGGCCGTGTTTTCGATACTGGTTATAGAGTCACACAGCACGGAAACGGACCCTTCGTTCCAACTCTTCCATGCCGACCAAATTTCCCCAATCTAAACTACTCCCATTTATCTGCGTTTGGCCCATGTCCCTCTAACGTGGACATAGTGAGGACTAACAGATGCTAGGAAGTTGCAGTCGATAAAATTTGGATCTGGAATTAAAGCACAGCAGGTCAAGAAACAGCAGAGTTGACTTTTCAGGCAGGATTCTTCAGGACTGGAGAGGCTGGGCTGGGGGAAAGGTGTCTGGGACGGCCATAGGTAGATGCAGGTAGGACTCAGAGTGTGGTGCTGGAAAAGCGCAGCCAGTCAGGCAGCCTCTGAGGAGCTGGTGAATCAACATTTCGAGCAAAAGCCCTTGGTCAACTCTCCTCCTCAGAGGCTGCCTGACCGGCTGCGCTTTTCCAGCACCACAATCTTGGAATCTGATCTCCAGCATCTGCAGTGCACACTTTCTCCCCGAGAGCAGGTGATTGCAATTGGTCAGTGGGAAGGATGGAGCAGATAGGTGGGAAGAGCAGATTAAGTCAGGTTAAGGGGGTGGATGGAGGGGGCTGGATCTGGATGGGCTGGGGGGTTTGCAGAGATTTGGAAGCTGGTGAACTCTATTTTGAGGTCATAAGGTTGTAAGCTCCCAAGGTGGAGGATGAGGTGTTCTTCCTTCAGTTTGCTGTGGTCTTAGTTTGATGGTGAAGGGTGCCCAGGGTGGCCATGTTGTTGGGGGAGTGGGAAGGGGAGTTGAAATTGCTGGCAATCAGAAGGTGGGGTTGATTAAATAAAAGCTTGGCAGATAGGTGGCACTGTGGCACAGCAATTAGCACTGCCCCTTCACAGCATCAGGAATCTGGGTTCGATTCCACTCTTGGGTGACTGTGTGAAGTTTTTAAGTTCCCCCCCCCCAGGTGAGTTTCCTCTGGGTGCTCCAGTTTCCTCTCACAATCCAAAGATGTGCTAGTTAGGTGCATTGGCCGTGCTAAATTGCCTGTAGTGTCTATGGATGTGCAGGTTAGGTGGATTTGCTATGGGAAATGCAGGGTTATAGGAAATAAGATTGGGGAGGATGGGTCTGAATGGGATGCTCTTTGTAGGGTCAGTGTGGACTCAATGTGCCAAGTGGTCTCCATCTGCACTGTAGGGATTCTGATTTTATGAATAAAATGTAGAAACGATTGAAGTTATGCACTTTGGCAGGAGAAATAGAGCTGAATATTATTTAAATTGGGAAAGACTGTAGAAAGGAGAAAGTGAGGTCTGCAGATGCTGGAGATCAGAGCTGAATGTGTTGGTTGGAACACATTTTCAGCTCTGATCTCCAGCATCTGCAGACCTCACTTTCTCCTCGAAGATTTTAACCTACTGTGAATCCTCTTGCAAGGATGCCTTCCTCCCTCTGCAAGGATTTCAGTGAGTCCCTCTCTCTGAAGAAGGGTTTATGGCCGAAACGTCGAATCTCTTGTTCCTTGGATGCTGCCTGGCCTGCTGCACTTTTCCAGCAACACATTTTCAACAAAGACTGTAGAGAGTATCAGCACAGAATGATTTGGGTAAATGAATAACAAAAAGTGAGCATCCAAACCCAGTGGGTAAAAGGGAAAGCAAATGGAATGCTGGCCTTTATTTCAGAGTGAACAGAGTATTAAAAATAGGGAGATTTCACGCAAACTACTCAAGACATCAGGCAGATCACAACTGGAATACTGTGATCATCCTTGGTCCCCTATCTGAGGAAAGATGTACCAACATTAGAAGCAGCTCAGAGGTGATGAGGAAGCATTTTCTTATTTTAAAGGGCAGTGAATCTGTAGAATTCTCTTCCTGGTCTTTTTACAAATTCAAGTTTCCATTAATGACACTGTGTTTGTGGAAGTTATGTTTTCTATTGTGGAAGTTATGTTTTCTAGGTTGCCTCATTAAAAACAATGCTATATGTTTGGAACAGGAAACCAATTTTGCTGCTTTTAATTTCATGAATTGAGCTGCTCCTGTTTTAATGCAGAGAACCTGCAAGATAGACATAGGGAGTTGAAAGGAGTAGCAAAATGGTTTGTGGCAAACATTTACTGTAAAGACATTGTGACTGAGAATAAATAGAGACCCGAGATTTGCTTAAAATGGGTCAATAATTGCTTCTTGTAGTAAAGTCTGTCAATTCTCCCTCTCCCTGTGATTCTCATAGACCTTATGGAGTTGTCACTCTGTTGGTACTTTGTTTCAGAGTAGTCACTGCAACAACTGTCCGCAGTGATATCGCGTAAATTTTCACAGCTCTGCTCACCAGCTTCTGCTTAAACTTTAATAGTAGGAGAGTGCTGACTTCTGTTAGCATTAAAAATGAAACTTAATGGACCCCACTGATACTTTCAAACTTGTTTCTTGGACTGGCTACAATTACCTTGCAGTGAGTGTGAAACTGCATCATTGATGCAATCTAGCACATTGTGGCCAAGTTGAATTACACACAGCCTTCTGAAACTTAATTAATGTTAATTTGTGTTGCATTCACTGTCAGACATTTGCTTTTTGCTCTTTTCTTATTAATGGATGGCAGTTTCCAATTTCAAGAAAATTTACAGACCCACTTGATTGTTTTATAAACTAAATAATTCAACCTGATCTAAAGCTGACTCGTGTTTTAAGAGCAACAAGTATGCTTTGATTTTTCTCATCTGAAATATGCAATTATTTATATGATTAGCCACTCCCAACTGTAAGTATCATGTGCCTGAAATAACTCCACAGAGGCCTGTATGCCATCACCAAGTCACCCTTTATTAACATGTGCACAGAACTTGATACTTGTCTGGCTTCCTCTGAGTGAGCAGAACCTCTGGCACTCCTGGTTTTTTTTGCAGTACACTGGCTGTGGCCAGCCAGCTCAGGGTCAATTCCCTGAACTGAGAAGATTCTATATTCTCTATTTTTGTTTTGTTACTCCTGCATTACTGCAACTCAGCAGTAGTGCTTATTTTTCCCAACAGTACCGGTATTGTATGTACTGGGACTCAGTGAAAATGCCATTTGTGTAACTAATTTTAGGAGAAAGTGAGGATTGCAGATGCTGGAGATCAGAGCTGAAAAATGTGTTGCTGGAAAAGCACAGCAGGTCAGGCAACATCCAAGGAGCAGGAGAATCGACGTTTTGGGCATAAGCCCTTCTTCAGGAATGAGGAAGGTGTGCCAAGCAGGCTAAGATAAAAGATAGGGAGGAGGGACATGGGGCAGGGGCATTGGGAATGCGATAGGTGGAAGGAGATTAAGGTGAGGGTAATAGGCCGGAGATGGGGTGGGGGCGGAGAGGCCAGGAAGAAGATTGCAGGTCAAGAAGGCGGTGCTGAGTCTGAGGGTTGGGACCGAGATAAGGTGGGGGGAGAGGAAATGAAGAAGCTGGAAAAATTTGCATTCATCCTTTGTGGTTGGAAGGTTCCTAGGCAGAAGATGAGGCGCTCTTCCTCCAGGCATCGTGTTGCCATGGTCTGGCGATGGAGGAGGCCAAGGACCTGCATGTCCTTGGCGGAGTGGGAGGGGGAGTTAGTGTTCAGCTACGGGGCGGTTGGGTTTGTTGATGCGGGTGTCCCAGAGGTGTTTTATCCAATATTGCGCTACCAGGAAAGATGGCCAGGGAACCAGTAAGAAGCAAAGCCCAGAAGAGGTAATGCTTACATGGGGGAAAAAATGAAGGGGAAAGAGTGAGGATTAAATCAAAAATGCTGCTGTTTATCTCTGTTGGCCAGGGCTCCCTGATTGGGCCAAGTTAATAGCTCCAGTCAGGAAACTTATATTCTGTGAGGGCCACTTGGCCGAACTTGTTACAATCACGACCTTGCCTTTTGCTTCTAACTTCTTGGAAAGCTTTTAACATTGAGGATTGATGGACTTAAGAGGCCATGAAATGAGAGTGAAGAATTTGAAAGGAGCACTGCTGCCTTTCTTATAAAGGGCCTTTACTAGCCTGCAGTTACACAGCACATCACATTAAAACATCTTAAATCGATTCTCAAATACTTTGTAAGCATGATGATTTCTATGGAGATTTTTTTTGGTGTGATTTTAACTCCCTCAACTCCCTCCACCCTCTCACAAAGTTAAAATCAGATTCTTTGCATCAAAGCATCCATATCCTCATCACAATTAATTAATATTTTATTGATGAATAAAAATTGATTAAATAAAACAGAAATGGCTCAGAGCACTCAGCATGAAATTTATTTCCATATTTACTTTTGCCATGCACTTTCATCACTTTTCTCATTCAACTACTTCTACACAGCAACCTAGATTACAACTCTCTCGTTATTATCTACCCTCTTTTCCTTATTTAAAAGCTGCTGATGCTGCCTGATCTGCCTAACTATTTCTTACATTTTCTGTTTATTTCAGATTTTCATTATCCATAGAACTTTGTTTGATAATGTGAAAGGGAAATATTGGCTAGCGCACTTTATTTTTCTCTGCTCAGTGCCATGGTATTTTCCGTATTTATTTGTATGATCACAGCATGCAAATTGGTGGCATTTGTCTAAAATCTTATTTGACAATGAGATATTCCTAATAGAACTGCACATTGATTCTACTGCCAGTACATATTTGAGCTAAACAAATTCTGCAAAGAGATGAGCAGATTCTAGTGCATTTTAGGTCTAAGAACGACTGATTTTCAGTAATAACACTACTTCCAATTGCACAGACATGCATATGTTCGTGACATTTTACTCATCAAAAAGCACCTGGCTACAGCAGCTGCCAGATTTTATTTCTGTCACTACATTTGCTCATTTCAAAATGCAATAATTGAGGCCAGTCTTTATGCCAAAAATTAAGGGGGGTTGAGTTCGATTATGAGTATAATATTTGAGGAGTTTATGCGCTTCTTTTGTTTGAACTTAAGTGAAATCCGAAAAGACCCATTACAGTGAAATAATTAAAAGCCAACAACACTGTAAATAAATCATTAAAATTGTTGGAAATTTATTTTATAATATTGTGAGCCATATACATTTCATTCATTTTGTATGCATACACAATGAATTTGGATCAGTAACATCTGCAGAATTATAGTTTTGGCTCTGAACAGTTTGGTCTTTGATCAGTGAAAAAGTGGAGGTGAAAATGTTTTGCTGGAAAAGCGCAGCAGGTCAGGCAGCATCCAAGGAGTAGGAGAGTCGACATTTCGGGCATGAGCCCTTCTTCAGTGAAAAAGCGTGGTCAACTTTTAGATTAGATACACTGTGGAAGCAGGCCCTTTGGCCCAACAAGTCCACACCAACCCATTCCCCCCAATACTACTGGCAATTTAGCATGGCCAATTCATCTAACCTGCACATTTTTGGACAGTGGGAGGAAACCCACACAGACACAGGGAGAATATGCAAACTCTGCACAGACAGTTGCCTGAAGCAGGAATTGAACCCAGGTCTCTCGGGTTGTAAGACAGCAGTGCTAACCACTGTGCTACCATGCCTCCTAGACAAGATATATATGAAGTACCCGGGTTCAATTCCTGCCTCAGGCGACTCTGCGTGGAGTTTGCACATTCTCCCCGTGCCTGCGTGGGTTTCCTCCGGGTGCTCCGGTTTCCTCCCACAATCCAAAAATGTGCAGGTTGGGTGAATTGACCATGCTAAATTGTCCATAGTGTTAAGTGAAGGGGTAAATGTAGGGGAATGGGTCTGGGTAGGTTGCGCTTCGGTGGGTCGGTGTGGACTTGTTGGGTCAAAGGGCCTGTTTCCACACTGTAAGTAATCTAAATTATTGCAGCTTTAAAAGCCAAAATCAGTTGGATGACCTTTTTGCATGAGTATTTCAGGTATTGAACTAAAGACACTGAACATAAAGAGCTACTTGTTTAAATGTACTTGATGTCTTTAATACAGTAATAATGGGGTTATAACTGTTAAGTCTTCATTTTCAGTGGCAACAGTAGAGTGTAAACAAGCACCACCCCTTGTATGGGGCTCAGCAAAGTGCATATGTTCTACCATCCTTTTTGGTTTTAAAAATAAGCAACTGAACTGATGTGGAATATTCTTCTTCATTGACAGTCTTACATTTTCAAAGCTTCCTGTTCTTATTCCATACATCTCGTATTTACTGTTTCAATTTCATCTCCACTGGGTCATGGTGTTTCCAGGATAATTATTAGCTTTTGCTACATTTGTAATTTCTAGACTATTGACTAACTCAAAAGGTTTTAACAATAATGACTTGTCTTAATAAACAAATGTTTCTTTGTTTTGTTTTAGAATATAGTAGCAAAATATGGGTCCCAGTTTCGTGGGAATTCTCAGCACGATGCACTTGAGTTCCTTCTGTGGTTACTGAACAGAGTGCATGAAGACCTCAATTGTTCACCCAACAAAAACTTAAAATCTTCCATTAAGGTGAGTTAACTTTCTTTGTTCTTTGATTGCCCAGGTCTCCTTTTACAAACTACACAGTGTCTTACTTAGACGGACACAATAGACAACTGCAACTGTAGGAATGAGAGTAGCCTAACTGAATTATTTATTCCTCCTAATAAAAACAGCTTAGTACTAAAAATGTTCTGATGAAGCATTCTGGATGTGTGTTCTCATTCTTTTACGACATTTATATCTATTTATTCAGTTAAGAATTTTTAAACAATGCAAGACTTCAAATAATTTACTGTTTGATGATTCTTGATTGTTCTAGGAACGCAATTAATTTATTCAAACTCTTGCGAATAAACTGTATATCTGATTAGTGTATTGCATTTATTGTCATTGATAAAATGTATATTGCTATTAATGATCATTTGTTTTGTATGAAAGGATGGTCTCACTCTTCACATGACTCTTGTTAGACTCAACAATTGGCATAGTAGTATCACATATCTACCTTTTAATATACTTTCTATTATTTTATAAATGTGACCTGAAATATTGTTGACTATAGATTAGAACTGTTAATGTCAAAGAATAGTTCATTTGAAATACTCCAATAACCAGAAGCTTTTTAACTGAATTTAAAAATTCTTTTGAAGTTTTTGATAAATTCTTGAAATAAGACATTCAAATCTTTTACTGGTGTCACAGATAGAAATTGAGTATTCCATTCATAATTTTCCACAACTATAGCATGCATTTGAGCTGTTGAACTATAGTTTATATATACCAAACAACACAAACAACTGTAGTGGCACAGTTAATGTAATCATGCTATAATGCTCTGAAAAGCCTACCTCAATAGATAGTTAACTCTTCTGTGTGAAAATCTTCAAGGCTTCTGTATGGAGATTAAAACAGGAGATGATGCTCTTTAGTATTGATGTTTCATAAAATAAAAGCCTTTCATTCCCAAGAAAATTGGATATAAATACACGATTGAGATCTAAAGTTTTGTGTTTTGATTATTAGGATATATTGGTGGCTAAGTTCTAGTCGTAGATGATACTTTGTTTGGTGGCATGGTGGCTCAGTGGTTACACTGCTGCCTCACAGTATCAGGGACCCAAGTTCAATCCCAGCCTTGGGCTACTGTCTGTGTGGACTTTGTACATTCTCCCTGTGTCTGTGTGGGATTCTGCCGGGAGCTCCAGTTTCCTCTAACAGTCCAAATATTTGCAGGTTAGGTGGGGTGGCCATGCTAAATAGTCCGTGGTGTCCAGGGATGTATGGTACAGCCGTGGGAAATGCAATATTTCCTGATAAGTTGCTATTCTAGTAATTCTTGTTGTAATTATTCTGTGATAATTTTCAAATTGCTATGGTTGGGGCAATGGGTCTGAATGGGGTCCATTTTGGTGAGTTGGTGTTGACTTGAAGGGCCAAATAGCCTGTTTCCACACTGAAGGGATTCTTTTCTTTATTAGAATTCAAGCAAATTTGTTGACTATCTGTTGATTTTGCTGATTACTCTTAATGTTGCAAAGTCAGGGATGAGAAAATGTGGATATTGTATTTCATGATACAGGAAAACAGCGGGAAATGACAGATTTATAGTTCCCACTGGAGAGGTTTTTCATGATCTCTATCTTTGAGTTAGACATGTGTGACATTATGATGTATTTGAATCCTGTAGGTACATTCAGTGGGTATTGATGAGATCTCCTTCTCCATCTGCACGACAGACTTACTTCTAGCTTTTTATTGCTCCTTTTTAAAACTAAAGAAATTTACATCTCTGGCAGTCTAGTATATTTCAAGATATTGTTATTATATTAGAGTCCTGCTTTTGTTCAATATTGGTTCCTTAAATATTAATGTTTGCAGTTTTGCAGTTATTAATTACATATCCTTGTTTTTTGGTTCACTGATTAGATTATATATTTTCTATAATAGGAATGTTTTGGTGGCCAGTTTTTAAAAATTATGAAGCCAAATACAAAACATAGCAGTTGCTTCGCGTCAAATACATGAAATGTGTACATGTGTTCTGTACCCAAGCACACTTTCTCAGATCCAATTGACAACAACCTTTTACCACAATTTTTGGTCCGTACAACCTTTGGGAACGTGTGCTCCATGTTCATTTGTACAAATTTTATACTTAAAATTTTATTGTAGGTTTAAAAAACATGCAGTTTGCACTTGGCAATGATAAATATTGCACTATGCAAGCAGTTACTCCCTGATAAGTTGCTATTCTAGTAATTCTTGTTGTAATTATTCTGTGATAATTTTCAAATTGCTTTGGTTGGACAACAGTTTGCAGAATTATAAACAATTTGATTCAAATTATTTGAGAATAAGACTTATCAAACCATATATTTGACTCACTTATCCTGTGGAGAAATAACCTACTTTACCTCAATATGCATTTTTGCATGATTTGATAGCAGCATTTGTCTTTCAGTCAGTTTCAGAATTTTTTAAAAAAAGACATTTGACTGCAAGGTGACAATTGTAAACTTGTCTGTAGTATTAGATCTCAGTTTCTGGAATATGAGTGTGGAGAGGCTTTAGCCATTGAGTAGAGAACGAAATTTAATACAGGCAAATGTGCATATTGGATTTGAAAATGGGAAGCAGATGTATGCCATGAATGGTGTTGAATTAAATGATAATAAATTAGACTTTGGAGTATTTATTGACTTGATGTTCATCGTATCCACCCAATGCAAACCAGCAAGCACCTAAACCAATAAAATGTTGAACAAAAGCCAGAACTGTACAAAACCCAGTGGGACTAAATTGTGATTGAGCTATATGGTATTCTCTCCAGACCACATTTTGAGGAATTCTGGTTCCTAGATAGAAGAAAGAAGTTTATGCGCTGTGGCTTTGTTTTACAGTGCCTCCAAGGCTGATTCCTATTTGAGGAAAATCTGGAGGAACGTAGGTTTCAGACACTTGAATGAAGGCAACTGAAACTTGAGCTGACAGAAAGATATAAGGTTGTGAACTGTTTAGAAAAGGTAACAATGGAAGTTCACCTTCTGAGAACCAAAATGAAATGTTGTTTGAAGTATGAGGTTAAGATCTGGTGACTTAGTGGGAAACTGCATTATGTTCAGTCTATCCTACAATTAAAAAGTAGCCCCACTTTCTTTTCTGAACTAAATCCCAATAAAAACTATCTGACTTTCTTGAGTATCTAGGAACAAACTGCTGCATATATTTAAATGGCGAGATATGGAACAAATATTTGGACATTATTTTGTAGCTAGTGTGTTACATTTTAACCTGATATAATGTTTAATTGAAGCACTTTATTGTTATTGTTTTATATTTAAAAATTCTGCTTTTAAAATTTTTTTTCTGAATTTTTATTTCATTTAAAGTCATAGAGATGTACATCATGGAAACTGACCCTTCGGTCCAACTTGTCCAAGTCAACTAGATACCCTAACCTAATCTTGTCTCATTTGTTAGCACTTCACACATATCCTTCTAAACCATTCCCATTCATATATCCATCCAGATGCATTTTAAAAGCAATAATTGTACCAGCCTCCACCACTTCGTCTGACAGTTCCTTCTATACATGCACCACCCTTTGCATAAAAAAGTTGCCCCATATGTCCCATTTAAATCTTTCCCCTCTAATCCTAAACCTAAGTCTTCTAATTCTGGACTCCCCTACCCCAAGGAAAAGACCTTGTCTATTTGCCCTATCCATGCCCATCATGATTTTATAAACCTTTATTAGGTCACCCCTCAGCCTCCAATGCTCCAGATAAAACAGCCCAGCCTGTTCAACCTCTCCCTATAACTCAAAACCTTCAACCCTGGCAACATCCTTGTAAATCTTTTCTGAACCCTTTCAAGTTTAAGAACATCTTTCCAAGTAGGAGGGAGACCAGAATTACACACACTATTCCAACGGTGGCCTAACCAATGTGCACGGTCACAACATGACCTCAACTACTATACTCAATGCTCTGACCAATTAAAGAAAGCATACCAAACACTGCCTGCACTATCCTAGTCAACATTTAACTAAGCCACAGGGACCTGAGCATTTAAAGTTTCTTTTCCCATCTGTGTCGAGTCAGCTCATTCCAGCCTGTTGACTTTAACTAAACTGTCAGAATTGCTGTAGTTGTGGCTTAGAATCAAATATTGCTTGAGTACACCTCTGTGAAACGTGATGAGACTTTTATGACTTTAAAGCTGCTATATAAATTTAAGTTGTGGCAACATTGTGCCAGCTGGTTGAGAAGTGTCAGAATTATGCAGGATTCCTGCTTTGCATTAGTAACCAGCAGTGCTACTTGTAAATGCACAGATGTTAATTTCAGTTAGGGAATAGATCTAGCTTGGGCATCACTGTCAAATACCTTGCCAATACTCTCCAGCTAGCCTCACCTGTGTGGGTAGACCCCTTTACTAAGGAATTAGAACGTCTGTCAGACATTTTCGCAGCAGCAGATTTTCAAATCTGAAAAACTATCAAAGAGAAAAGAACAAAAACAACAGCAAAAATTTAATATTATCTAAATGTAATTGAACTATTTCATTAACAGTTCCTTTCCTCACAGCCTGAAGAGTCTGACATTGATTGTGTTATGGACTAGACCAAACCCTCTTCACATATATCGAGGTGATAACCTAGACCCTAAATTTTAACTTACTTAAAAGCAGGTGTAAGGTGCTCTGTTTTCAGATGTAATTTGGTTACATTACTTGGCTTTAAACAAAACAGACTTCATTCTAACATCAAAATTAAAATACAAACAAAAGAAAGAGGAATTGATATAACTTTAACTCTGTTGGAAAACTGAACAGAATAATAGATTATTTAACTAAACAGCAACTGTTCCAATATAGTAACATTGCATAAATATACCCTTGACAAAGATTAAATTTGATAAAACAGATTGTCTCACGTGCAATTCTGGTAGCAGAGAAAGAATCCAAGCTTTTAGCTGTAACAGAGAGAGAGTTGTAACAGCTTTCACAACCAGCATCAAAGACCCAACAATTACAGAGAGCTAAACTAAAACCGTGGTTCCTGACTCCACCCATTCATGCTGCTTCTATAGTTTCAGTTTTAAAAGAAAAATCCCAAGGCCTCACAAGCGCTTTACTTTATTGGCTCAAAGTATCTCTTCAAAAAAAAAGCACAAAATAAAGCCATAATGTCATCTGAACTGGGAGATGACCTTGCTAGCTCAACCATATGATAATTTTTCAGCATGTGCTGGTAAGCTCTTTGATTCCTGACTTCACTGCCACTGTGATACTTGTGAACAGAAGTGTTGACCCTAACCTTCTAATAGCAGTGACTTAACAGAGAAAGCCTTATGTTTCCATGTGGAGAAAATATTCACATCACAACATTTTATGTGCATAGGAGGAAAGTATTTTTAAAGTGGTTTCTTTTAAGGGAATCATATTGTGCACTACGTAAGCATTTCATTCCAGAGATAAATGTAAAAAAGGTTTGCTTATTGATAATATAAATGCAGATAAAGTAGCAACTTAAAGATTCATTGCTGCAGTGAATCAGGTGTGGGTGCATTGACATTATCAACTATAGTAAATTCAAACTGACAACTATCCATCCACAGCTTTGATCTCTGAAAATGAAAATGCTTTCTCTCAGGGATGTTGAAAATTTAATGTTTTATTCAAACCCAACTTACTGTACGTATTTAATGCTGAACTCTTGGTTACAAAGATGCATTACAGAGAATGGGATAGAACATATTGCCCATCTTAGTCAAGTCTGGAGGAAGAATGCAGCTGCAAATGTGTTGCTGGTCAAAGCACAGCAGGCCAGGCAGCATCTCAGGAATAGAGAATTCGACGTTTCGAGCATAAGCCCTTCATCAGGAATAAGAGAGAGAGAGCCAAGCAGGCTAAGATAAAAGGTAGGGAGGAGGAACTAGGGGGAGGGGCGATGGAGGTGGGATAGGTGGAAGGAGGTCAAGGTGAGGGTGATAGGCCGGAGTGGGGTGGGGGCGGAGAGGTCAGGAGGAGGATTGCAGGTTAGGAGGGCGGTGCTGAGTTGAGGGAACCGACTGAGACAAGGTTGGGGGAGGGGAAATGAGGAAACTGGAGAAATCTGAATTCATACCTTGTGGTTGGAGGGTTCCCAGGCGGAAGATGAGGCGCTCCTCCTCCAGCCGTCGTGTAGTTGTGTTCTGCCGGTGGAGGAGTCCAAGGACCTGCATGTCCTCGGTGGAGTGGGAGGGAGAGTTAAAGTGTTGAGCCACGGGGTGATTGGGTTGGTTGGTTCGGGCGGCCCGGAGGTGTTCTCTGAAGCGTTCCGCAAGTAAGCGGCCCGTCTCACCAATATAGAGGAGGCCACATCGGGTGCAGCGGATGCAATAGATGATGTGTGTGGAGGTACAGGTGAACTTATGGCGGATATGGAAGGATCCCTTGGGGCCTTGGAGGGAAGTGAGTGTGGAGGTGTGGGCGCAAGTTTTACATTTCCTGCGGTTGCAGGGGAAGATGCCGGGGGTGGAGGTTGGGTTGGTGGGGGGGTGTGGATCTGACGAGGGAGTCACGAAGGGAGTGGTCCTTGCGGAACGCTGATAGGGGAGGGGAGGGGAGGGAAATATATCCTTGGTGGTGGGGTCCGTTTGGAGGTGGCGGAAATGGCGGCGGATGATACGTTGTATGCGGAGGTTGGTGGGGTGGTGGGTGAGAACCAGTGGGGTTCTGTCTTGGTGGCGGTTGGAGGAGCGGGGCTCAAGGGCGGAGGAGCGGGAAGTGGAGGAGATGCGGTGGAGGGCATCGTCGATCACGTCTGGGGGGAATCTGCGGCCCTTGAAGAAGGAGGCCATCTGGGCTGTGCGGTGTTGGAATTGATCCTCCTGGGAGCAGATGCGGCGGAGACGAAGGAATTGGGAATATGGGATGGCGTTTTTACAGGGGGCAGGGTGGGAGGAGGTGTAGTCCAGGTAGCTGTGAGAGTCAGTCGGTTTATAATAGATGTCTGTGTTGAGTCGGTCGCCCGAGATAGAAATAGAAAGGTCTAGGAAGGGGAGGGAGGAGTCTGAGACAGTCCAGGTGAATTTGAGGTCGGGATGGAAGGTGTTAGTAAAGTTGATGAACTGTTCAACCTCCTCGTGGGAGCACGAGGCAGCGCCGATACAGTCATCGATGTAGCGGAGGAAAAGGTGGGGGGTGGTGCCAGTGTAGTTGCGGAAGATGGACTGTTCCACATATCCTACGAAGAGGCAGGCATAGCTGGGGCCCATGCGGGTGCCCATGGCAACTCCTTTAGTTTGGAGGAAGTGGGAGGATTGAAAAGAGAAGTTATTCAGGGTGAGGACCAGTTCAGTCAGTCGAAGGAGGGTGTCAGTGGAAGGGTACTGGTTGGTGCGGCGGGAAAGGAAGAAGCGGAGGGCTTTGAGTCCTTCGTGATGGGGGATGGAGGTGTACAGGTACTCTGGAGGAAGAATGCCTGTGTTGAAAGTTCTAAAACCATTTGAAGAGGAAGCCATGAAGATTACAGGCAGTTAGTCTGTTGTAATCGACAACAGACTAACTGCCCGTAGTGTTAGGGCGGCACGGTGGCACAGTGGTCAGCACTGCTGCCTCACAGCGCCAGGGACCTGGGTTCAATTCCTGCCTCAGGCGACTGACTGTGTGGAGTTTGCACGTTCTCCCCGTGTCTGCGTGGGTTTCCTCCGGGTGCTCCGGTTTCCTCCCACGGTCCAAAGATGTGCAGGTCAGGTGAATTGGCCATGCTAAATTGCCCGTAGTGTTAGGTAAGGGGTATATGTAAGGGTATGGGTGGGTTGCGGGTCGGTGTGGACTTGTTGGGCCGAAGGGCCTGTTTCCACACTGTAAGTAATCTTATCTAATCTAAAAAAAGGCTGAATAAGCCAGCCACTTGAGTGAGAATGCTTTTCGCCTTTCTCTGGTACATGGACACATGTGTAAAACTGTGGTTCCCAGATGTACAAGCTTCTACTTTTAATGTCTTTCTTTTTCTCACAATGAGACCCAACAAGGGGCACTTCAAGTTGTCATCACAGGCACTGGAGGCCCAAGCCCAGAGAAGAAAGTGATAACTTCATCTCTGATGATTAAAGATCAAGACTATCCTAGAGGATGCACCATCAGCTATCTCATCCTCGTAGTCCTCCAGTGCAGATATAGTCACACCGCCCTCCGAGGGTGACTGTATGGAATTGAGAGCAAATACTGGGGACCACTTCACAGCAGCAGAGGGGAAGGTGTTACTCTAACAAGGTTCCTGGCAATAAGAGGCCTGTTGGGGATGAGACCTTTGTCTCAGGTACAATAGGCCTGTGGAGATGCAGCAACAGGCAGGGGATTATCTGGCAGAGGTATGAGAGATAATGTAGAACCTGGTTTGGATGGCTGAGGAATGTATCCAAGCTTTGGATTTGGTCACAGTTCTGAAGTGTGAATGCATGGCTTCTTTGAGAATTATGCTGACTGACATGTCAAGTCAGGTCTTCTGTGAAGACCTACAATATATCACTCTGGCCATGGACTTCATACTGCAGCAGCTGGGTGAGAGGGGAGCAAGATAGCAATTCTCTGAGATGCATAGAAGTGTCATTTCACAGTGGAGGAAGTGGGAAAGGCTTTGGAGATAGTGAAATTCCTATTTAAAAATTATTTATGGCATGTGAACTGGCTCTCATCAGGCCAGGTGTTGGCTGCTTGACCGCTAACATGTCACCATGTAGGAAACTGGGATTTTCTTCTGCTATCTAAATAAGTCACCGTGTACCAAGTCTCATTAAGTTCCAGTCTCTGTGTGGGTTGTATAATAAATGCTATGGAGCTCACTTGGTTGGGTGGGGCTGTAAGCAGTAGACCGGGTGATAGATGGATGGTCAGAGGGGGTTAGTTTGGTTATTGGAGGTATGTGGTAAGTGGCCAGGGCGTAGTTGGGGGGGTCATCTGGCTTTGGGAAGGAGTATGCGTAATTGGGAGAGTTTTTCTTTTAGTTATGATGGCATTAAACTAAACTTTAATCTGTCTAACATTTGTTGACAAATGATAAAACCAAGTACATTTGAGCTATTCAAAATATTCAACTCTAACTTAGAGCCAGAAACTTTGCCCAATGGTCCCAGGGAACAGGAGAGTTGTCCATTGCAAGTTAAACTTCGTGGGCAACTCCCAAATCATTTCACCCATCAAGACTTCGAGTTAAATCTTCAGTGTTAGATTACTTAGTGTGGAAACAGGCCCTTTTGCCCAACAAGTCCACACCGACCTGCCGAAGCGCAACCCACCCATACACTATGGGCAATTTAGCATGGCCAATTCACCTGACCTGCACATCTTTGGACTATGGGAGGAAACAGGAACACCCGGAGGAAACCCACGCAGGCACGGGGCGAACGTGCAAACTCCACACAGCCTGAGGCGGGAATTGAACCCAGGTCTCTGGCACTGTGAGGCAGCAGTGCTAACCACTGTGCCACCATGTTGCCCACTGTTGTGTCTGGTCTACAATGGAGATTTACCCCAGTGTCACGTTATAGTCTACCCTGATGTCATGTACTGTCTGACTGGATGTAGTAACTTGTTTTGCATGAAGATGCACTGATACTTGATCCCAAATTGTGACTGATTCAAGCATCAATTATTTTATTCACTATTTTTCAATATTTGAATAAAATAGTGCAAAGATAAGTAGTTAAGGGGACAACTGGAATTTGAACAATACAGCGTTTGTAACAATGTCAGGTACAGAACACAAAAGGAAAGAACAATGATAATAGAATGATCTGAAAAAGGAGATAATAAAAGATAATGTGAAATCTCACTTTTAAGGTAAGCGTTCACTAGTTAATGAGTTGCTTTGAACATATGATCAAATACTGGAATGGACTGAAATCCACTCAATGTAATTTGGTAATGATTTGAAAAGTAAAATTCAGTCACATGAAATACAAAGACTGCATAAATAATGCAGGCCATCAGTGCGTTATCATCAAAATTGTTTACAAATGCATCACTTTCAATGCGATGGGTGTTAACTTCAATTAAGCTAAATGAATCGATCTTACATTTGGTTGAGAGCATACCACATTTTAAGATTATGAAAGAATTGTCCCAATTTGTGCTGAAACAGTAATGTTTCTCCATATGGTTCAATTTTAGATAATGGTGCTCGCTGAGAAGCATTTGATTGTATAGCTAACTTATTTAATACATAGCAACATCAGAGTTGTGCTGTAAACCAGTGAAACAAAGCTCACTACTGAAAGCTCCATAAATACTCCATTTAACAATAATGCTGCAGTAAAGAAAGCCTATTGTCAGTGCATTTTAAAAAAAATGCTCACCTCTGTGGTAACCCATTGAATGAGCATATTGCTTTTTATACATGTCAATGTTCAAAATTATCCAATGCTCTTTTAACATCAAGTTGTTTGATCAATACACATATTCCGTGATTGAACTGATGAATGGATAGATGTCACCATTCAGAAACAAGCTCGTGCCTCCTGAGAGAAGTTTTTTTTTAATGCAAACTTCGTCCTAAAATTTTTGTTTGTAGATGAACACTGCTTTTCTTAATGTAATTTAATATTTGCTTGTGCCCTCACCCTCAGTTTCAGTGCAAGTTAAGGACCATTCTGAGAGAAGTGCAAATGAAACTATTGTAGAAATGTCCGTAGTCATTCTGAAATGCATATCATGGATATTTTCTCTTTTTTAAAAATGTCACTTCTATATAATACACAACATTCACAGTTATAAGTAGGGTTTTATGATGTTATCACAGCTTCAGATTCCTATGAATAAAGCTGCAAACCAAAGGTTTCATTCTGTCACAATAGCTGTGTCTATGTATTTAATCAGTAAATGATTTTTCCAGTACAAATGTTTAAATAATCTTGCTGAGCTATGCAGCATTGGTTATTTCAGTGGCAGATTTGTTACCCAGTGTGCACATTTGGATCCGTAGGCATGTTGAGTTTGAGTGTAGAGATAATGAAAGGCTCAAGACTGGTTTTGTAATTGCTGCTTGACTAATTACTCTTTCAGTGTCTAATTAATAGCTGTATAATGGTGACTTGAGAAGTGAGGAAGCTGCTGGCAATTGAGTAGCTAGCAGACGTGAAAGGCACAACTTCAAGATTATATATGAATGTGTTACGTTGTGTCCCAAGGTGATGTTCAAACTAATTCATGATTGAAAACAGTCAGAATCTAAGTTAACAGCTCCTAAGTACTAGGAGAAACATTTTTAGTCAAGAGTGTGGTGCTGGAAAAGCACAGCAGGTCAGGCAACATCTGAGGAGCAGGAGAAACAACGCTTTGGGCAAGAGCCCTTCATCAGCCCTTTCTGATGAAGGACTGTTGCGTGAAACATCGCATCTCTTGCTCCTCAGCTGTTGCCTGACCGGCTGTGCTTTTCCGGCACCACACTCTTGACTCTGATCTCCAGCATCTACTGTCCTCACTTTTTCCCAGAAGCTTTTTTAGTGTCATGCCATTCCTGGTGTAAAGTAAGTTTCACTTGCCCTATGCAGACTATTCAAATACACTGACACACAGTGGAGCAAACTTGGATGAGTTGTTGATGAAGTGAAGGCTGAATTTTCCCAGATTTGCCAAAGTGCTGTTTTGGAGCAATTCATGTCAGGTATCCCATCTTTGGCACGTATGAACATTTCTGATTCAATTGTCTGTTCCTCAGCTCAATTAGTTATGGCACTGGCTTTTGTATTGCCTGGTTCATGTAATCATGCAGCAGAAGAGCTCAGAATGGTCACTGGGACATGCATGCGGGTGGTGCTGTCTTTAAATGTCAACTCTCGTCCCCATGCAACAGCAGGGACCTGAAGGTGGATGGGGTGGCTCATTGATTGTCAGAAGGGAAATGCTCTTTTTTCCAGACCAGCAAGTGAGGCCATGTCACCAGTTGCCAGGCTGGAGAGAGGTAGCCACCAGAGTAAGGTTTGTCTCCCAGATGAAAAGGAACACTCAGCCGTACCAGAAGAAGGTTAGCAACCCTCAGTGCTTTGCAAGAGTAAGTGCCACCATTTTCAGTTCTCCACTCAAACTCACCGGGCCGCCGCTCCCTCCCTCACCGGGCTGCCGCTCCCTCCCTCACCAGGCCGTCACTTACTCTCACTCTGCCGTTGCACATTGTCTGGTCAAGGCTGACGGACCATGACTCTCTCAATCTCATGCGCCATATCCTCTCAGTGGCATTCACCCACTTTCTCCTCCAAATCTACTAGCCCTTCCTGCCCCTGTGCCTTACCTATTCTTACGGGGGACCCCTCCCCACCCCTCCATCCTCTGTATCGCCACTACTACCTCTCCCATTCTCTTCAGTCAGACCCACTCCCTCCCTTGTGTCACTGCCTACGCTAGCCGAGAGGCCGAGACTGGCAGAAGCATGGTGGATTAATTAACGCATTCTGTTTGAGGAAGAGATACTGGCGTTGGCTGGGGAAGAGGGTGAACAGACATGTCACTGAGTCCTCTGTGGCCAATCAGCTGTGTGAGCTATATCGTGCTAGACTCTGTGTCCCATTAATGCCCGTGGTATTTATTCTCATCCTGAACAAGCTGTTCGCTCTTTTTCACAATTAATGCCATCTCTTCTCTTATGCAGGTAATAATGGGACTCAGTAGCCTTGCACACCAGAGGGAAACCAGCATCAAAGATACTGAGTTTAACCTCTATCTCTCTGAAGGAAGGCATCTGATCCCCAGAGGATATAATTGCAAAGCTTTCCCCATGCACCCACCACCAGCTCAGACATTCTCATCTTGGTGAATATGCAGTTTACATTGGACTTGGGCACACAACATGGTGAGCACATCACTGCGAGCCTCTAGCTGGCTGAGGAGGAAACACCTCACATCTCTAGCATTCAGAGGACTGTTCGAGAGTGGGCATAGCTGGGCCCATGGTCTGAGCCATTAGTGACTTTGTTAGAAAGGCCAGAACGGCTCAGTAACAGCAGGCAGGCCTCTTGTTTGCAAACAATCCTGCACCTTTGTAAATACTTGCACGTGGACACTCTTAAAATGTGTGCATTAATCTCATTGTAGCTGTAGCACCTGTTTGGCATATGAACTGCTCTTCAAACATCTCGAGCATGAAAGTAGTTGTGAAAGACAAACATTCCTCATCTCTCACAAGCAAATGGCTCCTTGACTGCAGGCAACACCTGCCATTAGGGAGCCTTGAACATTGTAGCTCAGGCATTGCTGTCCAATGTAGACAACATTGAGGTAATGAGTATTGTGCAGGGATTGTGCTCGAGTTGTAAAGGGCACAGCCTGCAGCGATGATGCAGCATCCCCTTTCTGAGTCACTCTACCAGGCCCCACTGGAGTGGTCTGGGTTTTGAAACGTCATCTTCAGGCTTATGCTCCATTCCACTATGGCCCTGGTAGAAACAGGTGTATTGTTTTTTGACATTGTTTGGTTTTGTAAAGATGTCACAAGTGTTGTCTGCCAGTAATTGCTGTATAGGCTGAGGAGGTTGGAAAGAGACAGGAACCTGCAGGTTGGTGTTAAGGTGCTCCCAAATCAGTGTGGGTGCATTGGATCGATCTTTGTGACAGCTCCCTACAGTTCCCAGGAAGAAGCCAAACATATTGGACAATCTCACTGCATGCCATAAGTTGCCACATATTTTTCTCTCACGGTGGCACAGTGGTTAGCACTCCTGCCTACAACACCAGAGATCCGGGTTCAATTCCCACCTCAGGCAACTGTCTGTGTGGAGTTTGCACATTCTCCCCGTGTCTGCATGGGTTTCCTCCGGGTGGTCCGGTTTCCTCCCACAGTCCAAAAATGTGCAGGTTAGGTGAATTGTCCATGCTAAATTGCCCGTAGTGTTAAGCGAAGGGGTAGATGGGTCTGGGTGGGTTGTTGTTCAGAGGGTTGGTGTGGATTTTTGGGCTGAAATGCCTATTTCCACACTGTAAGTAGTCAAATCTAATCTAATTTTTGGGTCTATAAAAAGGAAAATGGAAGTTGGACGCTGTGATAGAGCTAAAATATCAGATAATCAAATGGGATTATGTGGTGTGCACTCTAACACTTAGGATTATGTTCATTTATAGGGCAGTGAGGTGAACACCAGGAGTCTTTGAATTAAGGAGAAGCTGCCTAATGACAGCCTTGGCATTGGTCCACCTGCATCTTGTTACAGACCTATGTGACCAATGCACTGAGTTATCCAGAAGCCTGAAAACAAAATGCATCTTTGAGTGAATAAAACAAAGAAAGACTTTGTTTTTTGAAAAAAAAATGAGAAACTTCTAATACAGGAAAGGATTCAGGTCCATCAGTTCAGCTACTGAACCAAGGATCAACTTTTGTATTGTGAGAAGGACAACTAGGGATGGGCAATAAATTCTTGCCAGCCGGCGATGCTCACATCTGGTGAATTAATTTTAAGAAATAATTCATTGTCCTTGTTATCTGGATTTTGATCCATTAAATTTGCTTTCTCCATCTGTACTTTTCCAGCCATAATATTTGTGTCAAATTGTCTGTCTGTACTTGTTACATATGTGAATGACTGTGTCTGTTTAGGGTTTTAAATGTCTAAAGGCAATAACATTTAAGATTCATAGTCATAATTAGGAATCCTTTTTTGCCACTTGATAAAAGAATAAGGTTGTAAACAAATAAAATTATTTCCTGTTAATGATGGGACCCAGTGTGAATTTCTTTTAGCTTTAGCAGTGTGCCACCCCATTCATCGTCTTGGTGATTTATTTGGGTTTTTTCACATTGTGATGTCTTGTGGAATAGTGGGCCTCCATTATCGATGCTCTCTTTCCAACTGAATTATGAGTCTGGGTTACTGACTCTCCTCATTGTAGGGGAAGGTTGTGAACTGTTGAAATTTGGAGGAGATAGTACCTGTAACTGCCTGGGTGCCTTTCTGGACCAAGAGCTGGGAGATGTTGTACAGGTCCATAGTTCCCAGCCCCTTGGATTGATCTGCTGGCATAAAACCACATTGCAGCTGTGTCCTTGATGTACTGTGGGATGAGATGGCCACTCAATCCTTCTGAGTGCATGTCCTGCTCTAAGAGATGGCACAGGTTGGTAGTGATGGCCTTGATCAGCACATGCATTATGTTTCTGGCAGCCGTAGATACTGGCAGCAAGGTTGGTAGGTTTGTGGTCAGGTCAATCCCCTCTACTACCTTGGGAGATCTTCAGCTGTGCTTTTCCTTCTGTGTTGTTGTTGGGCTTGATGATGACCTTCCAATTGCTATCATCTTTTGGTAATGTCTCATGGTCAGCAACACTACAAGGTATCCTCTGAGCACTGGTTCCATCTCAGATGAGCAAGCCAATAAGCTATGGAGAGTGTCAGAATAGAAAAACATACCAGTAATGATACTGCTGATCCCTCACATTGTTTGTGATGAAAGTATATTGACCTCCTTGTGAAGGTGAAGCCTCTGTGATGCAATATCCTGCTTTAATAAAGAGCTCTGACCTTTGTAACCATGTAGTGATGGAAGTTTTAAATCCATATCTCCTGTGCTACATCAATTGAATTAAACTCGGGCATTTCTCCACTGGGATAGCACCCCTGCTGAATATCTCAGAACATGTAATCAGATACTTACAGTGAGACATGGAATGCTGCAGCTCTGAAACATTGTGTTAAGAGTAATAAGTACAAAAAGTAGAAATGGCCAAACCAAGTGCAACTTCTAAGTTTTCGTCTGCGTGACTTTGAGTTTTACATCACTGGGGCCAATCGATCCAAAATATGTGATTGGCTCGAATTTGTGATGTTCGTGGTTACTAAAAAATGAGCTATTGATAGAATCCAATTTGATGGCAACCAGGCAGCATTACAGAATCAGTGGGGGCATGAAGAACATGATTGCTTTTAGCAGGGGCTCATATACAAATCAGGGTACTCCACCCAGAAGAGAAAAACACAGTAATTGTTGTTTCCCAGTATCCCTGAGATTTATTTCTCCTACAGTCCAGTTCCTTTGAAAGATGCAATTGAATCAACAGTACATTCCAAATCCTCGTCATTTGCTGCATAAACAAACAGTCTTTCCTCATGTGACCTCTAATTCTTTGGTCAGTCACTGTAAATCTCTGCCCTCTGGTGATCAACATTTCAGCTCTTACAATAAAAAAAATGATTTTCTTCTAAATCATTTATGAATATGAATGACTATCAAATCTCGACTTGCCTTTCTCTGCTCTGAGCAGAACAAGAGCTTCTACAGTTTATTCCCATTACTGTATCTGGATAAATCCTTTCTGTATCATCTCCAAAATGTTCGTGGCTTCCCAAATTGTGGTGCCAAGAATTTGACAAAGTCCTCCAACACAGGCTACATTAGTTTATTTTATACATCTAGCATAACTTCCTGGCTTTTATATTTTATAACGTTATGGATCCCCAGAGGATAGAAATTAGAAGTGGCACATAATGGATGATATTGGGCTGACTGTCCATTATGTATATAATGACTGCAATGGACTTAATTATCAGACTCCACGGATATAAGATGACTGTTGTGATATTCTCTTATTTACACTGCTCCCAAAGATTACATTTTTACACCCCCGTGGTTCATTGATTATTTTGTTAACTTGTCCAATGACTTTCAAAGACTGGTGCTTCAATTCCCCTTGGCCTGTCTGTCCTTGGAGGCAACCTTTAGTGTTGTATCCCTGAGAGACATTATTGCTTCCTTGATATTTCTACCTAAATGTGCGCCTTGCACTTTTCTCAGTAACATTTCATCTGCTCTGTGTCCATCCATCCCACTCGCTGTCTATGCCCAGTGTAGACAAGCAGGAAGCTGGAAGAACACAGCAAGCCAAGCAACATCAAGAGGTGGAGAAGCCTGGCTTGCTGTGTTCTCCCAGCCTCCTGCTTGTCTACTATGCATTCCAGCATCTTTTTGTTTTGTCTCTGTCTATGCCAAACAGTAGGCAGGCCAATAGTTAACATCTCAGCTAAAATGTGGTGTCTCTGAATGTGCAGCACTGCATGGTGCTTGAGCCTCTCAGCTGGGTCTTGAACTGGCAGTTTTCTGACTGAAATGCAAGAGTGCCACAACTGAATAAAAGCTGTCACCTAAACGGAGAGATGCCATCCCAAGAAGTCTCCTTAAAGATGAATGTGTGGTCCCAATCTCTGGGAATTTCTTTGGATGTTCTCACAGTTTGCTTCTGGTGGAAATCCTGGATAAACTCGATAAACAGGATTTCTCCTAATAGTCTGTCAACATTGCAATTGTCAATTTGAAGTGTTCCTGAGGAAGTTCTCAATGAATGTTCTTCACTTTGTACTTGCGGACGTATCTTTGATGTTTAATGAAGACTTGGTGTGAGTTCACCTTCCACTTTATTTGTGGTATAATTGGCACAATTTTCTTTCAAGGCATGCACCACTAAATTTTGACACCTTTCTTCTTGTTGAGGGTTACAACCGTTGGATACAAAATACTTTTTTTTCCCAATTCCCAGACCTGGTTCCATGTGCTGAAATTTAAGATACTTCTTGCTTAGCTTTCTACAGACACCATGGGTGGAACTTTTCCCCTCCCTGCTATAGCGTGAGAAAGATGAGAAAATACAGAGAGGGTGACAAAATCAGAACGGTGACATTTTCTCCCCGGACCTTAATTAATGACCTCAGAATCCTGCCATCAAGCAGTGACCTCATTACTTCCATGCAGTTGCATATCACTGCAGCCCCAATTGCTTTACTTCTACTCCACAGTTTGGAGGCTGGGCTAGTTTTCCTGCAATAAGACAAAGAGAAGGGTTGAATATGAAAGAAACGGTTAAAAGAGCAGTTACTGGTGACGCAAAGGGAAGGTGTGTGATTGGCTATGTAGTTGGATGGATGCATGCAATTAAGGCTGTAGCCCATGAGCATGTGCAGTGTCAGAATTAGGGTGAGTGCTGCCTCTGTCACTCTGAGATTATTTGCTGGGCATCCTGCTTCACCTGGGACGCAACACTAAACCCCTGCCCACTCCCAGTTGCAGTTTGTTTCCAGGCTGGTCTGGGGTCTCAGTGGCTTGGCCTTCTGAGCTGCCTTTCCCTCCACTACACCGACTCCAGTTCAGTCCAGTCCATGAAGTGGGTAAGTGAGCTCTCTCTGTTCCTCTCAGCTATGTGCTGAATGTAGAGGCTTGAGCTGCACACTGTCAGGGCTAGTCCCTCGCTTGCAAAATCCAAGTGGTGTGCAGCTGGGCTTTAACCCCAGTGATGTCACCACCAGATAGTGCTGGGTGGGGGTGGGGGTTGGGGGGTAGCGGTAGCACTTATAGTTCTCCTGCCACACAATTCCCTGAGAATGGCACTGAAGACCCAGCCGTATAATGAAGGAGCTTAAGAGCAGAAGACATTGTGAGAAAACTTGCTGTAAGTCACGATGGACCATGCACCATGAATCTCCCTCAACCAAACACCTCAAATGAAATGGGAGAATTCCACCAATTTCTTATATTTAATCTCAAAATAACCTCCAGTACACAATAAGTGTCCTTTTTTTCAGTTTACTGCATCAGCCATTCCCCATTAGTTTGGTCTTTTTACATTAGGTGTAGAATTATTCTGGTTTCTGTCCTTGATCAGACCAAAGCAATTCTGCAGCCCATCAGTCATTGCAGAACATGAAGAATCTGCAGCTTGCATTATTTATACTGTTGGTTGTAAACCACAATGTGTTAGAAATTGGATACATTCCAACTAGCAAACAGTTCTTCAGACAGTGCCTGTTATCTTTGTAATGTATGCTGAGCCACACCCCCATTTAGAACTGAGAACACATTGCCCACTCTTGCGTGACATTGAACCCTAATAACTGGCAAAGAAATCTCAGCTTTTCATTCTTTAAATTTGTGGTTGGTCTCAAACAGAAAGAACAGTGTGATAAGCCAGTGTGTTATACCAAATAATTTCACCGAAGTCAGCTTCGGAGTTAAGCTGTTTTGTATTTTTTAAACAATATTAGGTCAGCTATCAGATTTTCTTTGTCGCATTAATGTTTCATTTTCTATGTATTTGTTAGTCCATTAGTATTGCATTTTAAATGAAAACTGAGAACCTAACTGAACCTAACCTAACAATTAATAAAGGGTATCTTAAAAGTCGAAAATACTTCATTTCCTGCTGTTTCTTTGACCTACAAGCAGGAATTTATAAACGATTGTTTACAGCAACAATTGGCCTTTAACAGGAGGATTTTCCTATTTACATTACAGTGAATCTACTTGGTGCCTTTAAAAAGGCATATTGCACTTTAGCAGCATACCCTGTAGTAATGTATGCTGAACATTCCTGTGATTTCTTTTTAAACAGCACTTCTTTTCATCACCATTTCCACTGGAGCCCTGCCTGTGTGTGAAAATTGATACCACCGTTTAAGATAATCAAATTTGACTTTGAGAAAAATGAAGTAAGACCATGCTTAACTGCATCAAGTAATCTGATGCTGTGAGCCTGAGATTTGGTAAAGATTGTGCTGGGGATACAATTGATATTTTAAAGCTTTTCAATATGCAGAATTAAAGTTGTTCTCATTTTAGTCTAAGATAAATATGATAATGCTTTCAATATGTATTTCCACTTACTATCAAAAAATATAATTTTTTTCATTTAAAAAAAAAGTAAATTTGCATAACGGAGCAAGTATGTCGTAGAGGATATTACCTAAAAGTTAGATTGATTATTGCAAAAGAAGAAATAAATCATAAGAATCATTACTGTTTTGTTTTTGGAATCCTCATAAAATGTATATTTTTATCTTAGTATCAACTCTCTAAATTCTGGGTAATTTAGGAGCTTTTTAATTTCGAACAATGTTTAAAATTCTTTTAAACCTCCTGTTGGCACCACATAATTCATTTTTTAAATTTCCCTTCTTTGTGGTCTTGTCTGTTTTTTTTTAACTGGTCACCGTGCCAAATGGAAAGTGCATCAGATCAAATGGCTTATGTTGAATTTTCCATAAATAAGTCCTGCAAAATCAGGTCTTGACCTGAATGTTTGAGTAATAGCAGTTTTATTGCAATGAAATGCCTCCACAATTATGAGCAAATTCCAGACAGCTTTCAAAAGCTATGTTATAGAGTAATGATGCTGGTGTCCAATTCGAGGAAATGCTTAAACACCTAATTAAGCCTGGTGTGTTCTTTCTATAAAATCTTAATGTACATTTTAATGTCAAGAAGGCAACTTTTTCCCCCTAAATTTAAACTCATTTTTAAATTGTTGCTCGTTCAACAAATCTAAATAGTTGGAAAGTTTTTAGTATTTGATCTAAGATATATTTGGTTGAGACATTTTTTTTCATGTTCAGTGACCTGCCCATGAGCAAAAGTGTGGATGAATTGCTTGAGTAAGTTAAAAGTGTAATGTTTGTTTGAATCATGAGTGAAAAGCTGCATTGTCCTAGGGTTAAATTGTTTTGATGACACGTGGGAGGTGAAGACACATTTGCGTAATAGTGCAAGTTATGTTTTAGACTGTTGCAGTGTAATGTGTCCAATGGCTAATCTGATCTCAGCTCTTTACTCTCATGGCAGTCACAACACAGGTCTTTGCTTGCTTGATAAGTATCTACTTTCAGTACAAAGCACAAATAGGCTAAGTTAAAAATCACACAACACCAGGTTATAGTTCAACAGGTTGAATTGGAAGCACACTAGCTTTCGGAATGACGCTCCTTCATCAGGTGATAATGGAGGGCTCAATCCCAACATAGAATTTATAGCAAGAATTTACAGTGTGATGTAACTGAAATTATACATTGAAAAATTGATGGTCTGTTAAGCCTTTCATCTGTTAGAATACAGTGATAGTTTCACTTCTTTCATGTGTAAATCACAAAACCTTTTTAAAAAAAAGTTGCATTCTCAGGTTAGCTGTTAACAATGGTGATAGCTAGACAATATGTTGAAGGTGTTGGCCTTCTGTGTTCTCTGTCTATGCTATGATGTTTAGATTGATTCTAATCTAAAAAGTGAGATAACAGAGTTCTACATGAATGCATGCAGTTTTTGAGCAAAGTACAATGTAACCCTGCAAGTACAAATTCGCCCCGCAAAATATATGTGTGCATTTGGGTCTTTGTCTGTCTGTCTGGGTGTGGGTGTGTGTGTGTGTGTGTGTGTGTGTGTGTGTGTGTGTGTGTGTGTGTGTGTGTGTGTGTGTGTGTGTGTAGTGCAATGGTGGTCACCTGTAATGTGACATGAACCCAAGATCCCAGTTGAGGCCCTCCCTATGGGTATCGAACTTAGCTATCAGCCTCTGCTCAGCCACTAATCTGTATTCTAACAGATGAAAGGCTTAACAGACAATCAATTTTTCAATGCATAATTTCAGTTACATCACACTGTAAATTCTTGCTATAAATTCTGTGTTGGGATTGAGCCCTCCATTATCACCTGAGGAAGGAGCGCCGCTCCGAAAGCTAGTGTGCTTCCAATTCAACCTGTTGGACTATAACCTGGTGTTGTGTGATTTTTAACTTTGTACACCCCAGTCCAACACCGGCATCTCCAAATCATGACAAATAGGCTAGTTAGTGTCTGCCAGAGTTTATGCTCCATATGAGCCTCTTCCTAGCCCTCTTGCATCCTTTTTTGTTCTGTTCTAGTACATTGTTCATCATGTTAGTCTATTTGGCAAGTACTGGGGCAAAGCATCGTTTTATACCTAGGCCAGTTACCCTATGTGATGTCCTACCCTCAGGACCTGTGGTTGTGAAGAATCAGAGGCAGGTTCCCTTTATCATGGTGACTGAATAAGTAAAGCTCTGGGCAGAATGTTCCCATCTCCTGAGCAACACGGACAATGGTAGTCATTTGGGATATATGTTGAAATCGGAATCTTAAGTTTTTGATGGCGAGGAATAAAAAAGTCCAATTTTCCACCTGGGGTTTTAACAGCTAGTTGAAAATCTCACTAGTGAGCATTGAGTGGCCTACTTGCATCCATTGATATCTCATTATTACTTAAACATGCATTATTTATGTACAGTTTACTGCTTTGTCAGGTAGTGGAGAGCAATGAGAAGACAGCAACTCCCAACATGAAAGTCTGAGCAGGTAATTGGCGACTCCAGCTCGCTGCTTGCTCCTTCATACCTCCATTTTGTCTAGTAGTCCCCAACATCTCTGGGTATGTTCTATGGGCAGTGACCACATCCATGGAGGTTGGCATCAGACATCCACCATCGTCCTCACTACCACATCTCAGACCCTCTTAGAACACAGTTCCCCACTTCAGTGCTGTACTCCAGAGTATACTAACTCCTTTCATGGTAAACCTGTTGCCAGGCTATTGTGCACACACAGATTTAGGCAGCCATTTTGTGTATTGAAACGGCATACATCTCAGAGCTATTAGCCCTCTCTCAGCCCTCACTCATTTGACACTGACCTGTTCGCTACGTTTCTGCCTTGCCATGTCTTACCTTTTTGTGCATCACTGCTTCCTTCAGAACTCATGGCCTCCCAGTACTATCCACTTTGCTTTTTAGTGCAGATACAGAGCCAGGCGGCCTGTCATGGTTGTCAGCAATGATTTGTCAAGAGGGTGAACAAGTTGGTATCGGGTGCAGTACTATTTTGGCTAGCGAAATTGGCTGGATTGCTAGTTTGTGGAGCAAAGTGACTCCAACAGCGCGCAATCAATTCCCACACTGGCTGAGATTACCATGAAGGATCCTCCTCCTCAACCGCTCTCCAAGCCTGAGGTGTGGTGATGCTCTGCTCAAAACACCACCACTAATTGTCTCTCTCCCTCTCTAACAAGACAGCAGCCTATGTAAGACTTGTAAGGCAAATCTTTAGTTATTACACTGGCCGATCAGACTAATGTGAATGTGGTGACGTAAAGAGGCAATAGGTTTACCGTTGTGAGATTCCCATTTGCAATGAAGTGCCACCTGCATGTACTTAAAATGTACTTCCGCTCTGTTTCCCTCTCCTGATGTGTTCTGTAAGGTGCTATTCCTGGTGCACAGCTGGGCTTTCACGATGTGCCAATGGCAGGAATCCCAGAAGTCCAAGCAGTGGCAAGTACTTACACTTTTGGTGTTGGCACAACAGTGTGTGCACAGTGCCATAGGAGCATGAGGCATACATAATGAGGTGAGCAGCAGACAGTGGGATACCTCAACAGAGCTCATGGAACCTCCAGGAACCTCCTCCAATTTGACACGTAGCTGACTTTGATTAAATTTAGCCCTCAGTTTATGATTAATAGCACTCGTCTTACTGGTGTTTTTGGAATCACAACCTCACTTATTCTAATTTTAGTTTGAAAACACTGATTTTTGGTGACTCCTTGAGAAAATGAAATTATGCTTTCAAATTCTCGAGGATTCCTACAATAGGTTTGGATTGTCTTCTGTCTTGTTTGTTTTCCCATGAAGACCACAAATCGATAACCATCACTGTTAGGAGAGAAGGTTAAGTTTTGGCACTTTGACCATTTTTAAACTTTGCTTGACTGCATTTCTTGATTGCACCATTGTAAAGAAAAGATCAATAGGATTATCTGTCTTCATTCCATAGAAATGAGAAATGGCTCAGGGTGGTGGGGAGTAAAGGAAAGTTCTTTGATTATGAAGTAGTAGAAAAAAAAAGAGCTTTTTGCTATTCACATCATATGTTACTGTGCTAACATAATCTTTATCCTGTGTATTATTTCCTTTTTCCAGTCCTGCAACATAACTGAGCATATTATCTGCTGGAAGTAGTTCTGAAATAAAAATAGTGTGTGCTGCACAACTCAGCAGGGCAGGGCAGTGAAGTGGAATGTAGTTATAACGTCTCAACCATCATAATGCTTATACCAGCACCATGAATGGTGAATGTCTGACCCAGTGTCGGATGTCCCCAGGGTGTTTTGACATGCCATTGTGAGATATTGAGGTATGTGGTGTACAATCACTGTGACAATCACTTCCCTTTATGAGCTTTTGCACTGGAACTTATGATTAGGAAACCATTCTTGCACTCTGGATAGGAGCTCTGGGCTCGATGTGAACAGGGTGAGCAACTGCATATCTCCTTAACCAACCAGACAGGAGCATCATTGATGATGCTCAGCCATCTGCACTGATGTTTCATTTAAAGCCAAAGCATTGAACCAAAATAGAGAGGAACAGAAAAATGGGTTGGGACAGAGAAGAGTGACAAAACTGAATATATTAAATTAGCTTTTAATTTCTGACAATAATTGCACAGATGTAAATATTAATTTTCTCTATAAGAGAGGTTTCTTGGTAGTAAGGAAGAATTTCACCTTCTAAAAGATCCACCACACTGGACTGAATGAACTCTAATTTCTCTGGTGTGTTTGGTGGATGATAGCAAGTTTGCCCTCTTTGTGTGTTTCCATGGTGAGGTTCTGAATGTGATACCAGTGTAACAAAACCTCTGCAGAGGCAGAGCAATTCAGAAAGCAGTCTCCTGATTTCCATTTAAATGTGCCTATGTGGTTGCTTGATGTTGATTTGGTCAAATCTCAGGGCAGCTAGGAATGGAAGATAACTGTTAGATTTCCCAGTTATGCCCACATTGCATGAATGAAGAAAAAAGTTTATTTCTGGCTGTACTGACCCATGCATGTACAATATCAGCAGAGAATAAATTATTACAGAAATTAACAGTGCAGACACCAAATGCAGAACAGCTACAAATATCACTGAGAATATCTGGCACTTGTGTCCAAATAATTTCCATGAAATCTTGAAGATCTATTCTGTTATGATGAATTAGGACAATACATTTGCACGATTTAGAGAATACCCTTTTATAAGTAAAGCCACCATAGTCTGACTGGGCTACAGGGCTGCTGTCTTAGAGAGAGACGAATGCTGGTGGCTTAACCTGAGGCTCACCACACCTCAGGCAAGGGGGCAGGTTGCAAAGGAGAGTGCTTCATGGTAACGTCAGGTACTGTAGGAATTGAACCAGATTGTTACCATTAACAAACTAGCCATCTGGTCAACTAAGTTAACCAAACTGGCTAAGGTTGCCATGAAGAACTCGCCTTTTCAACATCTTCCCTCACCAGTCATCTCTCTCTCTCTAATGAGGGACATCCCTAAGGTCAGTAAGACTGTGTGAACACTAAGACTTTAGCTTTACTGTTACTCTTTGATATTACAAAAACCACAAACTTGACCTTTATGAAGCTTAGCTCGATATTTGTTAACTGTTGTTAAGTTTAATTAAATTTACATAAGTTAATTCACTCTGCAGTGAAATAGACCTTCCTTCAAGTACTTAGACAGCTACTAGGCAGTCACAAAGATTTTAGGGAGTGGATTGCTGGAGGACAATACTGAAAAGTACTTTCAGCTTGAAACAACTGGGTTCATAAGGAAACTCATTTTGAAGCTCATTTCATAGTATTTAAAAGCACGAGAGTTCCATTAGATTCCTTTTGGTGGCATGATGATGACCAGTCTTTCACGAGGAATCAGAGTTTAGAGACCCATGCCATTTTTCAGAATACATTTCAGTGCTTAGATCAATAGCAGTGCTGATATTCGTCTCGGGTCAAATCACCTGTCAGTGTAAGGCACCGCAATGTCACCGAAAAGGAATGTCGAGTTGGGCTTTATCCAGTGGGAATGAGAAGTGAGTTTCCAAAGCATAAATAATAACAGTCATCAATTGGAAATTGAAATTGTTTTTTTCCCCCCTTTTTGCTAGCATTTAAATGACAAGTAGGTGAGCATTTTCACACTACTGACACTGACCAATTTATCATCTTCATGTTTTATTCTGTGAAGGCTATTATATTGAAACCATATTAAGATGGAAACTAAATATAGTTGGAATTGAAATGTACTGTTTAACTACTGGAAGTAGAGGTGAGCAAGAATAGTTTATTTTCTTTAAAACAAAACTGATCTTAAAGTCCAGTTTGAACAAATTTGATGCGGATTCACCATTGAATTTTGATGGGGTCAGAAAGGTTTAAACAGAGTCCATCTGGATTCTGTTCCATGTTTAATAATCTTGTTCTAAATAAAATGTTAAAAGACAGGACTTAGATTTATTCAGTGGCTTTCATTTTTGTCCAGATCATGGAAATCATCTTTTGAGCAAAGAAATCCCTTTGATGTTTTGTGGGAAAAAAAATCTGGCAGTCAATTTGTGCTTGGGTCTTCCAAAGAACAGTGAAATAAATGGGCAAATATCTGATTTAGATGTTTTCAAGGAGTATTGGCCTGAGTATTAGACATAATGAAAATGAGGTTTGGCACTTCTAACTGCTTTCGAAAGTATGATCACACTTGGATTGACAATCGCTGCTTCCTAACATCAATAACAAGGTCAGTGCCTTTCATCCTCCAAGTTGCAGTGTGCTTGTCATTATCTCCTTGATCTTGTAACGCCTCCTTACCTTGACTCTGCTCCTCTCCTCCCCACTCTGTCTCCCTGATCAAACTGCTTGTTTTTTTCCCCTTGTTTATAGCCCGGCTGCTCGGTTCAGTCAGGCACTGATTTAGATGCCAATACAAGAGAATCAATAAACATAAGAGTAGAGAAGCAAAAGGGAAGATTTAATAGAGATCTTCAAAATTATATGAGAGCTTTTTCTCGAGTAAATAGGAAGAAACTGTTATCAGTGGCCGGGGGGACAGGTTTAAGGTTAATGATGAAAAGAACCGTGGATTTTTATGTGCAACTTCACTATGATCTGGAATGTGCTGTCTGAAAGCAGAGTGGAAATTTTATTCCATAATAATTTTCGCAGAACATTGGAAGAATATTTGAAGTGAGGACGTGGAAATTGCAGATCTGTGGAAGGAGGATGGGTGTGGAACTTATTCAGTAGCCATTTGAAAGAGAGCTTTGCGCTGTATCATTCTATCACTCTATGATTTTATATTATTATTGGACTAGAGAGCCTTTTCCATGAAGTGTTACTGCTATTAGAACTTAAAGAAACGTTGATCTTCCTAAATTTAATCTAATGATATTATTAAATGAAATGGAAATGTCAGATTATGTTTTTGAGCATTACTGTAATATTCACAAAACCTGGTCCTTCCAGTGCCACCATTGGGGTATTGTGGCAGTCACTTTACAGAGCATGTGATAAATTAGATTTAAATGGACTGAATGGAAGGTACGCGCATTACTTTTGGGGAAGGGAGAGGCAGCGTGGAAACTAGAGGGTGTTGATCAGATTTATGAATACACTTGATGCTGAAAATATCAGAGAGCACTGGCCTTCCTACCATCATGGAATTCAAGTCCAATTATATCCAGGACCTAATATTATGCAGAAACGTACTAATGAAAATGGGGGCCATTTTCTGGTTATGATCCTTTCCTGTCACCAGATTTACAAAAGTAGGGCTGAGTTACAGATTTTTAAAACTGACTAAATGCTCTATGAGGAAATGGGTTACAATCCAGCTGATGTTTGAGGGCTGCTTCTTCTGGTAGTTTTAATCAAAAATGCTGTGGAAAGATTTGAAAAATAAATTTACTACCTCTCACTGCCAATTTGCAAGACTATAGAAACCCTAAACCGTCCCTTCACCAATACTTTACTGCTTTTTTAAACCTAGCCTGGCATTGTGTATCTATTACATTTTGGTTTTCCAGCTTATTCTTTTCAGTGATGTGCAAGGTGCACCTTGAAGGGAATATGACTGCTGTA
Source organism: Hemiscyllium ocellatum (assembly GCF_020745735.1). Lineage (NCBI taxonomy): Eukaryota > Metazoa > Chordata > Chondrichthyes > Orectolobiformes > Hemiscylliidae > Hemiscyllium > Hemiscyllium ocellatum. The sequence goes on from NC_083425.1 coordinate 34,456,735, forward strand.
AATTGAAACTTGGCAATTGATATTTTTTCTATTTCTGTGCACTTAAGGGAATATTTCGTACGAGTTATTCACTTGGGTCAAGTCCAACAGTGCCATTTTTTTAACGGCTGTTGATGTCCTGCCATGAATCTAGAAAGTTATTAGCAGGAATACATCCACTTTTATTCCTCTGAGTATCAGCCACCTGGTTCATTGCTATTTAAAGCAATAATTAGAGTAGGAAGAGTATAGGTTAAGCCCACTGATACTGTTTCTAAGGTTTCTCTAGGATTGTCTAGAATGCTGCTGCACTAATTACATTGCATCTAAAATCAGCTTTTTGTTTGATAAATAGTGGGCTTATTGAGAATATGACATTTACGTAAAGGTAAAAGGGAATAGAAATGATTCCAATAGATGTACCACACAACTTTGCTGTCATAGTCTTGTAATGTTTGCTAATATTTCTGCTTAAATAATGGATGGATGTGACTGGGGAATGTGAAATTCTGGAAACAACTAGTGGTTATTCTGCAGTTAAATGCAAAGCAAGCAAAAGGGATAAAATATACATTGAGTGTGAATGATAATATTAAGTATTGAATGTTGAGGGAAGTATGAAGTAATGCACCGGTAAATACTGAATGCTGTATTTGTTGAGGTGATTTGATCATTTCCTGTAATTCTATCCAATGGGATAAAAGGGCAGCAGGTTTCTCTGCCACCTCTGCTACTTTTCTAGCCGAATTAAGGCAGTTAGAGAGGTGGGAACAATTTCATGATCAAGTCGTGGTTTTTGAGGTGTGCTGCTGGTCTTCCTAATGCGCAGTGTTGTTGAAGGGTTGCCATTGTGATGTAAGTGCAGAATTTTATCTGTACAAGGCACTTATGAATTTCCTGGGAATGCTGTTATTTGGGAGCATGCATTTGGAAGGAAGCTCCCTGTTTTTCCTATTCACAAAGTATTTATGATTGCAGTTAGTTAATGCAGAGAATTGTCACCATCAACCCTCACACTGTGCTTTCGAAGTGGATTAAAGCTTAAATTCACTGGAGGAGTTTATCATGTAGAGTAGAGAAGGAACCTGCTTTGATATATCACTGCTGCAGGCCTCATGAGCAGTGGCCTGGAAATGTGTAATACATTGGAAGCTACGTACACTTTCACACCTAGGATGTGTTCACACTGACATCCCACTCATGTGTGGCTAGTGGAGCAAGTTGTCACGCATTTTTTTAAAACAAACTCTCTCCTTTCTACTTTAAACTTTTTTTATGCATGAGAAAGGAGCAGAGACCCAGGTTCCTGGAGAAACCCTCGCATGTGTATGGACAATACGATTTATGTTGTGAGAGTTTGCAAAATCTCCATTGCTTCCATCTACCCTTTTGATTGTCTGCCTTTTTCTTTCATTCTATTTTTCCTTCCATTTTTTTCAACTGTTCTTCACTAACGATGTTCCCAGCACTGTGGTCCTTCTCCTGAAAGATAAAATATATCAATATTAACACAGCCCTTTATTCCTATTGGCAGTTTGTGTTATGCATTTTAATCCATAATGAAGAGTAGCCAAATTTCACATGCATCTAAATTCTTCTTGATGTTAGCTTATCCTTCTTTTTGGATTTCTGTGATCTGAAGAGGCTATGAAACTATTTCATTTGGCTTATCTTCATAAGCAGGAGGTGAACTCTGATACACTGAGCTTCTCTTGCAGCAGTATTTTGAGATATAGATGGAGTAATCGGTTTCATCATCTGAATAATGTATTTTGTTACAACAGCAACTTCCTGTTTTGTACCACGTTAATTTTAGTAAAACTCCCAAAGTACTTTAAAGCAATTTTAACATTTTTTAACACTGAGCCACTGAAGGAGAAACTGGGAAAAATGATCACATTAGGCTTTAGGATCATCTTAAGATAAAGACATTGAGATGTGAAAAGATTTAGGGGGCCTTTTCTAAATGCTAGGCCAAGGCCATAGTAACTAAAAATAGATTGCTATTTGTGGTATCATTCACATCCAGGATCCCACGGATTGCCTGCGGGAGGAAGTGGAAAAGTGTGGCATCTGAGGCTATGTTTTTCCAGCGCCGCACTTTTCAGCTGTGATCTCCAGCAACTGCAGTCTTCACTTTCTCCCTGCAATGAAGAAATGTGAAGTCCCCTGAGGTTGATAGGATTGCATGTGGTGTTAAATGTTGGGAGGGTTCAGACCATTGAGGAATTTGCAAGTAAGCAAAGATGAGTTTAAAATTGAAGCTTTGTTGGATTAGGAGCCAGGACGATCAACAAACTCAAAGTGTCAGTGGATGAATGAAATTTGAAGTAAATTTGATCAGGACAAAATGTCTCTGGGGTGGCAGATGGAAGACTGGTAAATGTTAATGTTTGGTTGATCACATTGTTAAATTTGTTTATGTTTTTTAAGGTTAATTTTTTTGTGTTCATGGAACATGTGTGTCACTTATTATGCCAATATTTATTATCCACCCCTAATTGCCCTTGAGAAGGTAATCGTGAATTGCTTTCTTAAACCACTGCAGTCCTTTGTGTGTAGGGACATCCACTGTGTTGTTAAGAAGAAAATCCTGGAAATTTAATACAATGACAGCCAGAGATAATGATATATTCCCAAGTCAGTGGAATGTGTATCTTGGAGGGGAACTTGCAGATGCTGGTGTTCCAATGCATTTGCTGCCCTTCTCCTTCTCGGTGGTAGAGGATGTGGGTTTCAAAGGTGCTGTTGAAGAGAGCTTGGTGAGTTACTGCAGTGCATTTTGAAGATGGAAAATGGTGCTCCTGCTGTGCATCTATTATGGAGGCAATGAATGTTAAGTGTTAAATGTGGTACCAATAAAACAAGCTTAGACATGAGTTGTGCTGCATTTTAAAGTTTTGTTGGTATATATTTATCCAGAAAAATGGAGTATATTTCATCAGACTCCTGACTTGGGCCTGTAGATGGATGATGGGCACTGTGGATCCTAGCAACCGTCACTAGAGTCGGATAGCACAGTCAACTATGCCTTCTGTCACTTATCTCATGATGGAGAGTAGAATCATAGGGCAGTAACTGTCTGGGTCAGACTTGCCCTATTTTTTGTAGAGAAGTTCAGATAGATGACAGTGTTGCAACTGTAATGGAACAGCTTGGCTAGGGACATGGCTACGTCTGGAGCACAAGTTTTCAGTTCTACTGATATAATGGCTCTGGGTCCTGAAAACATTCTAGTACCAGTGCCTCAAGCTATTTCTTGATATCACGTGGAGTGAATTGAATTGACTGAAGGCTGGCATCAGTGATTCCAGGGACTGCCAGTGGAGCTTGAATTGGGTTATCTATCTGGCACTTCTGGCTAAGATAGTGACAAGTGCTTTAGCCTTTTGAACTGATGTGTTGAGCTCCCCTATCAATGAAGGTGGAAATATTTGTGGATTAGGTTTGGTAAGATTGGTGTCAAAAGTTTGAATTTAAAGAAGACAGTAATTTGTTCATGCTTGGTTAATCACATCAAGTTTGTTTGTGTCTTTATTTCAGGTTAAGTAGAAACAGTTGCTGATTAGTAATTTTCTGAACATCTGTGTATATAGGGAGTACCTATATACTTGTATTGGGTGGGACTTGAGAGGAATAAGACTGAGGAAGTTAACAAACTGTCTGAAAAGCAAAAGTTATGTCTGAGTTTCAACCTCCTCAACTGGCTTATTTATCATCAACAAGAAATGCAGTGGAGTAGTCATTCTAGAGACAAGAAATTCTTGTGTGAGTAGATGAACGGAGTGTTGGAGTCAGGTGACATTATGAAAATGGACAGACTTGGTGATGGCACAGATATGTGGTTGGATGTGCAATCTGGATAAAGCATAGTAAACATTGCAAAATATCTTGCTCACCTTAAGATAGTTGACATAATTGCAGATGTTCAACAGCGATTGCTGATTTTGCTGGAGATCAAAAACAGTGGCTTCAGTATTCTAAATATTTAAATCAAGAACATTTCTATATATCTGGTAATGGATGTCAAACACCCAGAGATACTCGAGTCTGGACATGTCGATTTACATAGTGAACTTGATGTTGTGTTTATGGATGATATTGTTGATCGGTAGTGTGGGATGAAAATTAGGAGACCAAGAGTAGGTCTGTGGGGATTTCCGGGGATAACAGGTTGAGAGTCGGAACCTGCAGGAAATAGTGATAGGAATGGAACAGGCTAGGGCAGGTCTACCTAGCTGGCTGACTGAGGATAAACATTGAGGAGGATGGGTGTGGCCATTTGTGTAAGAAAACAGTAGTGGAGTCAAGAAGAATAGTTTATTACATTCACAGGGATATCATTTGTAACTTCTTCCAATGCCATTTCCATACTATGATCAAACCTGACTTCAAGGATTCGGGCATAGAATTGCGAGAATGGTATGGGTATATTTGATAAGTGATCCAAACTTTGGAAAGAAAACGGAAGTTAGAAATAGAGTAGTATTTGTAGGTTAAAGGTTAAAGGTCTTTTTGAGGAGCAGAATGATAACAGCAAATTTTAAGGAGACAGCAGTATCTGATGTTGGAATGGATATGTGTGTGGATTGGAAAATAGACCTTTGAACATAATCAGGTTACAAAGCATTTATTGTGTGATTGCTTGGAATTCCAAAGTCAAAAGGTTAAAAGAAATTATAGCCTATTTGCTGTTTACAAAGAAATATGTGACTTTGGAAAACAGTGTTGAACAAAGTATGAGAGAGAAATAAGGATGGCATTTTATTGCTTTAATTGTTGAGCAAACAGACCTGAAAAATTACTAACATATCTATACTGCCATCAGTTAGTAACAGCCTCAGGACTGAGGTAATGGGAGTTTTCTCAGCACACACTGAAATAGTGGGCAGTCAATGGCAGAGTTTGCAAGGAATTAATACAGTCTGTCTCAGTTTAAGGATCACATACGAGAGTTGAAAAGCAGCAGGCTCTTTCTCTGTCAGTGAAGTAGTTAGAAATATCTGACAGAGTTCTACATATCTGAACTCTTAAACTTCTCTCACTTGAATCTAAAATCTAGTCTGAAAAATTTCCATCGTTCTGCAATTGACAGCGTGAATTCACCAAAAGAAACCAAAGGAACTGTGAGAAAGTCATCGCATTCTGCCCTTTTATTTCAGATACTTGGTTTGCACTTGCAGGTATCCTTAATTTTTCACTTATTGCTCAGCAGAGCTGTATTATGTAAGTTGTTGTCCTGTCTTTGAATGAATGCATGTATTTCTGATTATGGGCTTGGTATTCAGTCTGCATTTTAGTTGATAACAGTTTGCTGTTTGTTTGAAGAATATGTGAGAAATGTGTTATTTTTGAGCTTATTAAAAAAGGTGGTGAAAACTTATTTTGTTCTAGTTGCCAGTAATAGACACAAACAAATTGACCATATTTGGTGAATGAGGAAAGTATTTACATTTCCAGTACCATTCATAGAGGAGTGGGCCTTGATTTCCTGGGCCCTCCTCCCACCATCATTGTAACACTAAGGAAAGGGAACTCTTTACAGTGTCAGTTAGGGAGATTAAACAAACAACATTTTGGTTAGAATAGGGTCAAGGAAGCAGGAAGTGAGTTTCAACAATTTCTTTCAAAGTTAGTGATATTTTGATATTTGGTGTACAATCCAATGCTTGACAAGATTTTTTTCCCCAACACGTGATTAGAATGCATTCTGGCATTTTCTCCTATTGACGAAGTGTTCTAATGCATCTCAACACTTAAACTGTATTAATATAATGGTCAACTTCCCTTTGCAGGACAGAGAGCTGTGATGAATCAGTGCAAAAGAAAAACACATTTACATTACAGTACAAAATTTAATATTGATATTTGAAGTTACCAAAACACTTGCCCCAGAGAATGTTTCTGATTCCATAGACATGTATTCTCCTCATAAGCAGGGATTTTCTTTCCTTGGGCTTCCCTAAAGATTGCAAAGATAACAAAGGAACATTGTGCAGTGGGGGAAAGTTCAAATTTTCTCTAGGGATGACAGTGGTGATCCTTACCTTCAAAGGGCTATGTGTGGGATTTGTGACCCAATGTTTTCCTGATGTGCAACAAAAAAAAAGCAAAATGGACTGAAGAGGCCAGTGAGTTGACAAAAATTTGAAATGTTTGTCTTTTCTCACCCCATTCTGGCCCAAGGAATTTATCTCAACATTTTGTTTTGTTTCAGTTATTTGAAGCAAGTATATTGTTTGTCATAGCACACCAATCTAGTGTATACACCTATATTATTGCAAAATGGACAAGATTAGGTGTAGTAATCAGGTCATGCAAGGTTAGGATGATCAATGGACTAAAACGTCAGAGAAGAGTAGGATTAATGGAGAATTAAAAAAGTCTTTGTTAGGGACTACAAAGTTAAAAATCACTCAACACCAGGTTATAGTCAATCACCTGATGAAGGAGCGTCGCTCTGAAAGCTAGTGTGCTTCCAACTAAACCTGTTGGACTATAACCTGGTGTTGTGTGATCTTTAACTTTGTGCACTCTAGTCCAACACCGGCATCTCCAAATCATTTGTTAGGGAGGGAAGGGTTCACAATTAGATGAATCTCAATGGAAATGTGGTTGGAGAGGCTGGTGCATTCTCCAAGGAGGGGGGTCACAACTGTCAGTAGGGAATAAGTCAGGGCTGAGTATTGATAATGAGGGCAGGGAAGGGCTTGGAGATGAAAGGATGACAAAATGGCCAATTTCTGTGATGTTTCCCTGTGGGGGATGGTGAGGTGAGGAAACAAGAAAGCTGCAGAGACAAGTGACAACAAGAAGCACAAGTTTGTGATTTTTGAGAAGATTTGTAACTCAGGTTGAGGTTCAGGTTGTAAGTTTGTTCACTGAGCTGGTAAGTTTGTTCTCAGATGTTTCCTCTGAGAAGCATAAGTCTGTGTGGTACATTTGAGGAACAGCTCAGCAAGCGATATGTTTTTTTACTCAGTGAGTTGGGTAAGGCCCTTTACTGTGTTCAAGTGTTTGGAGGGTGTGGACAGGTTTCCGCCCATAAACACATCTTTGAAGAACACAGCCTTGTGCATTTACATTTCGAATGTGAAAGTGAATGCTTGAATCACTGAAAATGTTCTGGGAATGAAAATACTCCTGAAATTCCTGGCAGCCAAAGCACATCAACAAGAAGCAGGAATGCACAGGCAACATTTTTTGTACATGCACAAAGTGTCCTCACTTTTGGTTGGAGCTGAAATTGGTGAATTTCAATGAATAGACTTGTAGTGAAGCATGGATCGATGTTAAAACTGAGGTTAGATTCCATGGGCCTTCCTTCACAGAGAGGAAAAGCATTATTCCTCTACATTGTCAATTGAAATACATTATGTTAAATATCTAATTTATCAACAGAGGTTTTAAAACAACTAATAAAATAGGTTAAAGCTATTAAAGTGTTGAGCGAAGAAGACCAATTCACCATGGACCACCATGGGTTGATCCTGGAAATGGTGGTAACCTCTTGGGTGATGTTTCCAGGTGAGGCTTTGTAATGGCTCTGTTGGGCTCTCTGTTGCCTGGTGAGTGGGCAATACTGGTGAAGACCCCAATAGCAAGAGAGGCTGTAAGACTGAAAGTGGGATAGGTCACGCCAAAACGATGTCAAATGTGTTCTTTAATATACAATCACATACAGCTGTAAAGCAGTGTTACAAGTCTCACAATTCTCAATGAGATTTCTGCTCCTGTTATCCGGACAAAACAATGTTAAAGTGAAACAATGTTAAACGTGGACCGCCTCGTGAGGTTGCCAGGTAACTTAACTGAAACCTCAATGTGCTCAATTGTTGATGTAATATCACACTCACTGGGCTAACCAAAGGTGTCGTGTCATTAGGATATTTGAACTGCTTTCCATATTAATTATATGGATATAATGAGAAATACGTCAATAAATACATCATTAAAAGAATTTGACTGTCAGCTTGAATTGAATTAGGTAACACACTTGTCTGAGATTTGGAAAGACTGCTTTGGAGCCTAATTCCAAGCTTTTCAAGCATAACCTAGACTAGGAGTCAAATGGAGTATTGGGATAAAGTTCAATAGTGAGTTCTGTAATTTCTTTCAGAAAATTAAATTGTGTTATTCAGGTGGAGATAACTATTAGAAGCTGTCAATCATAGTTGTTTTTCTATTTTATTCCCCAAACATTTTACTAAACATTGCATGATTTGGTTTTACTAAACTGTGTCTGTTATGGTTCACTAAGGAACTCTGTTAATACCTTGGGTTATATCAAAATCACATCCAAATATAATACCTCGTTCTGGTTTGCTTAGTGGAGAAAGTGAGGACTGCAGATGCTGGAGATCAGAGCCGAAAATGTGTTGCTGGTTAAAGCACAGCAGGTCAGGCAGCATCCAAGGAACAGGAAATTCGACGTTTCGGGCCAGAGCCCTTCATCAGGATGAGGGGCTCTGGCCCGAAACGTTGAATTTCCTGTTCCTTGGATGCTGCCTGACCTGCTGTGCTTTAACCAGCAACACATTTTCAGCTCTGGTTTGCTTTAGTGCCAACCATGATTCAGCATCCACTGTGCTGGTGATCCATTTGAGCTATCTGTTGAATGCATGGCGTTTCAACCTGAGTTTCTCCCGCCCTCATCTTTTTAGAGTGAAGATGATGTTCTCTTGCATGATGTTCTCTTCATACTCTGTGTTGGGAGAGGGTGCAAAACCTACTGAGCCCTCAGTGAATGGAAATTATTATGTAAGAGTCACATATAACCTCTGGATAGGTTAGACTGTAGTCTGGTGGAGTTCTTTGTCTAATACCCACATGTAAAGTGGGAGATCTTCCTTCTTCTGTGTTGTGCTGTTGAAATGGCATGTGTGAGACAGCTTATGAACAGACTGTTTGTGTCGAGTGTGGCTGATTGTGTTTCGGTCACATCATGAATTCAGTCAGATGAATGGTAGTGCTGGCCACCACCCTCTGCCCCAGTGAATGAGATTGCTGGAGTGCAAATTCATGATGTTCATTAAAGAGGCCCAGAAAAAGGTGGTGGGAGATTTGCTGCATTCAAAATTAAATTCTACACAAGATGTCTGCTTCTGAGCTTCCTCTGTTCCGAAGACAAAATTAGAGATTAAAGGAGGATTGAAAGAAACCAATGAATGTGCTTGAAACCGAATATTTGTTATTTTGCACAAGTGTAGATCCTATTGAGAAGTACAGACTCCAACAGAATATATAAGAGTGTGAGTATGGAGTTGCATTTCAACACTGATTCATGCTTCTCATTTATTTCATGGATGTCATGTTCTGAATATTTATTTTTTGCGGAGCTGGGACGTATTTCTCAGCAACGTCCTAACAAATTTGACATTTGTTAAAACAGGTACAAATTAAACCCACTTTATTTTGGGTTTGTCTGATTTTCCAGGGGTTTTAAAAATATGCTCAAAAATGGTGATTTTCCTCAATTAAATTATCAAGAGTCTCAGACTTTGGTTATAAGGTAACAGATTTATATGACGTTAGCTACGAAGTTGATTGTGGGTACTTCTTTAAAAGAGATGGGGATATTTAACTTTCCTTATAAATGAAGTACTGTGAGCTAAGTATTGGAAATGCTTGGTCAGTAATTGGAAATTATATAGGAGTTATTGGGTGGCATGATGGCTCTGTGGTTAGCACTGCTGCCTCACAGCTCCAGTGTCCCACATTCATTTCCAGCCTTGGGTGACTGTCTGTGTGGAGTTTGTACGTCCCCCACCGGGTGCTCCGGTTTCCTCCCACAGTCCACAGATGTGCAGTTCAGGTGAATTGGCCATGCTAAGTTGCCCATAGTGTTAGTTGCATTAGTCAAAGGGAAATTGGTCTGGGTGGGTCGCTCTTTGGAGGGTCAGTGTGGACTGGTTGGGCCAAAGGGCCTGTTTCCACACTGTAGGGAATCTAATCTATACTTATTTTTAGATAAGATTGTGCAGCACATATCCGCTTTTAATTGATCAGATCATATTTTGCAAGGCTAGTTATTTGGAAGCTTGTGTCATGTGTGTATCTGTTGGGCTGAATGACCTGTTCCCATGCTGAAAGTACTTTGTTCTTCAAAATGCTATAAGCAGAATGTGACATTTGCTTTTGAATGGGCAATGAACACATCTTACATCACCATGCTGAGATGGGCTTTCCTTTTACTGTGTTGAATCCTTTGAACCATTTTATATATCACATTCTAGCCACGAGACTTGGTTAGCACTGCTGCCTCACAGCGCCAGAGACCCGGGTTCAATTCCCGCCTCAGGCGACTGACTGTGTGGAGTTTGCACGTCCTCCCTGTGTCTGCGTGGGTTTTCTCCGGGTGCTCCGGTTTCCTCCCACAGTCACAAAGATGTGCGGGTCAGGTGAATTGGCCATGCTAAATTGCCCGTAGTGTTAGGTAAGGGGTAAATGTACGGGTATGGGTGGGTTGCGCTTCGGCGGGTCGGTGTGGACTTGTTGGCTGAAGGGCCTGTTTCCACACTGTAAGTAATCTAATCTAATATCTTTAAGGGACATGCTCATTATATCATCACTACCATGGCACATGACCCAATGATACAAAAGTCTCAGTCTCTATCATACTGAGTCCACTTGCAGCATGACATCTAATATGTGACTGGCTTACCTTGAGCCCAGAAATGTAAATGCCTGTGATTGTATTAATACATGTAGATGACAGGAACTGTAAGAAAAGTCTCTTGAATACTTGACTACCATGTTACCCATGTCTCATTCTTAGTACAGGAACTAACAAAAATATCACTTCAGGTGCAAATACTCTGCTGAAGATAAGAATCCCATCACTGAATCTAAGGCACATTATGAGGGCAGAACAACTCTGGATTAACAACAGTAGCCATTTATAAAGAAATGACTCTTGGATCACAGATATAACACATCATGCACACGGGTTTTGGGAAAATCCAATATTTTCTGCATATGCAATGTCCTTTTGAAGACCAGGATGAACTGGGGAGTATTGTGAAGGAGAGATATTTGGTTCCTGATTATCACATTGCTAGTTTCCGTGCAATGCTCATGTCATTTGATGTTCTTGTGAGGATGAAGAACTGAAAGAGTGCTCTTGTATCAATTGGTAGTGTCTGTACCCTTAGGCTAGGAAGCTTGTGTTCACATCCCCTCCAGCTCCAGTGATGTGTCACAATTGGTTAATGAGGAAAATTGTAAAGTACCGAAGGGTAAGTAGAAGCTAATTTCAGTGAGGTTGGACCATGCTTTGTTTTCTGTTTTGTAGTTCAGTACATGGAGGAAGTAAACAAACTCTCTCTGAAATCTTTGACAATCTTTGAGCAGTTCCCGGTATTGAATTAGTTCTCTGAGAATAGAGCAGAGACTGTAGCTGTGGGCAGAAGATTTCCAGCCCTGAAGGATACGGGCAATGACCAGCCAGTTGAGAAAAATATGGCCAAACCAGGAAAAGGAAATTTTCAACATTTAAGGAAAGAAAACTCTCTTACTTTTCCACCCAATAGCAATTGCAGAGACCAGAACTTCATTAACCGTCCCGCAGCATTGCTGGGCGAATCATAGCCACTGCTCTCCTCTCATCCAGGTGGCTATTTCAGACCAGTCTGGCATCATTTGACCTTGTGCCCAGCTGGGTTTAAATCTAATGCCCACAGCATGAATATAATTGGTACATAGCAGAGAATTATATACTTCATTAGAGCTCACTGAGAGAGCAACCCTCCATGAAACTCCTGAAATTGACACTTAGACATTTTTCAAAATAAAATTCATGTCTGTGTATTATATGGTTGAGAGAAAGCAGAGAGCTGAAAACACAGAGGATAAACAATTGTAGATTGGACAAATCTAGTTTCTGTTGTTTGTGTTGTCAGAACCCACCAGACCATTCAAAAGGCTTCACAAATTAAGTATCTGGGGATTCTCTGGCATTAGATCTGTAGTGACCTGAATGTAAGAGAGAGTTGATAGACATGCGCCATATCATTACTAAGTAATCCAGGAATCTCTGATAGAATACAACTTTCAATGACTGGAACTCAAAGACAGAAACAACAGAGTTGGAGGTGGAGATTTCTCTCTAGCTGAAGGTGAGTTGGAAAACCCCAGAGTCGTGGAGCCACATTAGGGTGGAAAGTATTGCAAGTTTTTGTAATTACTGGTGGTGTATTTTTGTGTTGGCTATTTAAAGTGAAATTTACCTCTTTGCAGTATCCTTCTCCTTTCAATTAGTGTGTAAAGTGTGACAATTTAGTGTTTTGTTACAGTAAAATTTTAAAAAGTGAAATCTTCTGCAACAGCTTTCTTCCTGTTGGTGGTGTTGGGATTCCTTTTAACAGAAACAAATCAGTGGTCTCTCTGGGAGATCTTAGCAGTATCTGTTTTTGGGTGTTGGTGAGGCATCAGACTGTTCACCATTTTGCAAAACTGTCCTGTCGCTTTCTTAAAGGACACAGCTTTTTCTTTTCTCAAATTCCTGGTTTCCTTCAAAATTTCATTTCTTGTTATAGTTGACACTCGGTCAAAGGGAAGAACACAGTGGAGCAGTTTCCTGTCTATTTTAAGTTTAAAAATACTTTTGGGAAGGAAATTAAAGTGATTGATTTTCATCTAGGCGGGGGTGAGTTGTCCCTCTGCCATTAACCACCTTGGATGCCTGTGTCCATGTTTTCTCTCCCATACCCTTGTGGAAATCTCTGTTGTTTTCGCCTACTCTCCAAGTGAGGCTGTGGGCCAGCAAATTAGAATTTCCATTTTTTCATTTGATTTTGCATCTTTTCCATACCTTTTTGAATCACTCAGCACTCAATGTCGTAAAATCGTGGCAAACAAAATACTGCTGAAATTAAATGTTCAATCTAGAGAAAATTAATGATAAAAATTGGACCCCAGGAATCAGATAATTGAAGAGGATTAATTCCCAGTGTATATCTTATGGTGATTTTTATTTGGTTTGGCTTTCATTTTGGTTTTGCCACATGTGCTTTCCAAGTTTATTACATGACGGTCATGTGTGAAGATGACTTTCAAAATACTTAGTGCAAGGCCATCCAGAATTGATGAGCAGATTTTGCAGTAACTGGGAAATCATTACCATGGTCATTATATACTGATAACTCAGATACAGTGAAATATTGATAACAGCTTGCATTCATATAGTGCTTTTGGTATATTGAAATATACTCCTTTTATTCTTAATGTTAAACTAATACAAGATAAAGAAGTGGCTCTAATGGAAGCTTGTTAATCATTGTCTGAAGACTATAATTATTATGTTAAGATTCTCTTGATGTGGAAATGATGACAGTTCTGTACAATTTATCACAATTTTAAAAGACTATTTCCAACATCAGGTAATCCATCATGAGTAGTCAGGTTTTTGAGATCCAGTTTTCTGTCTCCAACTTTCTTTTTGAGGGGAGTTGCTGGAGGATTGTCAAGAATATAGGCTTTGGTCAAGGAACACAGGTTTCGCTGACTTGGTCAGCATTTAGTGCCCATGCATAGATGACCTTGAGGTTTTGCACTGGGCAATCCGCGTACTGCCACCATTCACATTTCAGCTTCTGGTTCTGGAAGTCGTTGATGCACACTGACCTCAGAGGTTCACACAGATGGTTAAAGAACTTAATAGGAACAGTGTTGGGGAGCTGCCTTCTTAAATTACTGCAGTTTGCTTGGTGTAGGTAGACTCGCAATGTTGTTAGGGACCACAAATCTAACATTTGACCCAACAATACTGAAGGAATGGCGACGCACAATGTCAAGATGATTTGGACAGGAGCTTGTAGATGGTGATTTTCCCATGTAACCTCTGCCCTTGGTGGTAGGCAATTAGTTTCACAACAGTGGTTTGCCAGATCATTACTGAATTCAATTCTGCTGTCTGCCATGGTGGGATTTAAATCTAGTCCCAAAACATTATTTCGGTCTCTGAATTATGAGACCATGACAATCAGACTTGTCCATTGTCCCTGTGCCATGGCACTGGTGCAGTATGTTTTACAGAGGACCCGTGTCTGCATACCAACTCCATGGACTGGCATATTCAAGGTGGGGGGTGGTGGGGGCTCATAAAGGGAAGAAGGTGGTTTCCCTACCTTCCTGCCCACACCTAATCTATTCTGCATCTCATGGAAAGTGGGGAGTTGCCAGGTATTTAACCACTCTTAGGCCTGTTGATACCTTTAAGTGGCCAATCATTGTGCATTTACAGATAGAGTCCCCAGCGTTCATCAGTGGCAACCCCACAGGCCCTCAAGAAGTCACAGCTCCCTCTGACCTCCCAAGCCACCAATGGAAATCCTGTTGTGAAACAATTTGGGTTATTCTCAGCAGGCCATCACTGTGGGACAGATGAATTTTGGCTTTTTACACTGACAACTGATTTTGCTGTTGGGAGTGTAAGGAGTACTTTGGTTTATAAACTCCAGCCCCAAGCATTTATATTGTTGTCCAAAACTAGAAAGTGCCTGAGCTGCACAATGACAGCATTGGCAGTTGTGTGGTGGAGGTGATTATACCTTGAGACAAAGCAAATGGATAGAAAAACATACAGTACAATTCAAACTGGAAAATGATTCCAGTAGCTTTTCAGCCTGTTACCAGTGTTTATTTCCCTTTCTAAGCCTGTATTCAGGAACATGAATTTGTGGGACTGACAACTGAATAAAACGGAATGAGTCAGCTCATTTGGAGCACTTAATTACTCTTCATTATTGCTGATCATTTCCTTTTTACAGCGACACATTTTAATCTGCTTTGAATAGTTTGAGTTTTATTGTTGCATCCTTATTACACCCATACAATGGAATGTCTGAAGTTTTTAGAATATCCGCGCCATTTATTTAAAAAATGTTTTAACCCTTTACAAGCTGAGGTGTTAGTCTTCAGCATCCTGGTATTTGTAAAACCGTGCTTGTCAGTCTTCTGCATCTAAATTGATTTGGGTGTATTTGATTTTTATTTAGTGATTTGTTTGGATAATATACAAGGCAGCATAATGACAGCTGGAAGAACCTGTTTGTGTCATGTATCTACTGTCTTCAGATAACACTGCTATCCAGTATATAATTATTTAATAACATTCTTACCTTTGCAACAACCCTTAAGTCTGTTTAGATCTGTTAGGACAAATCTTCCCTTTGCTCCCAGGTTCAGTGTTTGCACTTTTTTTGCTTTTTGTGAAGTAAGTGGGGAAATGTTTTGTGCTATATCAATGCATCATAGAGATGTACAGCATGGAAACACACCCCTTTGGTCCAACCCAATCATGCAGAGCAGGTATCCTAAATTAATTGCGTCCCCTATTGCCAGCATTTAGCCCATATCTGTCTAAACCCTTCCAATTCATGTATCCATCCAGATCTTTTAAATGTTGTAATTGTATCAAGCTCTACCATTTCTTCTGGCAGCTCATTCCATACACGCACCACCCTCTGTGTGAACACATTGCCCCTTAGGACTATCTTATTATCTTTCCCCTTCACCATAAACCTATGCCCTCCAGTTTTGGGTTCTCCGACTCTGGAAAAAGACCTTCGCTATTCACCCTAAAATGCCCTTCATAACTTTATAAACTTCTCAGGTTTTATAAACCTCTGTCAGGTTTTATAAACTTCTGTAAGCCCTGGAACAGCGCAAGCAGTGAGTCCTATCGTAGTGTGTGGGTTTGAGTCCAAGAGCAGGGAGTGGGGAAAGAGCCCCCGGAGCAGGGAGAGGGGACACAGCCCCCGGAGCGTGGGATGGGGCAAGAGCCCCCGGAGCAGGGGGTGGGGAAAGAGCCCCTAGAGCAGGGGGTGGGGAAAGAGCCCCTAGAGCGGGGGGTGGAGAAACAGCCCTCGGAGCAGGGAGTGGGGAGACAGCTCTCGGAGGGAGTGGGGAGACAGCCCCCGGAATCGGCTAAATGGTTAGCACTGCTGTCTCACAGCGCCAGGGACACAGGTTCAATTCCTGCCTTAGGCCCCTGTCTGTGTGGAGTTTGCACATTCTCCCCATGTCTGCGTGGGTTTCCTCTAGGTGCTCCGGTTTCCTCCCACAGTCCAAAGATGTGCAGGTTAGGTGAATTGCCCATACTAAATTGCCCATAGTGTTAGGTGCATTAGTCAGGGGTAAATGGGTCTGGGTGGGTTACTCTTTGGAGGCTCGGTGTGGACTAGTTGGGTCGAAGGGCCTGTTTCCACACTGTAGAAAATCTAATCTAAAAAAAAAGATATGGGGAAACAGCAGCACGTGGTCAGCGCTTCCCAGGAGACTGGTGCGGGGTTGGCCGTCCTGGAATTTATTTTGGAGCAGCTGAGTGCCAGTACGGAGCAGACTGGGGCTTGGAGCGGAGGGGGGGACAGCTGTTGGAATGGGGTCTGGGGTGGCCAGGCAGAGACCCTGCGCTGAGCTGCTGCAAAGTAATTTCAATGTTTGTTTGAAATTTCCTACCTTACTGTAATGTCTTTAATGTCCTATTTTTAACTTACTTTTCAACTCTGTAAAGTAATGTAAGTACTTGTATTCCTCTGTTGTATCCAAGAATTATACCGAGGTACTTGTACCTCAGGTAGCACCATAAGAGGCAGACATTGTAAAAGCTTTTCATTGTACTCCTACAATGGAATACACATGACAATAAAAGATAGTCTATTCTATACCATTCTAAAGCCACCCCTCAGCTTCCAATGCTCCAGGGAAAACAGCCCCAGCCTATTCAGCCTCTCCCTTTAGCTTAATCCTCCAATCCTAGCAACGTCCTCGTAAATCTTTTCTGCACCCTTTCAAGTTTCATAACATTCTTCCTATAGAAGGGAGACATGAATTGAATGCAATATTCCAAAAGTGGCCTAACCAATGTTCTGTACAGTTGTAACATGACTTCCCAACTCTGATACTCAATGATCTGACAAATTGTCATTGTCATATGCAGAATATTTTCAATGTGATCTGTACCATGGCGAATTACTTTGAGGGAAGGACCCCCAGAGCAGGACATTGTCTCCAAGTTCTTGAACTTGCTCGGGTTTATGACTGACCTTCCACATTTGTTCTTAATTTTGCATGAGTGCATCAACTTGGAACTAATTCAGTATGGCTTGGTTTCCCCAAAAACCGATGTAATACCATTCAAACTGTGGCAAAATATTACATTTCAATTGGTCAGCTTATTTGAGACAGTTCTCCATTCAAGCATTGGAAAATCTGAAACAAAAGCAGAAATTGCTGGGAAAACTTGGTGAATCTGGCAGCATCTGAGAAAAGAAAGTAGTTAATGTTCATAAAATCTGGCCTATTTTAGCCTGAAAGTAAGTTTTTAGAAAATTAACTAATAGCTAGGGTCTAAACTATTCAAGTTGTATTAACAGTCTGGACAAAGGGGTTGTGAGGGCATTGTTGTTAAGTTTGCAGATGACACAACTGTAGATGTAGGGGAACATAGTGCTGAGGAAGTGAGGAGGCTGCGGGTGGGCTTGGATAGGCGAGGAGAGTTGGCAAAGAATTGGTAGATGGAATATGATGTGGGAAACTGTGAGGTTATGCACTTTGGCAGAATTTGGCGGCACGGTGGCACAGTGGTTAGCACTGCTGCCTCACAGCGCCTGTAGACCCGGGTTCAATTCCCGACTCAGGCGACTGACTGTGTGGAGTTTGCACGTTCTCCCCGTGTCTGCGTGGGTTTCCTCCGGGTGCTCCGGTTTCCTCCCACAGTCCAAAGATGTGCGGGTCAGGTGAATTGGCCATGCTAAATTGCCCGTAGTGTTAGGTAAGGGGTAAATGTAGGGGTATGGGTGGGTTGCGCTTCGGCGGGTCGGTGTGGACTTGTTGGGCCGAAGGGCCTGTTTCCACACTGTAAGTCTAATCTAATCTAAAAAAATAGACTATTTTCTATAGGGGAAAGGCTTCAGAAATCTGAAGCACAACGGGACTCAGGAGTCCTGGTTCAGGATTCTCTTAAGGTTAACATGCAGGTTCATTTGACCATTAGGAAAATACAATGTTGACATTCATTTCAAGAAAGCTAGAATACAAGAGCAGAAATGTTCTGGAATATTGTGTGCAATTCTTGTCTCCCTCCTATCGGGAAGATGTTGTCAAACTTAAAAGGGTTCAGAAGAGATTTACAAGGATATTGCCAGGGTTGGAGGGTTTGAGCTATAGGGAGAGGCTGAACAGGCTGGGCTGAACAGTATTGGAGGCTGAGTGATGGCTTTATAGAGGCTTATGAAATCATCAGGGGCATACATAGGGTAAATCGACAAGGCCTTTTCCCTGGGGTGGGGGAGTCCAGAATTAGAGGGCATAGGTTTAGGGTGAGAGGGGAAATATTTCAAAGAGATGTAAGGGACAACTTTTTCATGCAGGGGGTTTTACATGTTTAGAATGATCTGCCGAAGAAGTGGTGGAGGCTGGTACAATTACAACATTTAAAAGGCATCTGAATGGATACATGGATAGAATAGGTTTAGAGGGATATGGGCCAAGTGCTGGATAGATTAGGTTAGGTTATCTGGTTGGCATGGATGAGTTGGACCGAAGGGCCTGTTCCATGCTTTGCATCTCTATGACTCTGTGTACTGCTGAGGCTGTATAAGGCTCTGGTCAGATTGCAATTAGAATATTATGAGCAGTTTTGGTCTCCATATCTGAGGAAAGATGTGCTGACATTGGATGAGGTCGAAACGATGTTCAGAAGAAAGATTTTGGGATGAAGGTCTTGTCATATGAGGATTCTGGGTCTGAACCCAATAGAGTTGAGAAAGATGGGGGGGGGGGGGGATCTGATTGAAATGTATAGTACAGTGAGAGGTCTGGATGGAGTGGTCATGGAGAAGCTGTTTCTGTAGTAGGAGAGACTCAGATCTGATGGCACAGCTGAGTGAAGGAACGATCCTTTTGAACTGAGATGAGAAGAAATTTCTTCAGGGTGGTGAATCTGTGGAACTCCTTGTCACAGAAGACTGTGGATGCCAAGTCGTTGAGGGTATTTAAGACAATGGTAGGTTCTTGATTAATAAATGGATCAAGGTTTACAGGGAGAAGACAGGAGAATGGGGTTCAGAAAGATATCAGCAATGATTAAATGGCAGAGCAGATTTGATGGCCAATTATCCTAATTCTACATCTACATTTTATGATGTTATGGTTTCATGAATGATGTAGCCTAAGTTGATCACCCTGCCCTATATCCATTTTTGTTTCTTCTTCCTCGTCTAACTCATTGTTTGCTTCTTTCCTGAACAGTTCATTT
This sequence comes from Hemiscyllium ocellatum, assembly GCF_020745735.1. Lineage (NCBI taxonomy): Eukaryota > Metazoa > Chordata > Chondrichthyes > Orectolobiformes > Hemiscylliidae > Hemiscyllium > Hemiscyllium ocellatum. The sequence goes on from NC_083425.1 coordinate 34,475,972, forward strand.
AAAGTCAAGGTATAAACTTTGCAAGGTATAAACTGGATGAGGCCCATTTAAATGCTTCCATCTGACATATTGAAGCCAGGTTTTCACCTTTTGGTTAAGAATCTACAGCCAGGTCATGGAATGATCAAATTGTGAACTATCAAATTAAAATCAGTTCACATTGCAATGTTGTTAGATGGCGTGCTTTGGATTATTCGATTGAGTACAGTTTTCAATCTTGGAATCCTGCAGCATTACTGTTAACCACCTCAGTGATATATGCAGGTTCATTGGGTCATTCAGTGACACAGTGTAGTTAATGAAATGTGAAACTGTCAGGAGTGAAGCAGTTAAACTTGTTTGACAGGTGTTGCTCCTGATAGACTGCAGAAAGCATGTAAAGGCTATATAAATCTAAGTTTGGGATTACAGTGGGCAAATGGAGAGTAGTCCATGTTTCAGAAATGCTCATGAGAGCTTTACAGGCAAAAATGCCAAAATATTAGCAGGAGGTATTTGTAACTGAGACGAGGCTAGAGTAATAACAATTTTTGTTCATTTCTGAAGAAGAAAGAAAACACATGTTTCGTGTAAGGAAAATGGCAAGTGCAGCTGTGTTCATAATATGTAGCTTTGTAAAAAAAAATGAATGCATTGAATGCTCCTGGATATTATTTTTGACATCTCTCACCATTACTTTGGAAACAGTGTATTTTAAAGGGGATTAAGAGATCAAAGCTCGCATACTTCAAAAAACAATTAGAGATTATCAAATCCAATAACAAGTTACATCAAAAGTAAATAATTTTGCTTTTTATTTGTGAGGGAATCTATGTTATATAATTATGTTAAAAATGTACCAGGTTTGTGCTTCTGCCTGCAGCCCAGGGCTGTTCTGTCTGTCACTAGTGACCACACTGTCAGATCCCACTTCTGCCATAAGGTTCCATTATTATTTTCCTGTTCCCACACTTGTTTCCTACTCTTTAATGACTAAAGTTTGCTGCCTCTGGGACAGGGCACATTCCTAACTAGAGTCAGGTAACAAAACTCTATATAGTATTCCAGTGACTTCCTGGGGTCCCATGTTGAGGCCTGTTGTTATGAAGTTCTCGTGGTGTAGTGGTAGTGTCCCTACTTCTGGGCCAGAAAGTCCCAATTCAAGTGCCACCCACCATGGAACTCTATTGTAAATGTCTCAACAGGTTGATTATAGAAACTTGATGTTAATGCAAGCAGCAGATGGCTCTAGTTAGTTCATGATGAGCTGCATTCACAGGGTTCTGGTATGTTTGGGTTCATATTTTTTAGTCACAAACATTGCTGTAAGGCAGTTTTATTAATTAAACCAGTCTTGCTGATTTTAATTTGAGCTGATGTTTATATCCAGAAAAGCTATATCTGCAAAATATTGTGGGCATAAATTGTTAAGAGAACTGCAGATTCAAGTTAAAATAAGGAGAGACAAAATCCACTAAGGTTATTCTGAAGCTCAATCAGTTTCAATTTTCGCCCACAGTCCTGTGTAACTCTGTACTCCTTTGTTTTAATTGTCTGAGTGAGAGAGTGTGCATGTGTCTGCAAAATGCATCAATCTTTAACATTGTCTTTCCTAAAGAGGAAGTGAAACAATTATTTATGCTAGCTAGAAATCCCGTTGGGCCAAAGGACCTTTCAGTGTCTGCCCAAAATAGAATACAGAATCTTAATTCAACGTTAATCAGGAGTAAGTCATTGCCAGATAAATTTTATAAAATTGAATTTCTAATCTGAAGTATTAAGATTCCATTGGGTATTGAACATAGTTTGGGCTGCATTTCTTGTTGAGACACAGAGGTTAAATTCCTGGTTTGATAGATTTAAAATTTGCCCAAGTGCCTTTGCACTGAATTCTTGATTTCCTGTAACGATTTATGTCACGTTGACTGGTCGTAGCCTTCTCAATCTGTTCAGTCTCATTTCTAACATTTGTATTTATTAACATAGTTATCCTTTATACATCTCACTAAAATGATTTTAAAGTATTGTTAATAAAAGCAATTTTTCCTTATTGTAGAAGTTATGTACCATTTGTAACAAAGCGGTGATATTGAAAATGCCTCTATTCACTTCGAGATTGGGAGTTTATCTGAAATGATCCTTTAGCTTTCACCGGGTTAATTAACACTTGTTGTCTCCTGACTGATCTGAAGAAAGGAGATGAAACCACACTGCACTTGTAGTTTAAAACCCTTCTTGGTTTAAAAGTGCCATCTTGCAATATTGGTGTACCTCAGAGGGCATCTTGTAAATATTGACTCACTTCCTCAGGACCGGCTAGGTAAATGCTGGAAAACTATAAAGCAACTAGAGCAGAATTGAAAATACATGGCAGATCCATTCAGTGTCTATATAGAAAAGAAATAAGATTTTGGGTATAACTGATCTGTCAGAATAGTTAGAACTGTACCGCCAGAATAAAATTTATTTCATCTTTGGGAAAGGGCATGGCTAACATTTATTGCCTGTTGTTAAATGTCCTGGAAATGTTGAGATGAGCTGTCATCTTAAATTGCTGCAGTCAACATGACATAGCTACAGAGTCAAGATTAGAGTGGTGCTGGAAAAGCACAGTAGGTCAAGCAGCATCCGAGGAGCAGGGAAATTGATGTTTCATGCTAAAGCCCTTCATCAGGGATGGCTTATTCCTGATGAAGGGCTTTTGCCTGAAACGCCAATTTTCCTGCTCCTTGGATGCTGCTTGACCTGCTGTGCTTTCCCACCACCACCCTAATCTTGACTCTGATCTCCAGCATCTGCAGTCCTCACTTTCGCCTAATCACGACATAGCTACAGCCCTACTTTTGTATAAGGATGGAACCATGATACAGCTCTTAGTGGGTATAGTGTGTGTCTTGGAAGATAACTTACATTGTTTATAACCATTGAGAGGTGCGCTGTCTATTTTTACAGTTCTCAATTTTTGTTCAAGAAACCATACCAGCAACACAAATGAAAACCTACATTGGAACAACTTTGTTTTTTTTGTTTGGATGTATGGAACAACAGAATTGATGTGGCTTTATTATTTCTTTCACTTCTCAGATGGATCTTGCAAAAAATTGATCAAAGTACAGGACAGATATATTGAGACAAAAACTGGTATCACTCAAAGGTTGGCTGTAGCCATGGGATTAGAAAACGTAGGCCTTTTTGGAAGTATTAAGTTGACTAAATTGTTTCTTTGCCTGTTCCTACCTCTTGATCATCTACTAGAAGATTTGATGGTGAAGTTTATCTCAGCAAGTTTAATACCAGTTATCTTTCGAAAATTGAAACTCTTCGTTTCAGAGCTCTGTCTGAAGGGCAGTTTTTTTTACTATTGAAAGATAGTGACAGCTTTCTGACAATCATTGACTTTATGATATCCACCATCACAATAACTTTCTCTAATGTCAGTACAAGAAATGTTCAAAATAATATGATATCCAACAGGAGCTGCAACCGTAAGATTAATTATAAATCTTTGCTATTATTTGGATTATCAGATAATATTGGCAAAATTTCAGAGGTCCCAAATACTTCTGACAAGTTTCTGGGTAGTTTTGGCAATAGTTTCCTTGTCAGAAGGGCTTTTAATACTGAGACCTTTTTTCCAAAACAGAGTCACAGATTTAACCCCGATGAGATGGAAGTTGTTGAATAATATCATTAGGGAGTTAATAGTTTACATCACGTAAGGGATCGATTATTTTAAAACCAGTTAACAGTGACAGCTGTACTGTGTGTGGTCTTCCTGTTGGTGAAACTCTTCCATTCTATACCTGGGGAGAGGGGGACGAGACGGAGGGAAGTGGCAGTGGTCTGGCTGCTTCCATTCTCACTCTCTTCCTCCATTCAAGCCATCTCAACCACAGCAATTTCTCAGAGTGCCACTTGTTAATATTCAAACAAGAAACGAGACTCTTTATTCCTATCCCAACTCGGAACAAAAATGTTGTTATGCAGATCAACTTGCACTTTGTTGGTGAAGAATTTACAAACTTGATGAAGTCATGGTAGTGTTCAGGGTGGCTGAGTATTTAGGTTACATGTTACCTGGAGATGCATATGTTAAAGGTCTTCTACTGTCCTTCACATTTTGGGTCAGTGACTTACCTTAATAGGCAGCTCAGATCGCATTGAGAGTGAGGGGAAGAGGAGGAAAGTGGATTAACTGGGTACCGGCTTGTCACCTGAGGGAGATGCGCAATTTGCTGAGCAGCATTCAAACATTAACCTTGTTTCTTTTTATTTCCTTCCTGTACTTCTGTTGCTCCTTATTCGAAGAAGGTTCAAACCTTTTATTTTGATGCTTGTTTACCTGAGATTCCAGTGTGTCAGAATCTGTGATCTGCTTCCCAGCCTCTACACTCATAAATCCAGTCTTCATTCCAGTAGGAAATAGATGCTTAGTGTTTTGTGGTTCCACAGTCTTCTACAGGGTTACACGAACCAGATACAGTAATGTAATTGCCAAAAGAGGTTTAAAATGTCAGTGTCTGAGTCTGACCTATAAAACTGAATTGAGAAGAATGACACCCAAAATGGAACCTGATGGTATTACTGGATCAGAGACCGCTACTGATTGGGATTTGTTTCTTCCAAGCTTTCGACATTGAGATGCTGGTATAGACGTGTGAAATAATCTTGAGTGCTTTTTTTGTGCACCTTATCTGCTTTCTCTTCGTGACGTTTGCAGCTCCCATTAGCTACTATAAACAGTAACAAAATGCTGATTCAGCTTGTTTGTACTATGTGAATTCTGTAGGTTCATGTGTCAGACTCAGGGTCTTCACCATCAACCACACCGCCCTGTGGCCCAACATTTCAACTCCCCCTCCCACTCAGCTGAGGACATGGAGATCCTGGGCCTCCTTCACCACTGCTCCCTCACCACCAGATGCCTGGAGGAAGAACGCCTCATCTTCCGTCTTGGAACACTTCAACCCCAGGGCATCAATGTGGATTTCAACAGTTTCCTCATTTCCCCTTCCCCCACCTCACCCTAGTTCCAAACTTCCAGCTTAGCACTGTCCCCAAGACTGGTCCAGACTTGTCCTACCTGCCTAGCTCCTTTTCCACCTATCCACTCCACCCTCTCCTCCCTGACCTATCACCTTTATCCCCTCCTCCACTCACCCATTGTACTCTATGCTACTTTCTCCCCACCCCCACCCTCCTCTAGCTATCTCTCCACATTTCAGGCTCACTGCCTTTATTCCTGATGAAGGGCTTTTGCCCGAAACGTCGATTTTACTGCACTTTGGATGCTGCCTGAACTGCTGTGCTCTTCCAGCACCACTAATCCAGAGTCTTCAAATTTTTTGTTGTGCAATTTGAGCAAACCTGTTATTAAATTAAATTTTAATAAGGCCTGTGCTCTGGCATTTTTGTTATTCACTTTTGCCAGTGATTCTTTTGGAGAAGCTATTGATTCTGTATTTTAAAATACAAACTTCGGCTGTCTGAATTTTAGAGCTGTGTGGTCACTTTCAATTCTACTAATCAGGTTATGATTCCTTTCAAAACAGGATTGGTGGATTCTGGGAATTTATATGAGGTGTCAAAAGCATGCAAGCTGGCAGACTGAGCTAATTGTTTATGATTGTACTCCCAGTAGTCACTGATGCCTTGAAATTGAATGTATTTTTAATAAAAGTTCATCTGGCGCCCACTAAGTCTTTTGAAATCTCATTTGATTGACAGCTGTAGCACCTGAGGCCTCCTAACAGCAATAAATAATTCAGCCACTGCTTAGTTTGGCAGTTGTTGCATTTCAATCATTTTAGTTCCATGTCATATCATAAGCTAGAACAACCTAGTGTTTAGAATTCGAATACCCCTATAATCTCAGTTAAAGGATTCTGATAAAAGGACTCTGATCTCCAAATTATTCATCGTGCAAAAGATGGTAAACAGATTCTAGTCATTTGAATGTAAAAGTAATGCATTCCTATGTATTTTTCTATGTAATTTTGCACCTTGAAGCAAATTTAATTTTGTTTTTAGCCTGAGATTTGCAAATTGCCAAATGTGTTTCTATTCACAACCGCAAAGATGTCATCATTCCAAGATGATACCGCACACTGTCTAAATAGAGACTAGAGTGTGGTGCTGGAAAAGCGCAGCAGGTCAGGCAGCATCTGAGGAGCAGGAAAATCGACATTTTGGGCAAAAGCCCTTCATCAGGAATGAGCACTTTGCCTGAAACATTGATTTTCCTGCTCCTCGGATGCTGCCTGAGCTGCTGTGCTTTTCCAGCAGCACACTCTTGACCCTAATCTCCAGCATCTGCAGTACTCACGTTCGCCTACATCGTATAAATAGTCCAGCAATAGATGAATTTATTAATCTTTTAACCCAGTTCTCTTTTTGTATAAAGCTCTGAGTTAGAATTGTTTGTGACCAATTCATATTTTAATAGTCGCAATTGTGACATGTAATTCATCCATTATACTAAATGCTACCACTTAAATAGAAAGTTAAAAGAATAATAAGATCAAAGACAATGAATTAAAAAGGCTGTAATAATTATTTTTAATTAGTGTGTTTTGTTGGCCATTTTAGGACAACGTTGTTGCTTGAATCCAGTGCAAATTGAATCCTTTTAAAAAAAATACAATGGTTTTTCTTCAGGTTTCGAGGCTTGTGCTAAGCCAGATAAGTAACACTTGTACTACTTGGGTGCTTTGCAATGAACCTCTCCAACAGTCATTCTTTCACCACCAGCACATGGGTGCAGTAACGTAAATCAGCTTCACAATTCACTGCAAAGGTTCACCAAGGTTTCTTAGACTGGAATGTTTTTCTCAAATAATTTTGAAATTGTTATGGATATCCTCACCCTGGTTCACTCTTTAAGCAGCAAAAGGGTGAGAAAATTCTCTTTGGTTGTTATTTCCTTAAAACTCATTCACACAAAACAAATCAGCTCGGCTGTGTTGGTAAAGCTGATGGATTCATCAATGCTGCAATGAGGAGCATCCACAGTCCTTCAGGTCCTGCTGTAGTTGCTGAAATGGAAGTATGATAGTAAATAAGTGTTTTAAGCGAGTGTCAATCCACTATCAGTAAAAACCTGATTTCATTTTAAATTACAGAAAATTACTTTCCAAAAATAGACAAAACTATTTTCTATTTGGATTGAAGCACAGTAGTTAGTCATTTAGAAAATCGAAAATAACAAAAATCCAAAAAACTTTTTTGAAATGTACCTGTTAGTTTGCTTGCAGTTTTAAATTTTGGAATGTCTCTGATGCTCACAAAAGAGTATGTGGGTCGCACGGTGGCACAGTGGTTAGCAGTGTTGCCTCACAGCGCCAGAGACCCAGGTTCAATTCCTGCTTGAGGCGACTGACTGTGTGGAGTTTGCACGTTCTCCCCGTGTCTGCGTGGGTTTCCTCCGGGTGCTCCGGTTTCCTCCCACAGTCCAAAGATGTGCGGGTCAGGTGAATTGGCCATGCTAAATTGCCCGTAGTGTTAGGTAAGGGGTAAATGTAGGAGTATGGGTGGGTTGCACTTCGGTGTGGACTTGTTGGGCTGAAGGGCCTGTTTCCACACTGTAAGTAATCTAATCTAGTAGCATTAGCATATTGTCCACTGCTAATTAATTTTCCTGGGGGGGTGGTCAGTTTTATGAGTAGCTCCTTCTTCCACCATAATGTTTTGAAAATCAGCTCGAAAGCTTACAGAAAGTGGATTGCACAAAACACAACTTGTCTTTAAAACTCTGCAGTGGCAATGAACAAACCAATACTTTTGAGCAGAAATTGCAGGCTGTTTGCTTTTTGAAAAGCATGTTCCATCAGAAAAATTACACTTTCTGTTTCCATTGAGTGGTGACCCTGAGGATGGCATTTAGTTCAGGGCGGGTCATGAGACAGCACCAAGGTGTTCCAATCTTGTTAACCAAAAGACCAAAGTTCACTGGTCAATCAGTACCACCCAGACCTGGAGAAGTGCCCACCCTTAACTGGACTTGTATACATTTTACTCCGCTAACATGCAAGTTTTATGAAGGTCAAAGACAGAGCTTTTCTGGTGTACTTCTTTAAAAATGTTAAGATAATTCTCAGGTGTGTCAAAGTCTTGAGTTTCAATATGATAGTATCCGTAGGACATGGATGAGTAAGTAAAGCAGTCTTTCTTTTACACACCAGATGTTTAAAATGCCATCAATGTGCGCATTGTTTGTTGAATATACTTGTACTCACACTTTGGTTATAATCATATGAAGTTCCTTAGAATCTGGAAAGGTACCAGTGGCCTGAAAAAACAAAAAAAATGTTTTACTTTGATTTAAAAAGGGGAATGAGGCAGAAAGCAGGTGCCATTAGACCAGTCAGTCTAACCTGTTTATTTGGGAAAGTGCTAAAATCTATTATTAAGGAGGTTATAGCTGGCTACTTAGAAAATCATGATTTTATTGGGCAGAACCAGCTTTGTTTTGTGAGAGAGAAATCATGTTTAACTAATCTATTAGAATTTATAGATGAAATAATATTCATAGAGAGGAGCCAGTAATGATGTACTTAAATTTCCAAAAAGACGTTTGATCAAGTGCTACATCAACGGAAGCTACTTGAGATAACAGCACGTGCTGTAGGAGGTAACATATTCGCATGGATAAAGGATTTGTCAGCTAATAAGGAAGTAGAGAATAGTGATAAATGAAACCAAGAACGTGAATGCTGGAAATCTAAAATAAAAATAAAAATTGCGAGAGGAACCTCACAGGTCTGGCAGCAACTATGGAGAGAAGGCAGAGTCAATATTTTGGGTTCAGTGACCCTTCATTAGCATTGTGGTAAATGACTTTTCATGTGGATTGGCAAGCTGTAACATTGTGAAATACTACAGATGTCACTGCTATGTCAGCAACTGTGTACAGCCTATTTCTTCGACAAAGGGACCAAACGTATGGTTGCTACCTTACACCCGAGGAAGCAGGAAGGTAGCTTGTCAGGAGGGGCTGGCAAGTTATCAAAGGGATAAAGGTGTGTAAGTGAAGGAGAAAACCTTGGGAGATGGCAAATAGTGTGAATAATAGTGAACCTGTACATTTGGCAGGAAGAAGAGACCAGCCGTATGCTACTCAAATGGGAAGAGATTGTAGAACTTGGTGGTACTGCGGGATGAGTTTTCCAGTACATGAATCACGTAAAGTTAGCATTCCCACAGAAAGTGATTGTGAAGGCAAATGGAATCTGACTTTTACCGCAGGTTCAATGGAACATTAAAGAAGTCTATTTTACAGCAGCTGTGCAGGATATTGGTGAGACCACATCAGAGTTAATGTGTACAGGTTTGGTCTCACTGTTTGAAAAGCAGGTACAATTACTTTAGAAACAGTTCAAAGAAAGTTTCTTCAAAGTGGCATTGGTTAGGCCACTTTTAAAATACTACGTGCAATTCTGGTCTCGCCAGAGGAAGGATAACCAAGTAACCTAAATCCATTGAAATGTTGAAGAATGAGGTGACATTACTGAAGCATGTAAGATCATGGGGCGAACTGGATGGCGTGGATGCTGGGGAGGACATTTGCTCTTGTGGACGTAACTAGAACTAGGACACATTATCTCAGAGTAAGAGATCTTCCTTTTCAGATAGATACAGCGAGGTTCACCATGGAAACAGACCCATCTGTCCAACTTGTCCATGTCGACCAGATAACCTAAACTCAACTAGTCCCATTTACCAGTATTTGGCCCATATCCCTCTAAACCGTTCCTATTCATAAATCCATCCAGATGCCTTTTAAATGTTGTAATTGTACCAGCCTCCACCACTTTCACTGGCAATCCATTCCATGCACGCAGAAGCGTCTGTGTGAAAAAATTGCTCCTCAGGTCTCTTTTAAATATTTCCCCACTCACTTTAAACATTTTCGGGCGACACAGTGGTTAGCACTGCTGCTTCATAGCACCAGAGACCTGGGTTCAATTCCCTCCTCAGGCAACTGTCTCTGTGGAGTTTGCACATTCCCCCAGTGTCTGCGTGGGTTTCCTCCCACAGTCGATAAATGTGCAGGTTCAGTGAATTGGCCATGCTAAATTGCCCGTTGTGTTAGGTGAAGGGGTAAATGTTGTGGGGGTGCGTTGCTCTTCGGAGGGTTGGTGTGGACTTGTTGGGCTGAAGGGCCTGTTTCCACACTGTAAGTAATCTAAACCCATGCCCTCTAGTTTTGGATTCCCCTACCCTGGGGAAAAGACTCCCTATCCATACCCATCATGATTTTATCGACCTCTACAAGGTTATCCCTCAGCCCCTGACGTTCCAGCCTATTTAGCCTCTCCCTGTGGCTCAAACCTCCAACCCTAGCAACATCCTTGTATATCTTTAAGTCTTTCGTACAGCAGGTGAGACCAGAATTGCACGTAGTATTTTAAAAGTGGCCTAACCAATGCCCTGCATAGCCACAACAATACCTCCCAATTCTTCAACTTAGTACACTGAGCAATAAAGGCAACTGTGCCAAATACCTTCTTCACCACCCTGTCTACCTGCGACTCCACTTTCAAGGAACTATGAATCTGCACTCTGAGGTTTCTTTGTTCAGCAACTCCCCAGGTCCTTACCATCTGAACTGTTGCACTGTTAAGCAAATCTTGAAATTACACAGGAACATGAGACATAAGCAGCAGTCGGCCTTTAAGTTTGCTGCACTCGTCAATGGAATAAGAGCTGACTTCATTGTGGTCTTGGCTACATCAGTAGGTAATTAGGAAGGCAAATGGAATTTTGTCCTTCATTGCTGAAGGGATTGAGTTTAAGAGTGGGGAGGTTATGTTGCAGATGTACAAGGTGCTGGTGAGGCCACACCGGGAGTACTGTGTGCAGATTTGGTCTCCTTACTTGAGAAAGGATGTACTGGCACAGGAGGGGGTACAGAGGAGGTTCACTAGGTTGATTTTGGAAGTTGGCTTTTGAGGAGAGAATGAGTATACTGGAATTATATTCATTGGAATTTAGAAGAATGAGGGGGGATCTTATCAAACTATGAAGGAAGTAGATAAGATAGACGTGGAGAGGATGTTTTCACTGGCAGGTGAAACTAGGACAAGAAGGCATAGTCTCAAGATTAAGGGGAGCAGATTTAGGACTGAATTGAGAAGGAACTTCTCACCCAGGGGGTTGTGTATCTATGGTATTCCCTGCCCAGTGAAGTAGTTGACGCTACTTCAGTAAATGTTTTTAAAGCTAAGATAGATTTTTTTTAACAATAAAGGAATTAAGGGGGAGGATGGGTAAGCGGATTTGAGACCACAAAAAGATCAGCCATGATCTCACTGAATGACAGAGCCGGCTCGAAGGACTGGACGGCCTCCTCCTGCTCCTGGTTCTTATGTTGCTATTATTATCGTTGTGCTTAAGTCCTGCTCTGATTTGCCATCCCAACATGTAGAACTGCACATACAATTTTTTTTCTCTTTTAGAAAGTCATTAAATTGTTGAATTTTCAAACACGGAATGTAGTGGCACTGGGTTATTAACTTATTCAGGGTTGATAGTCAAGAGAGTCAAGGGTTACGGGTGCATGATAATGTAGCTGAGACCACAATGAAATCAGCTCTTATTCTATTGACGAATGGAGCAAACTCAAAGGCCGACTGCGGCTTATGTCTCATGTTCCTGTGTAATTTCAAGATTTGCTTAACAGCGCACCAGTTCAGATGGTAATATTTACACTGTGCAGCAAGAATAATTGTGATCAGAATATTACATTACAGGGTCACAGGCTGCATATTCAGTAGGTTAGTTACTGAATTTTAATCTGATCAAACTCTCCAGGAATGTATTGCTGAATCATAAAATACTTTACCTGCATGTATCTACATTTCAGAATGAAGTACAGAATTAATTTTCATGGAATATTTAATATTAAAGTGTTCTTCAGCAGTGGTATGGCCATCCTCTCTCTCAAGCCATTTATAGTCGTTGACTATCTACTGTGTGAGGCTATAAATTATTTGCCTAATTCATGCATTTGGGAAATTTACAAAAGGCTAAGCTATGAGCTTTTCTCATCCCAGAGCTTCTATTTGAAAATACAGTTTTCTCTGTTAGGTGAAGCTGTGAGTGGTAAACTGTACTTTTGGACATACATTTCACACTTGCTTTCTATTGGCAGAAGGAATGCCCACGTTAGTTTATTTGTTGGCAGTTGTCTTTCTCACAGTCATGTTAACTGTTTAATATTAGTTAATATAGTGTTATAGTGGTTAGCACTGTTGCCTCACAGCGCCAGGGATCTGGGTTTGGTTCCAGCCTCGGGTGACCATCCGTGTGGAGTTTGCACATTCTCCCTGTGTCTGTATGGGTACCTGCCAGGTGTTCTGGTTCTGTACTGTAAGAATTCTATGATTCTTACACACCATCAATGTTAATAGCTTTGGAATTGTTAACAGACACAAGGCCAACAAGCAGGTCAAATCACTGGAATTAGAAATGAATTTCCCATTTCTGTCATTTTCCAGAGCACTATGCATATATTACTCACAGCTCCACACTGGGGACATTTGAAGGACATTGCTTGTTTGTATTGCTATATTTTGAGGACTGGAATATTTGATGTATTTCAAAAGCACCTGTGGGTTAAAGGCATTCTGTGGGCAGGCTCAACCCTTTGAGATCTGCATATTGAAACCCCAGTGAACTCCCTTGGTGGAAGTCAACACAAATTTGATATGGTTTAAACTTTTCCCTCACTGGTTTTCATCACTGTTCTAAAATGATGCTGTCAGGCCCATTGCAAATAGAGTCGCACAGCTTGGAAACACACCCTTCGGTCCAACTAGTCCATGCCAACCATGTTCCCAAACTCGACCAGTCCCACTTGTCTGCATTTGGCCCATATCCCTCCAAACCTTTCCCATGGATCCAAACCTCTTTTATGTGTTGTAACTGTACCTGCATCCACCACTTCCTCAGGCCGTTCATTCCACACACAACCTACTGCTATGTCCTTTTTAAATCTTTCTCCCCTCTCCTTAAAATTATACCCCCTAATTTTGAACTCCCCCACCTTGGGAAACTACTGTTGCTATTCACCTTATCCATGCCCACCATGATTTTATAAATCTCTATAAGGTTACCCCTCAGCCTTCTCTGTTCCAGGGAAAGAAGTCTCAGCCTCTTCCTGTCACTCTCCACTCATGGCAACGTCCTGGTAAATGTTTTTTGTTTGAACTCTCTCCAATTTGGTAATATCTTTCCTACAGCAGGCTGACCAGAACTGCACAAAATTGGCTGCTTTGATTATTATGTTCTGGGTCATTGCTTATGATGCTGCAGTTAATGCTGGGGGCTGGATGACCTTGGCCAGGCCATCACTTATTGCCATTCCTAATTTTCCGTCAGAGGCTGAGCTGTTTCCTTGAAACACTGCAGTGTGAATAATGCAGACACACCCACTGTTAGCTGTTCCTGAGAGAATACCAATGACAGTGAAGATACATAAGCTCGTCCCAAGTCCAAATGATGAGTAATTTGGAGGAGAGCTTGCAAGTGGTGGGGTTCCCATATGTCCTTCATTCTTAGAGCTGGTTAAGATCATGGGTTTCAGAGATGCCAGCACAAAAATGAACTAGTTGCTGTTGTGCATCTCATAAAATTCCCTCGGGGGAGTGCTGTCAAGCTGCTGGCTTGGCCAGAATTTACTCGACTTCCCTGGTTTCCCTTAGGAAGGTGATGGTGACCCACTTTAACCCATTTGGAATGGGTACACACAAAACATTGTTGGGGACTGAAGTTCCAGGATTTTGAACCAGTGACAGAAAGGTACAGCAATATATTTCCAAGTTGAGGTGGTGTAGAGTTGGATGGTAACCTGTAGGTGATAGTGTTCTCATGTATCTGCTGCCCTTGACCTTCTAGGTTTTAGTGGTTATGGGTTTGAAATGTGCTGTCTAAGAGTGTTAGTGCCAGTGTGTGCCAGTGGTGGAAGAAGTGAATGTTTAAGGTACCATTCATGGAAGCTTCTTTGGCCTGGATGGTGGCAAGTTGCACACATCCAAGCAAGTAGAAAGGATCACCACCTTTGGGCAGGAGGCCTGGTTTCGAATCCCACTTGCTCCACAGGAGCTTCACAACATCTCTGAGCAGGTTGATGAGAAAATACCCACATTACTACAGAAAGTGATGTAATGTCACACAATCTTGCTTTGAATGCTGTTTCTTAAATAAAGTTTATGTTTCTTAACTATGCAGAGTCTTTGCTGAGCAGGAGTTTTGTGTGTGCTGCTAGGCCTGTATTAGTCCTGTAGTGTCACCACGTTAGCTGCTATTGCTGGGAGGCAACTACAAAGTTCCCTTTTCATAGGTGGGCTTCTTGAACTTTGTTTTGATGTTTTTGGATTGAATCCTAAAATCCATCAAATTATTATTAGTCCTACAAATGGTTTACGATGAATGATGAGAACAAATTCCATTTTTGTTATGATTTTGCAGGAGTTTGGAGGATTGCTGTTTTATCACAAGAAGTATAAATCCACCGACCTGTCAGTGTACCGTTCATAAATAACCCCAGCAGCCTTTCACTATTCAATATTAAGGAAAAACTAACACTGAAAACACGAAAATGTGTGTGTATTTTTGGAAACATTTGTGGTGAAGTGAGTTTGAAGGAACATCAGTCTGTTTCTTTTGTTGAGATGGAAAGATTATATACTTGGAGACACTGTAACTGAAAGTACTCAGAATTCATTATAAGTGCAGTTAACATAACATATTAACATGAATCACTGGTGGGGAGCAAAATCGTCAGGACCTTTCCATCTTGAATTGAATGTTCATCCATGTACAGCACTGACATTGAACTCTTTCAAAGTCATTCTATGAATTACCTTTTTGTCCTTGTCATTCCTATTCTCATTTATACTAGTTTGCTCCGATGTCTGAAACCTCCAGAGGAGCAGGGTATTGAGCTGGGGAGCCTCAGTTTCTGTTACCAGCAACCAGTTCTGGGGAAAAAACTGCAGTTAACTGATTGAAAATCAATGATGGAACACTGAAGCGGAGGTCTATTGTGGCCATCAGAGAATCTGTCAGTCCTTTGTAATTTTCAGCTCCCATCATATCTACATCACCTCCACAACCGCCCCGCCCCCAGCCCCATCATCAACGTACGCAA
Organism: Hemiscyllium ocellatum; assembly: GCF_020745735.1. Lineage (NCBI taxonomy): Eukaryota > Metazoa > Chordata > Chondrichthyes > Orectolobiformes > Hemiscylliidae > Hemiscyllium > Hemiscyllium ocellatum. The sequence continues at coordinate 34,491,102 of NC_083425.1, forward strand.
TAACAACCCCCTCCAACCGTCACTGCCAAGTGCTGAATTCTGGTTTGATATTATCCTATACATCAACTATCTTATGTTTGTCATTCATGTGCTCAACTGTTTGACTGGAGGAATCTTCATTCCCAAACATGGTCTCACTTGACATCCGTGTGTACTTTCATCAGCTGCTACTGGATAGTGGTCAACATTGGGAATCCATCATGTCTTCATTCATTTTTGTCTCTCACACACTGACACAGACACACATACGCTAACACAGACACGCATACGCTAACACAGAAACGCACACGCTGACACAGGCGCACACACACTAACACAGGCACACACACGCACACTGACACAGACATGCTCACACTGACACAGACATGCTCACACTGACACAGACATGCTCACACTGACACAGATACGCTCACACTGACACAGACACGCGCACGCTGACATAGACACGCATACGCTAACACAGACACGCATACGCTAACACAGACACACATATGCTGACACAGACACGCACACGCTGACACAGACACGCACACGCTGACACAGGCACACACACACACTAACACAGGCACACACACGTACAGTGATGCAGACACGCACACACTGACACAGACACGCGCACACTGACACAGACACACGCACACTGACACAGACACATGCACACCGACACAGCCACACATACACTGACATTGACACACACACGCTGACACAGACACATGCACACTGACACAGACACACGGGAGATCCAGATATGCTGACACAGGCACATACATACTGACGCAGATACACACACGCGCGCACACACACACACACACACTGACACAGACACATGTGCACCGACACAGACACATGCACACCAATACAGACACACGCACATCGACGCAGACACACACGCCAACACAGACACATACATACTGACACCGACACAGACACATGCACACCAACACATACATATGCACACCGACACAGACACATGCACACCGACACAGACACATGCACACCGACACAGACACACGCACACCGACACAGACACACACACGCTGACACAGACAACCACAAACCAACACGGACACATGCACACCAACACAGACACGTGCACACTGACACAGATACACACTGACACAGACACACACACACATCAACACAGTCACACACACACCGACACAGTCACATACACATCGACACAGACACGTGCGCACCGACACAGATACGTGCACACCGACAGACACACACACGCCGACGCGCACGCGCACACACACACACACACACGCACACTCTCACACACACACACACACACACTCACACACACATGCCGACACATGCCGACACAGGCACACACGCTGACACAGACATACACAGACACCGACACAGACACACGCTGACACAGACACAGACACCGACAGAGACACACGCTGACACAGACACACACACACTGACACAGACACACACACTGACACAGACACACACAGTGACACAGACACACTCAGACACTGACACAGACACACATGCTGACACGCACACACACATGCCGACACAGACACACACGCTGACACACAGACACACATGCTGACACAGACACACATGCTGACACACACACACACATGCTGACACAGACACACGCTGACACAGGCACCACGCCGACACAGACACTGACACAGACACACACGCTGACACACACACACACACACGTGTCGACACAGACACACGCTGACACAGATGCACACAGTGACACAGACACACACGCTGACACAGGCACACTCAGACACTGACACAGACACACACACACACACGCCGACACACAGACACACACGCTGACACACAGACACACATGCTGACACAGACACACGCCGACACAGACATACACAGTGACACAGACACACACGCTGACACAGACAAACTCAGACACTGACACAGACACACACGCTGACACAGACACACCCGCTGACACAGACATACTCAGACACTGACACACACACACATGCTGACACACACACACACACATGCTGACACAGACACACACAGTGACACAGACACACTCAGACACTGACACAGACACACACGCTGACACACACACACATGCTGACACAGACACACATGCTGACACAGACACACATGCTGACACACAGACACACATGTTGACACACACACAGGCTGACACAGACACACGCTGACACAGGCACCACGCCAACACAGACATATACAGACACCGACACAGACACACGCTGACACAGACACACACAGTGACACAGACACAGACACTGACACAGACTCACACGCTGACACACACACACACACACACACACACGCATCAACACGGACACACGCTGACACAGACACACACAGTGACACAGACACACACGCTGACACAGGCACACTCAGACACTGACACAGACACACACACACACATGCTGACACAGACACACACGCTGACACAGGTACATTCAGACACTGACACAGACACACACACTGACACACACATGCCGACACAGACACATGCTGACACAGACACACACAGTGACACAAACACACACGCTGACACAGGCACACTCAGACACTGACACAGACACACACACACACACACACACGCTGACACAGGCACACTCAGACACTGACACAGACACACACGATGACACACACACACATGCCGACACAGACCCACACGCTGACACACACACACGCCGACACAGACACATGCTGACACAGACACACATGCTGACACTGACACACTCAGACACTGACACAGACACACACACACACATGCCGACACAGACACACACGCTGACACACACACACACACACACATGCCAACACAGACACACGCTGACACAGACACACACATGCCAACACAGACACACACGCTGACACAGATACACAGAATGACATAGACTCACACGCATCCCGACACACACACAGTGACACAGACTGACACAGGCACACACGTTGACACAGGCACACACACAGTGATACAAACACACACACACATGCTGACACAGACACACACACAAACAGTGACACAGACACACACACACAGTGACACAGACACACAGTGACACAGAAACACACGCTGACACAGCCACGCACACAGTGACACAGACACACACACTGACACAGACACGCACACGCCAACACAGACACGCACACGCCAACACAGACGCACACGCACCAACACAGGCATGAGGCTGATCTGATGAATGTATATGAGACCTGATCTCTGCAGTACACACAAACCTGAATTTCAAGGAATTTGTTCACCAGTTTTCTTTCCAGTCCTGACCACAAGAACTACGTGCAACTCATACATTGTCCTTGGCCTTGTCCATCAGTCTGATATTCCATTGCAGGCCACTGCCGCTAAATCCTATTCCACCCTAGGGCCACTATTCAGTAAAGGTTAGGTCCAGCCTTTTTGTTGTTTAAGATTGCCTCGGCATTCATGCTCGCAAGTCCCCAATGTAAAGAGGAGAGCCAGACGTATCACAAAACTCTTGTAGAGGCCAAAGCTGTTTTTTAATAAACGTGCATCACTGCAGCCAGTGGGGGTTCCAGAATGGAGGGGTGATCCAGAATAGGTTGGCCCACAGTTCCTACTCACCTGCAGGCCATCCCAGCTCAGTGAATGTCTGGGCCCAAGTGTCTCTCTCTCTCTCTCTCTCTTTCTCTCTCTCTCTATCTGCTTTAGAATTGCCACTGTTATTATATATTGTGTCGCCTTGTTCTTTTTGCCAAAATATACCACTTAACATTTCATTGCCTACACCTCTACCCCTTACAACAGCCTATATTCTCTCAGAGTCTTGTATGTCCATAATATACAATGTTTCTACGTTTTATGTGATCTGAACATTTTGAAATGGTGCCCTGTACACCTACATCTTTAATGTATTTCAAGAAAAGAAATGGTATAGGCATTGCCACAAGGGGCACAGCACTGTATACATTCCTACAGAACAAAAATCAATCTTTTACCAACACTCGCTAATAGACGTTTCTCTCTTTTGCTATTCCATTGATTTGATGCCTTGTCGTGCTGATTGGCAAGATCACGCTGAAAATGATGCCGTGGAAGTGTTATCCCCTCAGTTCTTCGATAATTCTGTGCTTTAACAAATTATTAAACTGCAGTAGTGTTGAAAATATGGTGAAACACTTCACCATCCAATAATGTGACAAGCAACTTCCAAGAAATATGAAGTGATGGCTCACCTACCTAACAATCCGTTCTGACAGTGACTTGTTGTCGTGTTTCTTTGTTACAAAATTCATTTTGTACCTTTTGCAGTAAGTGGAAAACAGTAGTTTTTAAAGTACCTTTGTGTAATTTGTGATTATGACATTTAAGAAATTGTGATGTGATTTATTATGTGATTTTTGGTTGCAATAGGTTCACTGTTCAGTCAGTTATTGGAATCTAATGAATATGGATTGAACTCGATGCTTCCTACAGGCTTTGGGGGGGGACAAAAGCTTTAATTATGTCTAGTCTCACTTTACTTATTCTTTGAAACTAACTAGAACTGAAGAGTATCTCCGAGCACATAGAGAAAACCCTTGCACTTTCTGGAGTTGCTTTTCCTTTCTTTTGTTCCTTTATAGAATTTCTAAGATGGGATCTGACATTTTACCTCAACTTCAGACTGGTTCTACAGTTCTTGTGTGTGCCCTATAAGCTATCCTCACAAGATCAAGACTACAGTTCTTCAGAATTGATTTAAAGTGAGGATGTCCTGACCTGCACTAATGTTTGAAAACCTTGTGTGTCACAGTGACTTGGGCCACTACTTTGACATGTTTGAGGTTGGATAGATCTTGTTAGTCAAACAGAACTGGATAAGAAGATCCATTTTTGAAGCATTAGTTATTTGTTATTTGTCTACCAACAACTGTGCTACTGTTGACTGTATTGTCCAGCTGAACTTTTCAAAGCAGAAGTGTAGATTTCACTGCCTGAATTGCAGAATTGACTAACTATGAAAAGACAGCTATTGTTTCAGTGTTCCATCAAAGCACATTGAGAAGGAGTGGTCCAATTTATAACAAAAAAAACCCAAGAAGTTTCGATACAGGTTTGAACACTCAACAATGCAACCCCCCCGCTAGCCAAGTGTTGAGCTTGTAGAAATCTAAGCGATATTGATTTACATTAATGATTGGAACAAGTGCACGATAACGGATGGAACTGGAAACCCTTCATTAAAGATTCTAATTCTTTTCACTCACCTTAGTTTGACCTCAGTTGGTCACTGCTAATCAACAGGAAAGGAACCAAGGATGTGACAAGGGAATGTTTCCTTGGCACAAATTTTATTTGTTGAACAGATTCCAAGATTTTGGTCACCTTTCTTATGAAAATGGAAAAAATGGCACAGAAATTTATTTTGGCTATTCCAGAGAGGGTGAAAACATCCTCAAACTGTAAAGGGACCAGCAAGAGGTTATTGTACACATTGGAACTAATGTCAGAGGAAGAGAAAAGGATGAGATTCTGAGAAGACAATGTAGGAAGTTAGTCAGAAATTGAAAAAGAAGCTCTTAGAGGGTAGTAATATCTGGACTACTCCCCGTGCTATGAGCGAGTGAGAGTAGGAATAGGAGGTTAGAGCAGATGAATACATGGCTAAGGGGCTGGTGTAGGGGCGATGGATTCATATTTTTGAATCTTTGGAATCTCTTCTGGGGTAGAAGTGACCTGTACAAGAAGGACGGATTGCACCTGAATTGGGAGGGACTAATATATTGGCAGTAGAGCTGCTTGCATTTATTCAACGCAAGAGACCTAACCTCAGATGAATTCAGGACATGGTTAGGAACATGGGACTGGGATGTCATAGTAATTACAGAAACATGGCTCAGGGATGGGCAGGACTGGCAGCTTAATGTTCCAGGATACAAATGTTACAGGAAGGGTAGAAAGGGAGGCAAAAGAGGAGGGGGAGTGTCATTTTTAATAAGGGATAGCATTATGGCTATACTTAGAGAGGATATTCCTGCAAATACGTCCAGGAAAGTTATTTGGGTGGAACTGAGAAATAACAGAGGCATGATCACTTTATTGGGATTGTACTACAGACCGCCCAATAGTCAGTGGGAAATTGAGAAACAAATTTGTAAGGAGATCTCAGTTATCTGTAAGAATAATAGTTCAAAGTTTGTGAAAAGATTTGTAGCTCGGGTGCTCTTTGTAGTGGTTCTGTTCGCCGAGCTGGGAATTTGTGTTGCAGACGTTTCGTCCCCTGTCTCGGTGACATCCTCAGTGCTTGGGAGCCTCCTATGAAGCACTTCTGTGATCTTTCCTCCGCCATTTGTAGTGGTTTGAATCTGCCGCTTCCGGTTGTCAGTTCCAGCTGTCCGTTGCAGTGGTCGGTATATTGGGTCCAGGTCGATGTGCTTATTGATTGAATCTGTGGATGAGTGCCATGCCTCTAGGAATTCCCTGGCTGTTCTCTGTTTGGCTTGTCCTACAATAGTAGTGTTGTCCCAGTCAAATTCATGTTGCTTGTCATCTGCGTGTGTGGCTACTCAGGATAGCTGATCATGTCGTTTCGTGGCTAGTTTGTGTTCATGGATGCGGGTTGTTAGCTGTCTTCCTGTTTGTCCTATGTAGTGTTTTGTGCCTTCCTTGCATGGGATTTTTGTACAATACATTGGTTTTGCTTATGCTGGGTATCGGGTCCTTTGTTCTGGTGAGTTGTTGTCTGAGAGTGACTGTTGGTTTGTGTGCTGTTATAAGTCCTAGTGGTCGCAGTAGTCTGGCTGTCAGTTCAGAAATGCTCTTGATGTACGGTAGTGTGGCTAGTCCTTTGTGTTGCAGCATGTCCTCGTTCCGTTGTCTTTCCCTTAGGCATCTGTTGATGAAGTTGCACGGGTATCCGTTTTTGGCGAATACATTGTATAGGTGTTCTTCTTCCTCTTTTTACAGTTCTGGTGAACTGCAGCGTGTTGTGGCCCTTTTGAATAGTGTCTTGATGCAACTTCTTTTGTGTGTGTTAGGGTGGTTGCTTTCGTAATTCAGGACTTGGTCTGTGTGTGTGACTTTCCTGTATACCTTTGTGGTGAATTCTCCGTTCAGTGTTCTCTGTACCATCACGTCTAGGAATGGGAGTTGGTTGTCCTTTTCTTCCTCTCTAGAGAATCGGATTCCTGTGAGTGTGGCATTGATGATCCTGTGTGTGTTCTCTATTTCTGTGTTTTTAATGATTACAAAGGTATCAGCTACATATCTGACCCAGAGTTTGGGTTGAATTTGCAGTAAGACTGTTCTAACCTTTGCATTACCGCTTCTGCTATGAGTCCAGAGATGTGTGAGCCCATGGGTGTGCTGTTGATTTGTTCATATATTTGGTTGTTGAATGTGAAGTGTGTTGTGAGGCACAGGTCCAGTAGTTTGAGTATGCCGTCTTTGTTGATAGATTCACTGTCCTGTAGTCCGTTCTGTATGTCCAGCAGGTTGGCTATTGTTTCTCTGGCTAGGGTTTTGTCAATAGAGGTGAACAGTGCCGTTACATCGAATGAGACCATGGTTTCTTCCTTGTCTATGTGTATATTTCTGATGATGTCCAAGAATTCCTGTGTTGACTGTATAGAGTGTCTGGATCCGCTGATCAGTTGTTTCAGTTTCTGCTGTAGTTCTTTAGCCAGTTTGTGTGATGGTGTCCCTGGTAGTTATATTATGGGTCTGAGTGGGATGTCTGGTTTGTGCACTTCAGGTAGTCCATAGAATCTTTCAGGTTTCATTCTTTGTAGGTCAAACCTGGTTATCTGTCCGTTTTTTTTGTAGGTTCCTCAGTGTGTTGTTTATCCTATTGGTGAGCTGTGGGGTGGGGTCAAACTCCCTGTTTTGGTTTGTATCTGTAAGTAGTTGTTGCGCTTTTTGGATGTGGTCTGCTTTATCTAGGATAACCGTCATTCTGCTTTTGTCTGCTGGTAGTATGATTATGTTTCTTAGTGATTTCAGTGCTTCTCTCTCCTTGGTGTTGAGGTTATGTGTTTGTCTTTTCCTTGTTATCAGAGGTATGATACTTTGTCTCACTGTTTGTTGTGTCTCTTCTGTCAGTCCATTGTTCCTGAGTATGCATTCTAGTGTTGCTAGGAATTCTGCTGTCTTGGCATCCCTGTGGTTGTAATTGAGTCCCTTGGCCAGTATTGTTCTTTCCGTGTCTGTGAGCTGTCTGTGGGAGAGGTTTCTAACCCAGGTGTGTGTTGTGGTGTCCTCTCTGTTGTGTGTTAGTTTGGCCATTTTTTCTTTTAATGCCGTTTTTTTGCGGTGTGTGGTCTGTTCTGTCCTATGGTGAAGGCCTGTTCTATGGTTCGGGTCCATTCCTGATTGGTGGTTTTTGAAATTAACAACCAAAGCCAAACAGAGAACAGCCAGGGAATTCCTAGAGGTATGGCACTCATCCACAGATTCAATCAATAAGCACATCGATCTGGACCCAATATACCAGACAGCTGGAACTGACAACCGGAAGCGGCAGATTCAAACCACTACAAATGCCGGAGGAAAGATCACAGAAGCGCTTCACAGGAGGCTCCCAAGCACTGAGGATGTCACCTAGACAGGAGACGAAACGTCTGCAACATAAATTCCCAGCTCGGCGAACACAACCACAACAGTAAGAATAAAAAGATGGTTATGACAGGGGATTTTAACTTTCCAGGCATAGACTGGGACTGCTTAGTGGTAAGGGCTTGAATGGAGAGGAATTTGTTAAGTGTGTACAAGAAAATTTTCTGATTCAGCATGTGGATGTACCTACTAGAGAAGATACAAAACCTGGCCTTCTAGTGGGTGACTGAGGTGTTAGTGGGGGAGCACTTTGGGGCCAGTGACCATAATTCTATTAGTTCTAAAATAGTGATGGAAAAGGATAGACCAGATCTAAAAGTTGAAATTCTAAATTGGAGAAAGGCCAATTTTGACGGTATTAGGCAAGAACTTTTGAAAGCTGATTGGAGTCAGATGTTCGCAGGTAAAGGGACGGCTGGAAAATGGGAAGCCTTCAGAAATGCGATAACAAGAATCTAGAGAAAATATGTTCCTGTCAGGGTGAAAGGAAAGGCTGGTAGGTATAGGGAATGCTGGATGACTCAAGAAATTAAGGATTTGGTTAAGAGGACAAAGGAAGCATATGTCAGGTATAGACAGAATAGATCAAGTGAATCCTTAGAAGAGTATAAAGGAAGTAAGAGTATACTTAAGAGGGATATCAGGAGGGCAAAAAGGGGACATGAGATAGCATTGGCAAATAAAATTAAGGAGAATCCAAAGGGTTTTTACAAATATATTAAGGACAAAAAGGTAACCAGGGAGAGAATAGGGCCCCTCAAAGATCAGCAAGGCAGCCTTTGTGTGGAGCCACAGAAAATGGGGGAGGTACTAAATGAATATTTTGTATCAGTATTTACTGTGGAACAGGATATGGAAGATATAGACTGTAGGGAAATAGATGGTGACATCTTGCAAGATGTCCAGATTACAGAGGAGGAAGTGCTGGATGTCTTGAAACGGACAAAGGTGGATAAATCCCCAGGACCTGATCAGATGTACCTGAGAACTCTGTAGGAAGCTAGAGAAGTGATTGCTGGGCCTCTTGCTGAGATAGTTGTATCATCGATAGTCACAGGTGAGGTGCCGGAAGACTGGAGGTTGGCTAACTTGGTGCCACTGTTTGAGAAGGGCAGTAAAGACAAGTCAGGAACTATAGACCGGTGAGCCTGACCTCGGTGGTGGGCAAGTTGTTGGAGGGAATCCTGAGGGACAGGATGTACATGTATTTGGAAAGGCAGGGACTAATTCGGGATAGTCAACATGGCTTTGTGCGTGGGAAATCATGTCTCACAAACTTGACTGAGTTTTTTGAAGAAGTAACAAAGAAGATTGATGAGGGAAGAGCAGTAGATGTGATCTATATGGACTTCAGTAAAGCGTTCGACAAGGTTCCTCATGGGAGACTGATTAGCAAGGTTAGATCTCTTGGAATACAGGGAGAACTAGCTATTTGGATACAAACCTGGCTCAAAGGTAGAAGACAGAGGGTGGTGGTGGAGGGTTGTTTTACAGACTGGAGGCCTGTGCCTAGTGGAGTGCCACAAGGATCGGTGCTGGGTCCTCTACTTTTTTGTTTTTGTCATTTACATAAATGATTTGGATGCGAGCATAAGAAGTACAGTTAGTAAGTTGGCAGATGACACCAAAATTAGTGGATAGCAAAGAAGGTTGATCAGATGGGCCAATTGGCTAAGGAGTGGCAGATGGATTTTGATTTAGATAAATGTAAGGTGCTGCATTTTGAAAAGGCAAATCAGGGCAGGACTTATGCACTTAATGGTAAGATCCTGGGGAGTGTTGCTGAACAAAGAGACCCTGGAGTGCAGGTTCATAGTTCCTTGAAAGTGGAGTCATAGGTAGGCAGGATAGTGAAGATGGTGTTTGGTATGCTTGCCTTTATTGGTCAGTGCAATGAGTGTGGGAGTTGGGAGGTCATGTCGTGGCTGTACAGGACATTGGTTAGACCACTTTTGGAATATTGCATTGCAGTTCTTGTCTCCTTGCTATAGGGAGGATGTTGTGAAATTTCAATGGGTTCAGAAGGGATTTACAAAGATGTTACCAGGGTTGGAAATTTTGAGGTATAGGGAGAGGCTGATTAGGCTGGGGCTGTTTTCCCTGGAGTGTCAGAGGCTGAGGGGTGACCTTATAGAGGTTTATAAAATCCTAAGGGGCATGGATCAGGTCAAGGTCTTTCCCCTGAGGTGGGAGAGTCCAAAATCAAAGGGCATAGCTTTAAGGGAGGGGAAAGATTGAAAAGGAATCTAAGGAGCAACTTTTCCATGCAGTGGATGGTGCATGTATGGAATGAGCTGCCAGATGGAGGCTGGTACAATTACAATATTTAAAAGTCATCTGGATGGGTTTATGAATAGGAAGGGTCTAGAGGGTTTTGGGCCAAATGCTGGCAAATAGGACTAGTTTAATTTAGGATATCTGGCCGGCATGGACAAGTTGGACTGAAGGATTTGATCCCGTGATGCTGTGTATCTCGATGACTCTATGCTAGTGTAGAAAAGGTGCCTGTTAATCAGTAGCCTGCTACACTTGATCAGATCATCTTTACCAATCATGGAAATGTATGTTTGAGCAGGGTGTGAAATGGCTTCTGATTAACTCTCGTACATTTTGAGCCAACATCTGAGCTAACTATATATTTTAACGTACTTTTCAAGGGAAAACTATCAGGTTGATGGACAGAAATTATTTCCGATGGTTGGGAAATGAAAAACTAGACAAAAAGCCTCAAACCTAGAACCAGAGATTCCTGTGGGGAAGTGAGAAATACTCCGACACACAGGGTGGAATCTTCTGGTCTTGGAGGTGATAGATCTGAAGGTGGTGTAAGAGAACCTGTTACCTTCCAAATTCAATTCTGAGTGGGAAGCCTCATGTTTAACTTCCCACTCTGACTACTGACAGAGGTGCTTAAGTAATCAATTAATGACCACCTTAACAACCTATTCCTGCCTTGGGATTCAGCTATCTCAACACCAAGCAGGCTAACTGGCAGTGTTGGTCATTCAGTGTTTAGAATTCTTGGCTGTCACCAGGCAGGCTTGGGTTTAAGTCCTAACCAGTGCATGGCAACCTGTTTCTTCCATTCTTGCCACATGTCCTTTCTTTAGGGTTCTTGTGTCACTATGGTAATGTCTGTCCCTCTGAGCCAGAGCTGGGTTCACGTTCCCACCTGCTCCAGAGGTGTCAAAAACAAGTTGGTTAAAAATATCAATATAACTCAGCAGAGACAAGCTGTCGGTGGATGAGAGCTCGTTTAACCTTAACTAATTTGCTTCTCATTGAGGAAGTGGCAAGGGCTTGACTACTGAAAGCCATCTTGGCTACTGCTCCCCCCCTCCCCCCACCACCACCACCACCCCCAACAACCACCACCACTTGTGATTTCCATGTTAAAACACCCTCTTTCCCCATTCTCCATCTTCCCAAAAGCATTTGCCTGACACCATGATGCTGCTGTCCTTTCAAGGCACTGCTGAATCCTACCCTCTGATTGGCTGACAGCTCTCAGTCTGCAGGATTTTGGAGCATGGTCTGCAGTTGACCTCCAAGCTGCCTCTTTGGAGGAAGATGCAGGCAGCCTTACTCTGAACAGAAAATGCAATTGTGTCTCCACCTATTCACCAATTGAATGAGACACTGGACAAAAAGCAAAGATTCCACTGAAGAGGTAGTAGCAGTTTGGAATTTGCTTCTGTGAAGAGTACTTGATGCTCAACTTTACATCCAAGGTTGAGAGAATTGGTATTTGGGGAAATGGAGCCAGTGTAGGTAAATGGACCTGGGTTCCAGATCAGTCATAATCTCACAGAAGGGTTGATCAGATGTGAGCAAATCCAATAGAGTGGGTTTCCAGAAGCTAAAGCATATTGTTCTCTTGCATTGTTGAGTTGTTAATGAAGTATTTCTATTGGGTATTAACTTTACTCAATCGTGTTACACATGCAATGATGGTGAATGTGCTTCACGTCCAGTGTCCATCTGCAACATCAAAATGTGACTTTTTAATACGTGAAGTAAATTACTTACTGCTCCTGAGCATCTGAGTAAGAGGGCTTCTGTCTAAAAGGACGCTTCAGCTTTACAACTAAAGGAAGAGACTTAAAATGTCTATCATTTAAGCAAAGCATTTTCTTCCAATTAATTATCCAGTTGCCGGGCCTTTTGCTAAATGTTAAACTTTATATGAGGTATTTGATCCAAGTCTGAAACTGATCACACTGACATCAATTAAACCTTCTTACAGTCAGCTTCAGAGAATTATGCTGATTTGTACATTTATCAGACCAGCCTCTTAAAACCTCACCTAATATTGTGAAGAAGAAAAATGGACCATTAAGTTGAAATACATAGCTGCTGATGGCTATTATGTGTTGTAGAATGTCTGAACTTCTGATAGATTGTGTAGGTTTTGTTTAATAGCCCCTCTTTAGAACTACAGTGACAGTAAAACAGCATAAAAGAGGAATAAGTATAATACAATGCACCGCAATTCCCTGGAAAAGTAATGCCAAAAGTCAGCAATCTGTAACGAGGAAATACTGCAGCTGGAGTTCAGATCTGCCATGCTCTGGGCCACACTGCTGTTGGCCTCACACAAACAGTCATCCATGAGCAAGTTTGGTGGGATTTTCAGTTTGGTACTTTTTCACAATGTCATCTGAACAGGGAAAGAAGTTAGAGAATCTGTAATGCTTCTAAACAGAATGATGCCCAACACTGTTCATTTAAATGCAATGTTAAATGATGGTGGAAAACTTAAATGGAAATTGTTGTAATACCTATTCTTTTTCTGTCTCTTGCATAAAGGAAGTTTTGAGAATTAAAACAATTGGAATCTTTTTGAACCACATCAACTGTCAATTCAATGGGTTGATTTGTGGGCGGCACGGTGGCACAGTGGTTAGCACTGCTGCCTCACAGCGCCTGAAGACCCGGGTTCAATTCCCGACTCAGGCGACTGACTGTGTGGAGTTTGCACGTTCTCCCCGTGTCTGCGTGGGTTTCCTCCGGGTGCTCCGGTTTCCTCCCACAGTCCAAAGATGTGCGGGTCAGGTGAATTGGCCATGCTAAATTGCCCGTAGTGTTAGGTAAGGAGTAATGTAGGGGTATGGGTGGGTTTCGCTTCGGCGGGTCGGTGTGGACTTGTTGGGCCGAAGGGCCTGTTTCCACACTGTAAGTCTAATCTAATCTAATCTAATGTACGAATTTCATTCTGAAGCATAGACATATGCCATCCCTTAGTGATGCTGCTAGTTTGCTCTCTCAGCAACTTGTTTCTCCTGGGTGAAAATTAAAGGCCTCATGCCATGTGTCAGGCCTGCTTGAAATACATCTTTGGGCATGTTATTGTTTGTCTGGCTCTATCCACTTTCCCATGAAGAAAACACTTGGTAACATGAGTATCCTATAACTATGCCCAAGCCCTCAAATCAACCCCTCCTCAATGGGTGCCAACGCATTTGGGTGGTATGCTTTTGAGTAGACTGTTATATTCATGATCCAGTGAAGCAGTGCTGCAGATTACTAATTGTAACTCATAGAGTCATAGAGATGTACAGCATAGAAACAGACCCTTCAGTCCAACCTGTCCATCCTGTCCAAATATTCCAATCCAATCTCGTCCCACCTGCCAGCACCCTGCCCATATTCCTCCAAACCCTTCCTATTCATATACCCATCCAAATGCTTCTTAAATTTTGCAATTGTACCAGCCTCCACCACATTCTCTAGCAGCTCATTCCATACACATACCACCCTCTGCATGAAAAAGTTGCCTCTTAGGTCTCTTTTATATCTTTCCCCTCTCACCCTAAACCTATGCCCTCTAGTTCTGGACTCCCCTACCCAGACTTTGTCTATTTATCCTATCCAATCCCCTCATAATTTTGTAAACCTCTATAAGGTCACCGGTCAGTCTCCAACGCTCCAGGGAAAACAGCCCCAGCCTGTTCAGCCTCTCCCTGTGGCTCAGATCCTCCAACCCTGGCAACATCCTTGTAAATCTTTTAGGATGATTCTACAGCCAGAAGGGCTGGTTTGATTAATCGAAAAGATAACTGAAAGGTTGAGGCATTGCCCTTGAGAGAACAACTATAGTGGCGGGGCACTATAGGTTCCCCACGCTTCTCAATAATTTCTAAAATGTTTCAAATGTATGTATTTTGCAATGCAGAAGATGATCACTGCATATGAAAGTATCTTATTTCTAGCAAGCATGAGTAAACCATGTTACAACAGCTAGTAGTTATACCAACAACTACTGATTGCCACAATAGTTATTGGTAAACACAAGATTGTTCAGGAAGTGCTGTCCAATTGCAAAACCAGATCTAACAATATATATAGATGTTTTGTTTCCAATTTTGCATGGCGGACAGTTTGTGTATGATCTGTACGCTGCCTGTTGTGAACAACTGGTGTGGCCCTGCTGGCATTACATTGGTAATGTAATTTATACACAACATTACCCAATTGTTCAGTAGAGTACTGATTCATATGCATTTTGCCACTCCAATTTACTGCCAATTTACGGTTGTTCAATTAAAATCATGCAGTAAATGAAAATAAAATTTGTATTAGATTCCTCCTCTGCCTTACTTATGTTGCCAATTTCAAGTTATTGGGTAATTCAACCTTGCTCAGAACAGAAGGGGACTGTGTTCAACGTTGCACACGGCATTCACAAAAACAGCCCCTCCCAGCAACCTTTGTGACATTTAATTCAACAATGTGACGGTACACACATGAACATGTGTGAGCATTTTGAGTAAACTATGGAGAAGGATATTTTAAAGACTTGTATAGGCACACATATGTGTAGCTGTCACACTTTCCGGAATTGTTTGCCAACATTATTGTTTGAACCTGGTTGGCACGGTGGTACAGTGGTTAGCACTGCTGCCTCATAGCACCAGAGACCTAGGTTCAATTCCTGCCTCAGGCGACTGACTGTGTGGAGTTTGCACATTCTCCCCGTGTCTGTATGGGTTTCTGCCGGGTGCTCCAGTTTCCTCCCACAGTCCAAAGATGTGCAGGTTAGGTGAATTGGCCATGCTAAATTGCCCGTAGTGTTAGGGGTATGAGTGGGTTGCGGGTCGGTGTGGACTTGTTGGGCCGAAGGGCCTGTTTCCACACTGTAAGTAATCTAATCTAAAAAAAATTATTGTCATTGCATTAGGAACAGCTCTTCCCTGACATGACCAAGACCACAATTTGACCAATTCCTTTATCTATCATCTTGCAACTAGAATTAGATTCTCCTCTTCAATTTTCGTCTTTGTCAAAGAAAGTGAGACCAACATTCTTTTACCTTTCCATTTGAGATTGGAATAATCTGTGCTTATTTCAACGACTAGTTGACTTGAACAAGACACCTCTCGAGACCAGTAGCTTTGAAATAGAAATTCTAACTGAAAGGATGATGCAAGATTTCAAGTTTTAAGACTTTTGGTGTAACAAAAGGCTATATGTACTATCAGCTCAACACTATACTTATAGAAAAATTATACTTTAATCCACAAAACAGAGCATAGAATAGTACAGCATAGTACAGACTCTTCGGCTCATGATGTTGTGCCAAGCATTTAACTTAATCTAAGATCGACCTGCCATCCACGTGTTGCCAACCTATTGTCCAGCAGTTGCTTAAATAGCTCTAATGTCTGACTCTTTTACTACCGCTAGTGGTGCATTCCATGCACCCACCACTCTCTGTGTAAAGAACCTACATCTGACATCTCCCCTATACTTTCCTCAAATCACCTTAAAGTTATGACCCCTCATGACAGCCATTTCTTCACTGGGGAAAAGTCCCTGGCTATCTGCTCTATCTATGCCTGTCATTACCTTGTACACTTCTATCATTCCTGATGAAGGGCTTATGCCCGAAACGTCGCTTCTCCTGCTCCTCGGATGCTGCCTGACCTGCTGTGCTTTTCCAGCACCATACTCTCGACTCTGATCTCCAGCATCTGCAGTCCTCACTTTCTCCTGGTTGATTTTAACCTTACTGCGAAGCCTCTTCCAAGGATGCCTACGTTGAAGAAGTTCTCAACCTCTCTCTACAAGGATCTTAATGAGTCTCTCTCTCACTGCACCCCCCAGGTCATCTCCTCTGCCCTGAAGCTCTTCAGCCACATCCTGAAGCAGATTCACTACCACAGCCAGATAGCCTTCCTCAGTGCCTGCCTACGGAACCAACTAATCCCACATGGACTACATTCAAACTTACACAGTTTTGACCTGAAAGGATACCCAGCACATGCTACAAATCCGAAACCTTCAGCAATGATTCTCTTTCCAGATGCTCTGCTCCACACTAGCAGCCGTGCGCCACCTACTCTCTCTGCAGTCAGCTCTGCCACAGCTCAGGGCCACTCTCTCCCTGACCTGCAATATCCTTAGTCATGAAGAGCTGATGAAGGGCTTACTCCCGAAATGTCGATTCTCCGGATGCTGCCTGATCTGCTGCGATTTTCCAGCACCACACACTCATCTCTATCTCTTATCAAGTCACCTCTGTTCCTTCTTCTCATCTTTAGTGTGAAAAGCCTCTCTTCATAAGGCATGCCCTACAATCCAGGCAGCATCCTGGCAAATCTCCTCTGCTCCCTCTCTAAGGCACCTCCACCTTTCCTATAATGAAACAACCAGAACTGGACATCATATTCCAATGTGGTCTAATCGGGGCTTTATAGAGCTGCAGCAAAGCCTTGCAGCTTTAAATTCAAACATTCTCCTTTTTACTGTAGAGCAGGGGTGGGAAACCTGTGGCCTTAAGGCTGCATGCGGCCTTCTAGGTCATTGTCTGTGGCCTTTTGAATGAATCCAAATTTTGCAGAACAAATCTTTTATTTTTTTATTAATATGTTTTTTCTCTTCCTTTATTATTTTTATTTTAATCTTAAAATGAATGTATTTAAAATACCAGAGAGTTAAAGAAAATTAGTAGTTAGATTTTTACAAAATAACTTTGAAGAATATATAATTGAAGTTTCTTGGATGCGGCCTTATTAGATTACAACTAACATAGTGCGGCCTTCCAACATGAAAAGGTTCCCCATCTCTGCTGTAGAACAGCCAAAAACCCATTTTAAAGGTATATTTTACATTGCTTTTTAAAGATATATTTTAAAACCCACTTTAAAGGTATATTTTACATTGCTTTTTTTCAGTTCTCCTGAAAACATTCAAAGTAATGTTTAGCTTCCAAAGGCTTAATTCTGTCACTTTCCTTTCTCAGTCTGGGAGCTTTTAATCTTGGAACTGTCTTTCAATGTGAGATTTCCCCTGGAGATTGTGTAACACAACTGGAAGAATCTTCCAGCTTGATCTTAACTCTTCATAATTTAGTCTTTGCAATCCAAGTTACAAGCTCTCTCCCTGCACAGTCAACCATAGAGACATTTATACTCCAGCTGCTCTTCCGTGTACTCTCTCTCACTTATTTGCTCATGCACTCTATCTTGCTCTCTCTCTCTCTCTCACTCTCTATTTCTCTCTTGTTGTCTCTTGACAGACTAACCTGCCTGAGAGTTTTAAGGGATATGGAAGGAAACCCCTTCCTCTCTCGAAGCCCAACTCCATGGCAACAATAATCACATGGGCCTCACATCCAGGTGAAAATGCTGAGTAACTCTGCTGAAGACTCTGGACAGTTTTAAATGGGACTATTTACAACCCAATGTTCTCAACAGTTTTCTGAAACTTTGGAGGCTCACAGTCTGACCTTTGTTAGCATACAGGTTGTTGGTCTTCTTTCTAAGTGTAAAAGCTTTGCATCTTCTTCCCATTAAAATGACACTGTCTCATTTAACCATTAGTAATCAAACTGCTCTGCTGTCAGAGGGCCTTTTAAAATAGTTTATATGACCCCTTTCATTGTACTAAGCAAAAGGCAAATCCTAAAGATAACATTCTTTAAAACCTTGTAGTGATAACAACAGTAATTAGAAGTGCAGAAAGACATTGTCACTGTTTTCAAAATCCTACCAGAGGATGTGATTCCAATCCATTGTGATACATTCTTAATTGTTCACATTTGTTGTACAATAGTTTGACTTTTAATTTTGATTTACTTTTATCTTTGGTTTGATTTTATAATCATTTTATTTATTTATGTGCAGAAAGCTGCAGTCATCAAATCAAAATGACCATTTTAAAAGAAATTGGCTTTGAATGCTGCAGAGCTAACAGAATTGCAAATTCTCTAAAAATGGTAGAAATATTAATTAACTACCCGAAACATACTAATGCTTGCTCACAATTTCGCTTATATGCGTGAGCTCAAAATAGTGGAAACCTATAAACTCAGAATCACTCCCTAGTGGTTACCTCTAATCATTAAAATAAGGTGAATTAATCATGAATTCATCTTGAAGTTAAAGTTCTCTTACAGCAATGTCAGCATCCACAGGATGTTTAATTCATGCTGGTAACCTGGATTTTATTGCTATTTCCAACAGTTTAGAAATGTCTGATTGGGGAACTGCAGTGAAAACAAGTAACTGAACCAATTCACCCTTTTATGTTGTACAAAAGGAAACAGGTGACTGTGTACAACAGAACTCCTTTTATTATTTAAACTCCATTGTTAAACCTTCGATTATTTTAACTTCAAGATGATTGAAGCTTTGTTTCAACACATTTGAATGGTTAGAGGTAACCACAAGAGAACACTTCTAAGACTTTGTCGATGATTGCTATTTTGAGCTCATATTATTGGCAATTGTGAGTAGGTGCTGTTTCGCATTGGAATGCTTGGATTAACACAGGAACAATAGATTGACATTCATGCCAGCAGCAATTCTGTATCAGGATATAGTGTTGCAACTGAACCCAGGGTAACTTCTTTAATAAATCTGCTGGCTTTGATGCAGGCATTTGATGAAGGGCTTATGCTCGAAACGTCGAATTCTCTATTCCTGAGATGCTGCCTGGCCTGCTGTGATTTGACCAGCAACACATTTGCAGCTGTGATCTCCAGCATCTGCAGACCTCATTTTTTACTTGAGGGTCTGTCAACAACATAGGTAGTGAACATTTTGCATCTCTTGGCTAAGCTTGTGTAGTTAATAGAGTTAATACTTCAAATAGAGAAACGTTTGGGATAAATATTACCTATCTGTACCATCACTGAAGGGAAGCTATTACAAAATATTCTCATTAGTTACATCAAAATTTCCTTTTGTCTTTCGAATAGTTCATCTCATAGACTCCTGTCAAATGCTTTGGAATTTCTTTTAGAACCAACTCTACTTTCCCTGATTGTAAGAAGACCATATGTGCTCCCATGTATCTCATGCCCTTATCCTTCTCGCTGGAAGAGATTGTGGGTTTGGAAGGTGCCATCCAAGAATCTTTGGTAAATTTCTGCAATGCATCATGTAGATAGTAGACACTGCTGCTGTTGAGCATCTATGTTGGATGGAATGGATTTTTTTTGTGTGACAGTCAAGTGGGTTCTATTTTCCTGGATGGTGTCAAGTTCTTGAGTATTGTTGGACTCAATAAAGTGTGGAGCTGGAAAAAGCACAGCAGGATAGGCAGCATCTGTGGAGCAAAAAAAGTAGACATTTTGAATAGAACCCTCCTCCTTCCTTATGAAGGGCCCTGCCCTTGCTTGACTCTCTTGCTCCTTGGATGCTGCCTGACCTGCTGTGTTTTTTCCAGTGCCACACTATCGACTCATGACTTCTCCAACATCTGAGTTCTCACCATCTCCTGAATATTGTTGGAGCTGTACCAATCCAGGCAAGTGGGGAGTATTTCATCACACTCCTGACTTGTGCCTTGTAGATGCTGGATAGGCACTGGGGAGTCAGGAGGTGAGTTACCTACTGCAGTATTCCTTGTCTCTGACCTGCTTTTATAGCCACTTGGTTTATGTGATAGGTCTAAATGAGTTTCTGGTTAACGCAACCCATAAGATATTGATAGTGGGGGAATTCAGTGATGGTAACACCATTGACTGTCAAGGGATAGTAGATTAATTGTCTCTTAGAGGAGGTGGTCATTGTGTGGTGCAACTGTTACTTGTCACTTGTCATCTGAAGCCTGGATATTATCCAGACCTTGTTGCATGTGAACAGGGACTGAGGAGAGAGGAAGGGGGTGAACATTGTGCACTCATGGATGAATATCCCCACTTCTGACCTTATGATGGAGGGAAGATCATTGATGAAGCAGCTGAAGCTGGTTGGGCCTAGAACACTATCCTGAGGAACTCCTGCGACATGTCCTGGAGCTGAAAGGAGTGATCTCCAACAACCACAACTGTCTTCCTATGTGCCAGGAATTACTCCAACCAACTGAGAGTTTGCCACTTGACACCCATTAATTCCAGTTTTCCGAGGGCCCCTTGAATATAAAATAATTCAAAATCTGGAATTCCATGCTCTCCAGTTGACATTATTTTCAAGACTTTGTTAGTTTGTTTATTTTCTGTATTCTGGACATCATTTAAATAATTGCTTCAATAAAATGGTTTGTGATTCAGCTGCAAGGATGCCTGATGATTAGATTACTTACAGTGTGGAAACAGGCCCTTCGGCCCAGCAAGTCCACACCGACCCGAAACCCACCCATTCCCCTACATTTACCCCCTACCTAACACTACGGGCAATTTAGCATGGTCAATTCACCTGACCTGCACATCTTTGGACTGTGGGAGGAAACCCACGTAGACACAGGGAGAATGTGCAAACTCCACACAGTCAGTCGCCTGAGTCGGGAATTGAACCCGGGACTCTGGCGCTGTGAGGCAGCAGCGCTAACCACTGTGCCACCATGCTGCCTACTCAATCCAGCCATACTAGAGGTTCCAGTTTGAATACACTGAATGAATGAATGAATGAATGAATAGACTAAATATTTAACTACTGTTTAGAGATGGCAGTAATCACTTTGTCCAGTGCATTTTCAGCATCAATTGACCAGGTTTGAATTTAGAAGCTTGTAATTGATCATTCAAATGAAGTTAGCTGTCCTCTAAGGTCTCGAGAAAGACTAGACAGGAAGAGCATTTAGGATTGAATGGTAAAATTGCCTTTGTTTTTCTGCTTCAAAAATTGTTGGAAGTAAGCTTGACACTCTACTTGTAAAGGACACATTTGAAAGATTTTTTTCTTTCTGAACACGTTGTTCGCTCACTCTGATAAGTCAAGGGGTACTGACCCAGAACCTGCTGTAGGAGTATAGCATTCCTTTTGAAGCAGAAACAGATACTGACAGAACAGCACACACTAAATTCTTTTGTTTAGCTCATTGTTAATTCGGTGAAGAATAGTGTGTAGAGGAGCTGCAATCAAGGTGTTAGGAATTGGAATGCTCATCAGAAGTTTTATTTTTCTGTAAATGACAGCTGCTATAATTCCAACAGTGATCAGTTGATGATAATTCCTTTGTAATTACAGTTACCTCATTACCTTAATTATATTGTGCAGCAGGAAGTAATAAAACATTTCAAAACTCTTTAGAATTATATCAATAGCAGGAAAAATATAATCAACCTTTGTATTTACAGAAACGCGTGAGAATCTATTTTGCTCTGTGAACCTTCCTGCAATTTCTTTGTATTTTCTTCCTGTTCTCTGGCTTTACAACCACATCCTGTCCATCAAGTTGGTCTCAATGGTAAATGGGCACAAGAGAGCCTAAGTTTTTTTTTGGGTTTCAGTAATAGTTTTATCTCAGCTCTCTCCCTTGCAATATATCTGTAAAAGCTGGCTCTTTGGGGAAGGTAGAAACAAATACTGATTTTTAAACACTTCTGCTGAAATTGAAGAAGAGAACACTGCTTGATACATTTGTAAGGCAGTTAGATTCCAAAGTAATAACTAGGAACCCACAGATAAATCTCAGATTTCTGTAATTCCTCAAGTAGAAGAGAACATACAAAGATCAATATTTGTGTAAATGGGATTGTAATACAACTCACATTTGATCAGTAGATTTCCGACTGTCTTTGGAAACAAATGTGAGAGAATTTGCTGCTGAAATCCTGGCCTGGTTTCCTCATTCAGCAACTCTGGACAATAATCTGTGAGACACTGACTGCACGAGGAGCTCTACAGAATTAAGTTAATGACTGTGGGATTAAGCAGCAACATGTCTGCAGCTTTCTGCAATGAGGCAGTGGAAAGATTTTCCGATATACAACATTTTTTGAAGACTGGTGATCCTAGATCCAAATTGATGTGACCTCTATTATAACTGACCTCCATGTACTTAGGGGACAAAAACAGGGCAATGCGGTAGCTCTGCCTATGACTCCAGGAAAGCCAGGGAGCCGGTACCCCTTTTTCTAAGTCCACAACAAAACTCCATACAGGTACAGATCATAAAAGAAAACATCTGAAGGAAACTATCGATGGGAATCTTCTTCCACCATTTTACCAGAAGCCATTCTCTTCAAAGAGTAAAGAACTCACCCTTCAAATCCTTCCAGTATATTTTCAAGGTCTTTTAACATCCAAGCAGCTGTATCTATAATCAAATTATATTACTCTGTTCCCCCAAACTGATTAAATCCTGATTTTTTTGTCAGAAGATGGGATTATCTACTGAAGTACATCGAGTCTGTTTATGTTCGGATGGTCTTTCTCATCTAGGAGTTGAGACCATACCATTAATGAATTATTTTTACTGTAACAACAGTTTCAATAATTACAGTAGCTATTTAATGATTATGCAACAAGAACCTACCATGTATTTTATGGATGTAAGTTTGCTCACTGAGCTGGAAGTTTCATTTTTAGACGTTTCGTCACCACACTAGGTAACATCATCAGTGGTCTGCTTTCTATTTATGTGTTTAGGTTTCCTTGGCCTGGTAATGTCATTTCCTGTGGTAATGTCATTTTCTGTGTTGTGGTGTTATTTCCCGTTCTTTTTCTCAGGAGCTGGTGAATAGGGCCCAAGTTGATGTGTTTGTTGATAGATGTCCGGTTGGAATGCCATGCTTCTAGGAATTCTTGTGTATGTCTCTGTTTGGCTTGTCCTAGGATGGATGTGTTGTCCCCGTCAAAATGGTGTCCTTTCTCATCTGTATGTAAGGATACTAGTGAGAGTGATAGCACATGCATGCCTTGTTTGTGTAAACATATTCATGCTTCCACTGGCAAATTTGAGAGCTTACCTTTTGACTTTTGTAGAGAAGTTCTTGACTATTGAGTCTATGCATTGGATCTGTCTCAACAAAGATAATAAATTGTATACAGTTATTTTATATAATTTTTTAAAAAGTAATGATTTGTGCTTTTTATGATGAGGTGGTGGTGCGTGGTTGCAGGAAGAGTACAAATGTAGTTGCACTCTCTCCATTGCCCATCTTAGGTTACCATAAAAAATGTCATCCTTCTCCTTCCTTCACTTGTCATGGTTTATGTTGAAGTTATCCCCCTCCCTTTATTCTCCCCCACCATTGCAAACCCCCAACACAGCAACCCCCTTCTCCTCCACCAGTTTTTTTTAGATGAGATTACTTAGTGTGGTAACAGGCGCTTCAGCCCAAAAAGTCCCCACCGACCCGCCGAAGCGCAACCCACCCAGACCTATTCCCTTACATTTACCCCTTCACCTAACACTACAGACAATTTAGCATGGCCAATTCACCTAACCAGCACATTTTTGGACTGTGGGAGGAAACTGGAGCACCGGGGGGAAACTCACGCAGACACGGGGAGAATGTGCACACTCCACACAGTCAGTCGCCTGAATTCACTGTGATCACATTCTACTGTCTTCATGGCAGCCCCAGTTCGGCCTAATACTGCTGCTGTCCGGAAGAATCAAAATTTGCTGGGAGTTTTGATCCTGGACAACAACCATGAGATTAGGCATACTGACCCATGCTTCACATCATTTGGGTCACTGAATTTGGCTGCAGTGTTGGGAGCAAAGTCTGATTATTAATGTTATTGGGGTTGACTTTCAGTGAGCTGAAGAATCTCAGTAGTCAACATATATCTTGTCAGAAACACTAGTATCCGTTTAAAGGTCTGGTCCAGGCAAAGTGCTTAATTCACTAGCTGTTGTGCACGGCACTTTTATCACTTAATTAGTAAAGTAAATGCGAAGAACAGTTGCATAATTTCGAGAAATAAAACTTTGCATTTATATAGCATCATTTGCCATGACAGGATATACCAACACATTTGCTAGCTAATTAAGTGCTTTTGAAGGACAGTCACAGCTGTCACCCTGGAGATGCTGCAACTAATTTGTACACAGGAGGGCTATATAAATAGTTATAAAATAATCATCAGCTTGTTTTGTTTACTGCTGTTGATTGAGAGATAAATATTGTCAAAGACATTTGGGGATAACACTCCCTTGCTGTTCTTTTAAAGTAGTAGATTCGGAAATTTGAAAGCCTCATTAGAAGGATGACAGGGCATATGGGAGCTTTATCTAATGAATGGTACTTCTGCAGAACTGTGAGGGAATGTTAGTCTGGAAATTGGTCCCACAACTTGGGGATTTGAGAGATGAGACAGTTAGGAACTAAGCCTGGCATTTTCAACTGTTGTTTTGTTGTTTTTTTTGTCTTTCATATTTGGTTTCATGCTTCTTAGAATATTCATTATGATTAAATATTATACTAGTTCAATGCCAAACGGTTGAAGGTGGTGATTGTGACCTTCAGAGCTAGTTAACATCCTTTTATTAGAAAGAAGTACATGTCAACGAAGAAGGTTACCTCAAAGTACAACGAGACCTTGAACAGATGGATCAATGGGCTGAGAGTTGCAGATGAAGTTTAATTTAGATCAATGTGAGGTGCTGCATTTTGGAAAGACAAATCAGTGCAGGACTTATACAATGCAGGACTCAATGTAAGGTACTGGGGATTGTTGCTGAACAAAGAGACCTTGGGGTGCAGGTTTATTGTTCTTTGAAAGTAGAGTCTCAGGTAGATAGGTTAGTGAAGAAGGAGTTTAGCATGCTTTCCTTTATTGGTCAGAGCATTGAGTATAGGAGTTGGGAAGTCATGTTGCGGCTGTACAGGACATTGGTTAGGTCACTTTTGGAATATTGTGTGCAGTCCTGGTCTCCCTCCTATAGGAAGGATGTGGTAAAACTTGAAAGGTTACAGAAAAGATTTACGAGGATGTTGCCAGGTTTGGAGGATTTGAGCTGTCAGGAGAGGCTGAATAGGCTGGAGCTATTTTCCCTGGAGCATTGGAGGCTGAGGGGTGACCTTATAGAGATTTATAAAAGCATGAGGGGCTTGGACAAGGTAAATAGACAAGGTTTCTTTCCTGGGTTGGGGGAGTCCAGAACTATAGGGCATAGATTTAAGGTGAGAGGGGAAAGGTGTAAAAGGGATATAAGGGGCAACTTTTTCATGCAAAGGGTGGTGCGTGTATGGAATGAGCTGCCAAAGGAAGTGGTGGTGGTTGGGATAATTACAAAATTTAAAAGGCATCTGGATATGTATATGAATAGGAAGGGTTTAGTGGAATATGGGCTGGGTGCTGGCAAATGGGACCAGATGAGGTTAGGATATCTGGTCAGCATGTTTGAGGTGGATCAAAGGGTCTGTTTCCGTGATGTGCATCTCTATGACTCTCAATTAGAATAAAAATGTTTGAAATACTCAACGTCAAGCAGCATGTGTGAAACAGTTAATATTGCAGGTCAATGAGCTTTCACTAAATGTGTCATTACATACGATTGCATTACTCTTTATGATTCAGTTTCCCTAATACAGTGGGTTTGTAAAAGTGCCTTGTTATATTGCTATCATCAGCAATTTAGCATGTTAAATGAGGTTAGGGATATAAGAGATAAATTAAATAAAATAATTAATCATGCCCTCTGCAGTGACCTCTCAAACTGTAAAAATTCAAAATGAGATTGACTTTAAATGGACACCAGTGAGAATTCCAAATGTGACTAACGGTATGTATGGATGAAAGTGCAGTTAACCACGATTAGGAATAATGTTACTGCAATTGTAAAACAATACAAAGAGAAATATGATACAATGAGATATACCACTTGGAATCCAATTAAACTTCAACTTATTAATCAATGCTAAGAAATGTAGGGAGTACAT
This sequence comes from Hemiscyllium ocellatum, assembly GCF_020745735.1. Taxonomy (NCBI): domain Eukaryota; kingdom Metazoa; phylum Chordata; class Chondrichthyes; order Orectolobiformes; family Hemiscylliidae; genus Hemiscyllium; species Hemiscyllium ocellatum. Next base: position 34,517,726 of record NC_083425.1, read on the forward strand.
TGAAATGAAAAATGGGAGACTAATGTAGAAATCAGTCCTAGTTTGGGTGTTGGTGTTCACTCCAACCGGACAGTGTGAACAGTCCACTGCTCCTACCCACACCATCCCAGGTCAATGCAAGGTCAGTGCTGTACGAGCAGACATTGATCTCTGTTTGGGTGATTTACACTTTGGCTTATCTCTCGGTTTTTATCTTTTCTGCATTGAAATCAAAATTTATAACCTTTCTGACCCTTATAGCTGAGACGTAGCGTCACTCAAACTTCCACCCTTCGCAGAATTACTTTCAAAAATGTATCAATACACATCTTTTTTACATTGTATTTACTTGCTATCCATGGAGCCACTGGCAAATTGTGTCAAACTTGTGGGGAATTTTTGAACAAAGGCAAAATACTGTGGATGCTGGAAATTTGAAACAAACTCGGAAAATGCTGAATCAGCTTTGAAATATCAACTGTTTCTCTTTCCACAGATGTGGAGTTTCTCCAGCATTCTGTGTTGCGGGTGTTTTCCCCTTCCCCTTCCCCTTTGCAGAAAACTTACTTCCTTTTGAGAATATGGATTGGTTCTGTTTCCTTAATTCTACTAATTTTTTGAATGTAAAACTGTTTTCAATTAAATTAGTCCCATTCTTTACTTTGTGGAGTCACTGTGGGCAGCACTGGGTGGTAGCATTAAAATCATTCCACTTACTCAGGCAGGTAGAGATTTAAATTTGGCTGGTGATTCTCTAATTGCCCATTTTTCAGTTACTGTCTGAGCAAACGTTACTTCCCTTCCCTGCCCCCTTTCTCCACAGTCAGTGTGAGCACTCTTTTCCCTCACCCCTTCTCGTTATTTATTTCCCTTCCTTAACTTGCTCCACTCTTACCCTCTCCTCCACCAGTTCACTGAGATCATATTCTACTTGGTTTCCCTCTGCTCGTTGGAACCTGACTTCACTTAGACGTGCCCCAGTTACGATCTAACATAGCTGCTCTCCAGGAGAATCAAATTTGTCGTGAGCTGAAACCTTTGATCTTGTACAATTACCACAAGATCAGGAATTCTGACCCACATTGTAGCAACTTTGATGGTTCAGAAGGTGAGAAGCAGGATTATTTACATCATTGGGGTTTGATGTATATGGTAATGTGCTGTTGGAAAAGCACGGCAGATCAGGCAGCATCCGAGGAGCAGGAGAATCAACGTTTTGGGCATGAGCCCTTCATCAGGAATGAGAATGATCATTCCTGAAGAAGGGCTCATGCCTGAAACGTTGATTCTCCTGCTCCTCGCTTGCTGCCTGACCTGCTGTGCTTTTCCAGCACCACACTATTGATTCTGATCTCCAACCTCTGCGGTCCTCACTTTCTCCCTCTATATGGTAATGCTCAAGAACGAGTTAAAACTATGCTGAAGATTCACCTAGTTTGACATAACACAGCGGATAGTTGGGTCTGCATGGGCACAAAGTAAGTTTGGAGTTAGTTGAACTGTAGCACAATCTCCTGATGGAGGCATGCATGTCTAACCCATCTTTGTATCCACTTGGTGATTTTGCCTCCACAGCTCATTGCAGCAATGACTTCCACAGATTCACCATCCTTTGGCTAAAGGAATTCCTTCTCATGTCAGTTCTGAAGTGTTGTATCTTCACTCTGAAGCTGTGCCCTCAGGTCCTAGTCTCTCCTATTCTTGGAAACATTTTCCCCATGTCCACTCTATTCAGGTCTCGGTACCCTGTAAGTTTCAATCAGATTTGCCCCCACCCCGCCAATCCTTCTAAACTCCGTTGAGTACAGACCAAATTCATAACCACTCCTCATATGACAAGCCCTTCATTCCTGGGATCATTCTTGTAAACCTCTTATGGACCACCTCTAATGCCAATACATCCTTCCTTAGATACAGGGTCCAAAGCTGTTCACTATGTTCTAAATGGAGTCTGACCAGCACCTATACAGTCTTAGCAATACATCTCTACTCTTGTATTCTAGCTCTCTTGAAATGAATGAAAACATTCATTTGCCATCCTAACAGTGAACTGAACCTGCATGCTAACCTTAAGAGAATCCAGAAGTAGGGCTCCTAAGTCCCTTTGTACTATAAATTTCAAAGCCTTTCCCCATTTAGAAAATAATCTACGCCTTTATTCTTCCTATCAAAGCACATAACCTCATATTTTCCCCCACTGTATTCCATCTGCCACTCCTTTGCCCACTCTCCTAGCTTGTCCCAAGTCCTTCTGCTACCTTCCTGCTTCCTATCTCTGTGGCATCTACTAACCTGGCAATAATTACCCCAGGTTTCCTTTGCCCAGATTGTTAATGTCTAACATGAATTGATGTGATCCCAACACTGACCCCTGTGGAACTCCACTAGGCATTGACTGCCATTCTGAAAAAGACCCTCTTCTCTCCACTCAGCCTTATCCAATCCTTTATCCATGCTAATACCTGCCCTAACACCATGAGCTCATCTTATTCAGCAGCCTCCTATGTGGTACCTTGTCAGAGGTCTTCTGGAAATCCAAATATATCACATCCACTGGCTCTCTTTTATCTGACTTGCTCATTACCTCCTCAAAGAATTCTAACAGATTTATCCCTTTAACAAAGTCATGTTGACTCAGCCCTATTTTATCATGCACTTCTAAGTACTCTGCATTCACATCTTTAGTAATGTTCTCTAAAATCTTACCAACAACCAAGCTCAAGCTAACCGACCTATAGTTCCTGTCTTCTACCTCCCTCTCTTCTCAAAAGAGGATACTATGCTTTCCAGCCCTCTGGGACCCTCCTGATTCCAGTGATTCCTGGCAGTTCATCTCCAATGCTGGTGCAATCTCCTCAGCTTTCTCCTTGAGAACTCTGGGGTGTGGTCCATCTGGCTCGGGTGAATTATCCAACTTCAGACCTTTCAGCATTCCCTGCACCTTCTCCTTAGTAATACTCACTACACTTACCTCGAGTATGAGGATAGCATTTTCTTGACAAAAAGAAGGATGATTTATACACTGAAACACCCTCAAATGAGCACTTGGCCAATTTTTGATAAAATCCTTCCACTCTGTTTAATTATAATGATATTTGTAATATTCCCTTTCAATTGCATAATTTCCATTTAGAGAGATTTGTATGTTTATGTAATGTCTGAAATTTATTCACCTTTTTTATTTTAATATCCTGGGTGGAAATGATCAAGTTCCTTTTTATTCAACTCATGTTAAATCCAACATGTTTTTCAGTTTGTCTCATTCTTAAGGTGTCTTGTAAGCGCATTTAAATTGTCCTCTTCCTTCACCATGTAGATGGATGCAAACTGTTCAAGTAATTTATTTGATTCATGGAAGACGAGTCGCAAAATGGAGCAGTGAGCTGCATGGTAACTCTTTTATTTCTGAGCACTTAAAGTAACTGAAGTCTTGACCTAGCTTTCCTCATGACCTCCTGCTGTTCAGAAAGAAAATGATGTTTCACTGTCACTTGCAAAGCATTGCTTCTATTAAAGAGCAGTGAATCTTGTGAACAGTGAGCCTGTTACATTGGTACAGAGGGTTGGATTTTCCTTGCTGGAATTGGGTCGTAATGGGGGCATTAAAGAATGGCACTTGACATTGTGCATAACAATGTTCCACTGCTGTTCCTGACCCTGGTTTCTGACTTACACCCTGACACAAAAAAGAGTGAAGTCATCTGTGTCATTAATCAGGTGGATTTAAGATATTAAGCTGGTTCCTTCATAGAGTTATGTAATCATACAGCATGGAAGCAGACTCTTCGGTCCAACCAGTCCATGCTGCACATAATCCCAAATTATGTTTTGGATCAGTGGTGCTGGAAGAGCACAGCAGTTCAGGCAGCAGCAAAATCGACGTTTCGGGCAAAAGCCCTTCATCAGAAATAACGGCAGTGAGCCTGAAGTGTGGAGAGATAAGCAAGAGGAGGGTGGGGCTGGGGAGAAAGTAGCATAGAGTACAATAGGTGAGTGGAGGAGGGGATGAAGGTGATAGATCAGGGAGGAGGGTGGAGTGGATAGGTGGAAAAGAAGATAGGCAGGTAGGACAAGTCATGGGGACCAGTGCTGAGCTGGAAGTTTGGAACTGGGGTGGGGTGGGGGAAGTGGAAATGAGGAAACTGTTGAAGTCCACTTTGATGCCCTGGGTTGAAGTGTTCTGAGGCAGAAGATGAAGCGTTCTTCCTCCAGGCATCTGGTGGTGAGGGAGGGGCGGTGAAGGAGGTCCAGGACCTCCATGTCCTCAGCAGAATGGGAGGGGGAGTTGAAATGTTGGTCCACAGGGCGGTGTGGTTGATTGGTGCGGGTGTCCCGGAGATGTTCCCTAAAGCGCTCTGCAAGGAGGCGTCCAGTCTCCCCAATGTAGAGGAGACTGCATCGGGAGCAACGGATGCAATAAATTAGATTAGATTACTTACAGTGTGGAAACAGGCCCTTCGGCCTAACAAGTCCACACCGACCCGCCGAAGCGCAACCCACCCATACCCCTACATTTACCCCTTACCTAACACTTTCACCTGACCCGCGCAAACGTGCAAACTCCACACAGTCACCTGAGTCGGGGATTGAACCCGGGTCTCAGGCGCTGTGAGGCAGCAGTGCTAACCACTGTGCCACCGTGCCGCCCACAAATGATATTAGTGGATGTGCAGGTAAAACTTTGGATGTGGAAGGCTTCTTTAGGGCCTTGGATGGAGGTGAGGGAGGAGGTGTGGGCGCAGGTTTTGTAGTTCCTGCAGTGGCAGGGGAAAGTGCCAGGATGGGAGGGTGGGTTGTAAGGGGGCGTGGACCTGACCAGGTAGTATCGGAGGGAACGGTTTTTGTGGAAGGTGGAAAGGGGTGGGGAGGGAAATATATCCCTGGTGGTGGGGTCTTTTGGAGATGGTGGAAATGCCGGTGGATGATTTGGTTTATGCGAAGGTTGGTAGGGTGGAGGTTTTACATAATCCCAAACTAAACTAGTCCCACCCACCTGCTCCTGGCCCACATCCATTCAAACCTTTCCCATTCATGTAAGTTTCTTTTAATCATTGTAACTGTGCTCACATCCACCTCAGGAAGTTCATTCCACACACAAACCACCCTCTGTGTAAAAAAAAATTGTCCCTCATGTCTTTTTAAGATCTCTCTCCTCTCACCTTAAAAATGTGCCCCTGAGTCTTGAAATCGCCCATCCTAGGGATAAGATGCCTTCCATTAACCTCGTCTATACACCTTACGATTTTATAAAGCTCTGTAAGGTGACCTCTTAATCTCCTACACTCAAGTGAAACCAGTCTATCTAGCCCATTCTTATAACTCAAACCTTCCATACCCAGACTTCACCAAATGTTTAGACTGTTCTTCTAGGAGCACCTGGTCTTTTGAGAACTGAATGGCTCCGAAGTCTGTTAGGAACAGGGGTCATGTGGCAAAAGATTTATTTGTTTGGGAAAAGTGGAAGGTTTGAAGAAAATTTGATTCCACAATGGTTACGTTTTAATACCACCAACAGTTCGCAACCTTGCTCTGTGTTCCAACTCTCCATCTACCCTAGTCGGTTTGGAGTTTCAGCAGCTTTTCATTTGGTGACTGCACACAGATGGTAGCCACATCAATAGCTTCTGAGTTCATTTCTGAACGCCTCATCTTCTACCTCAGGGCCCTCCAACCCCAGAGCATCAATGGGGACTTCAACAGTTTCCTCATTTCCCCTCTCCCCACCTTATCCCAGTTTCAACCTTCCAACTTGGCACCGCCCTCATGACCTGTCCTACCTGTCCATCTTGCTTCCCACCTATCAATCCACCCTCCTCTCTGACCTATCACCATTATCCCCACCTCCATCTACCTATCGCTCTCTCAGCTACCTTCCCCCCAGCCTCATTTCCCCCCCCCCCACCCCATTTATCTTTTCACCCCTCGGCTCACAAGCCTCATTCCTGATGAAGGGCTGTCCTGAAATATTGATTCTTCTGCTCCTTGGATGGTGCCTGACCTCTGCTTTTCCAGGACCACACTCTGAACTCTCAATAATAGATTACCTACCTTGTTGTTCTGCACAAGAACTGCACCTAAGCCAACCAGACTTGCACCCATGACTAGGTGGTTTTCTCTGCATCAAGGCAGATTTTTGGGCAACCTGTGTTTGATCTGGTGTACAACTGGTTTATGTGATTTGTGTGATCGTCCACTTGTAGTTGGTGATGTCTGAGTGAGGGTGGGTGGATGCAGATAACGTTGCTCCGTTAGAAATGAAATGACTTCAGTAAATGATAAACTCTGGATTTCCTGCACATCTGTAAAATCCACACCATTTGTAATGACTTCACTTTTCTGTTTATCAGGGGTTACCCCTTCATCTCTGAGCACATGGCCAAAGAGCTCTTCTTTCATTGAGCAAACACCCATCTTTGTTCAAATCAAGGTCACATTCTCTAAGACATTGTAGTCCTGCATGAAGGTGTGTCTCGAATTCATGTTTAGTGTGACTGTAGATGGGAATGTCCTGCCTAATGCTCAGAGTGCCTTCAGTCCCTGAAGTGCAGGTTGAGTCATATGTTGACTTGTCTCCAGAGTTGAATCTCTTGTACTCACAAAGTCCAATATGAGAGGAGAATACTGTAAGATAGCTTCAATATTCTGCATGCTCAACATGATGGTAGCCTGCATTGTGGTCAAGTTTGGAGAAGCATTATCTATGTTCACTTTCACTCTAATTCCACTAATACATTTATTTACGTCAGATGATTTTCCGATAATGACTTGCTTAGTGATTGCATATTAATGTAGATTCTTATCCAGGTCTTGTTCTTGGGTTTCTTAACAATTTGTATGGATAAGAACTAAGAGTTAGACACGTCCCCAACATTCTCAATGTTCAGAGCAGGTATGCACTGAAAGTCCTCCTTGTTCTGCTTTCTGAAATGGAATTGTATTTGTTACTATTGATGTGCAGTTGGGCACACCTTATGGTCTACATTCAGTTTGCATGCAACGTCTTTCAGTTTGCAGATAGCAGTAAAGACGTCAGCCCATAATTCACAAATATTGGTGAAATGTGTGGGAATAGTAGTGATGTGCATATATGGTGTTGTGCGGCAACTGATCATTTTCTAGAAATGACATAGAATGCATCAATTGTTCTGGTGACTTTGAAATTGGCTTTTGTGGAGCAACATGACTTAAACCAATAATATTTCTTTCCAGCAGGTTCTCATGTCCCGATACAGGTTGACAAAAGTATCCATGCTTTTGCTGTTGAGTCTTGTGCACAATTACATTCAGTGTCAGGTAGCCATGAAATCTGTTGTGTGTTAAGTACCAAGCACTGATCAGTCCCCTGTGAAATTGCGAAGTTATGGTACCTGTTTAGCATATCAAGAAGGTGAAAGATTAAACATGAATCATTCTTAGATTCAACTCCAAAGGTTCCCGGCCCAGTATATCACATTTCAGAAAATGTAAAGCATTTTGAGAGGCAGAAAAAAACAAATTACAGTGGAACTTCAATTATCCGAAGGGCACGGGCGGGGCGTATTTCTTTTGGTTAATCGAATATGCTGATAATTGAATGCCAGATAATGTAATTTAGCTGAGCATCAGGACATTATGATCTTGCTGGATAATCTGATATTCAGATAATCGAATGCTGGATAATTGAGGTTCCTCTGTAGTTAGCTGTGTTTGAGAAGATTAGTGTGTATGTAAGTGAATGTCAGAAATACTTTGGTATGTTATTGCTGTGAATACAGAGTTAAAAAAAAATTGGAAGCCTCTGAAAACTATTTTACTGCTAATGTTTTTGGAAATTGTTTTATAGCTCTGCTGTTCAGAAGGAAAAGCTGTCAGGTGCAGGAAAGATTTGAACAGATTGAACTTGCTTTGTGTCATGAAATAGGCAGATGTTAGGAATTTTTCTGAATGATGGTCATCTAATATATTTGTTCTGTTAACTTCTTGATTAGAGAATATGGAAAACATCGTTCTGCTGCACTTTTTTGTTTGAAAAGTGATTCCTCAAAATAATGCTAAAAAATAAACATCTCCAAACCGCCCATTTATTTGTGGGAGGGTGAGGATAACAGTTTGTGGTATTCAGGAATGAAATTGAAGGAGGTAGGAGGCAAAGAATACTTCTGTTATCTTTCATTCTTTGTACATTATGCATTTGGAGTTAGTATACCAGGGAAGCTGAGAGAGTTCTGTTTTGATGAATGTTTGTCGAAACTCTATTGAAGACCAAATGCTTATTTCTTCTTTTGACATGCATAATCTGGATTGCAATTTGATTTTACAAGGCACTGATTGTGCTGGAAAACTAAGCAAGTCTGGTAGCATCAATGTCGAGAGAAACAGAATTTCTGAAGAAGTCATATCAGACTTAAAACATTAAGTCCCCTCACAGCTTGTTTCCAATTTCAAGCATCTGCAGTATTTTGCTTTCATTTTGACTTTACAAGATCGATGTTTGAGGCATCATCAAAAATTAACTGCTCACGTTTAACTTGACCAAATGATTTCCAGTCAATTATTAGTGGCAATACATTTTAATGTAACTGAAATTAATACTTGGATTTAGAGAATCGGTGGATTCTTACTGTTCCTTCACTTAGGACTTTATCATCAAACTATAACTTTATATATGCTGGGTTTCATTATTAGAAGCTGTCACCGAAATAGTTGGAGAAAAGATAACCTTTAAAATGTGAAGAGCTGGAAAATGCAATGTTTTCCATAACAATAACAGAGACTCCACGTATTCATCTGGTGACATTTATAATATAGTCCACTCCATTCACTGTAAGTCACAATAGACCACTGGGGTGCTGATGACATTAGAATTGTTGCCTTGAAGGCATGAATATTTAACTTGCCAGACAGTATCTGCTTTCATGAGCTCTTCAGTGGTTAAAAAAGAACTGAGAAATCAGCTCTATATAGTGCAACTCCAAGAGATTTTGTTTGATCTGATGTTTAAAAATTTAAAAATTCTCATTTTGTTTTTCAAATTACTCACTCCTTCCTGTTTCTGTGGCCTCTTCCAATCCTCTTGGAACTTTGGACACCTCCAATTCTGGCTGACCTCTTGTGCAATTTCAACTTTTAGTGTTCCATCAGTGGTGGTCATGACTTCAGCTGCCTGGCCCTAAGGTTTTAGAATTGTGGTGATTGGAACCAGATGGATATTATTGACTGAGATCTTTGATTGGGTTTGTTAACCTGGGTCAATCAGGAAGCCCTGGATCAGTGGTGCTGGAAGAGCACAGCAATTCAGGCAGCATCCAAAGTGCAGTGAAATCGATGTTTCGGGCAAAAGCCCTTTATCAGGAATGTTCTCTCACTGTGTCTCACACCTGCACACACAACCATGGGTGCTGGGTAAAAATAAGCACTACCGCAGTTAGGCGGTAGTGTGGGGGGAGAAAAATTTAAAAAAAAAGAAAAAGAAAGAAAAACAAATTAAAAAACAGGGTGTTACACAGCATTTCCCTTCGATGTGAAGGGCACTACTTGTCACTGGCCACTTGGGTGTTTCCTTTCTTCCTGGTGGTGGAAACTGAATAAAGATTCGTGCACCTTGTATCTTTCACTGTGTCTCACACCTGCACACACGCAACATGGGTGCTGGGGAAAAAATAAGCACTACCGCAGAAAAAAGAAAGAAAAATAATTTTTTAAAAAATTAAAACAAAGTGAAAAAAGAACAAGAATGCTAGAAGTTCTGGTCACTCTGATAGCTGGCTCTGAGGGAGCTGGATCAGGGACAAGGACTCCCATATGTAAATAAAAGGTGACTGGGTGATAGGGCATCAGCTTCTGTAGAGTAAAAAAATACAGGGTTTTCAAGTGGGATTTGAGGTTTGTCCTCATTTCCCTAAAACCTGCTTGAATGTTAGGATTTGGGGCCTGGCTTTGCTGCTCCTCCCTCTTGTAAAATTACTGTTTCTTTGTATGTAGCTGTTAATGTTAACTGTTTTATAAACTGTATTGTTTAATATATTAAGAAAAAACACAGGGGATTTGTGTTGGCTGGGCCACTGTCAGTGTGTTACTGCTACTGTTAGTTTCTGGTATTGGAGGAGGAGAATTTCTTTCTCTTTCCCCTTGGCCAGAGAAAAAAACAATTAAACGAGGGATTCAGAATCTTCTCAGTTCAGGGACTGACTTTGAGCTGGCTGGCCACAATCAGTGGACTGTGCCAATGTAAATAAAGGATATATTGGTGACGGGATACTGGACAGTTATTTCAAAAATACTGTCTAAGCCTTTCCACCATTCTACATCACGCTCTCTTCTTTTAAAATGCTTCTTAACACCCATTTCATCAGAGAATCCCTATATTGTGGAAACAGGCCATTGGGCCCAACAAGTCCACACCGACCCTCCAAAGAGTAACCCTCCAAAGAGTAACCCACCCAGACCCATTTCTCTACATGTACTCCTGACTAATAAACTAAAACTACACATCCCTGAACACCATGGGGAATTTAGCAAGGCCAATTCACCACACTTGCATATCTTGGACTATGGGAAGAAATCAGAGCACCCAGAGGAAACCCGTACAGACACGGGGAGAATGTGTAAACTCCACACAGACAGTCGCCAAGGCTGGAATTGAACCCTGGTCGTGGTAGGCAGCAGTGCTAACTACTGTTTCACCTTATGTGGCTCAGTGTTATTGTGTGTTTGATAACACTCGCATAGTGTTTTGATATTTTGACGCTTTAAAGTGTTACAAATATCTAACTTCATTATTGAACGCAAAGATAAAAATGAAAAGAACACTTTAGATTGGGAATTGAATTTATAAATATGAGATAAAACATCTGGTTGTAGAAAATGATGAACTTATTGAATTGCACTAAGAAGGTCTGTATTTATTTTAATGAAATCAGAGTTAGAAATGGAGAAACTTTATATTCATAGGTGAGACCCTCTTTAAGATTCTTGCTGGAAATATGATGTCTTATGTTTCCTCAATACGGGACTTAAATCATTACTGTAAGTCCATAACAAATAGGAACTGGAGCAGACCATTTGGCCCCTCGGGTCTGTTCTGACATCCAGGATCAAAGCCAATCCTACATTCCTCACGTCCACTTGCCTGTCTTTTCCCTATAACCCTTGATTCCCATACTGCTTAAGAAGTTGTCTATTTCAGCCTGGAATATACACAAGGACTCTGCCTCCACAGCTTTCCCTGGCAAGAAGTTCCAAAGATTCTCAACCCTCTAAGACAAGAAATTCCTCCTCATCTCAGTCTTAAATTTCCATCCCTTTGCTCCCAGATCATGCTGTCTAGTCCTGGATTCTCCCATGAGGGAGAGTATCCTCTCAGCATTTATCCTTTCAGGGGCCCTTAAGAATCCTATATGTTTCAATGACATCACCTTTTATTCTTCTAAACTCTAGAGAGTAGAGTCACAACCTGTTTAGCCTTTGTTCATAAGATAATTCCTCTATTCTGTGGATCACCCTCGTGAACCATGTCTTCTCTGCTTCCAATTAAATAATATCTTTTCTTAAATAAGGGAACCAAAACTGTTCGGAGTACTCCAGATGTGGACTTTTGACAGTTGTAGTAAGACTTCCTGTTTGTATACTCCAACCTCCTTGAAATAAGGGCCAACATCCCATTAGCCTTCCTGATTGTTACTGTATCTGTGTCCTGGACTTTGTGTTTTGTGCACAAGTACCCCCAAGTCCCTTTGTGTCCAGTCTTCTGCAGTATTTCTCCATTTAAATAATAATCTGTTCATGTATTCTTGCTTCCAAAGTGAACAACTTTGCATTTTCCCATGTTATGGAAATCAGGGATAGTTGATTTGAATCTTTATCTGAGACATCCCAGAATGTCAGGGGGGTTGCTATGGGGAAGGGTATTCTTTGGCTTTGTGTTTTTATCTCAATGTTTTCTCAGGCAATTCAACTCAATGCAACCTGAAAGCTGCCTTAGGGCAAGCTGGAAGAGAGTCTGCCCAGAGCAGGAAAGCATCTGTAAACCATTTGCAGAAGAATATCAGAAACCAAGGGTGTTTTTAGCTTTGGAGTCTTATTGAAATTTTCAGATTTTATGTGTCTTTGCAAAATTTACTATTAATTTAGTAGTAGTTGTGTCTGTTCTGATGAGTGCAGGTCAAAAAGCCTCAATTGCACATCTGTTTTCTTTCAACACAATTAAGTTCTTTACTACCAAACAATTATTTAAACGCACATTTTAATGGATGGAACAAAACAAGGCACTTTTTGCAATTAATACTTTACATGAGGCCTTTTTAAAATTTTGTTAGTTAGATTGAGGGTAAGCAAAACTAATGGAGGAAAGTGTGAGACCTAAAACAAATGTAGGTCCAGCCAAATGCATATACGTGTTACACTCATTATCGTGCACAAGTTGAATTATTAGAATACGATAAAATACCCCTCAGAATATAGTTTATTGTCATGTGTACTCCAGTACATGAGTACAATGAGAAGTTTTTACAATGGCTGCCTATAATCGCGCTATCTTCGGAACAAATACCTTAGTACAAATCTTGGATACAAAACAGAAATAAAAAGAAAAGTGCTTAGTGTGGTATTGTGGAGACAAATACCTTTAGATTTTCCACTGCTTGACGAGTTAACACTTATGCATAAATCAAAAGTGTAAAGAATGTTGTTTAAATTCTAGCTGGGAGTATTCACAAAGGGATATAGTGGATTATTATTCTACTAATTCCAAAAGCCTGTTAGACACACATTTTTGCTTCAGCTTCTCCTGGAGTGCATGAAAAACCACAGAGTGGGGACATCTGTAATGTGCTGGTGTTGCTCACTCTAGATTCTGTGATACCAGCAGCAACATTGATAAGTTTTATGAATTTACTCAGTTCAGTGGCCAGGAATAACCATATTGGATTCTCATTGACTGGTGGTCTCTGTGAATGGGACCAGCACATTGGAAACAGCGTTACAAAAGCACTGAATAACTTGTCTTCACTTTTAGATCAGAGTGTAGGACTGTTGATGTCATGCAATTTCAATTGCTTGATCACGATACATTTTTATTTGAAATAATTCTTGAAAAGTAAAATACAATAAACAAAATCTGCCAACATATTGTCTGAAACAAAAGTAGCAACATGCTGTCCCTGAATTTTTAAAATATGTTTGCGCTTTTGCAAATGAACAATTCCACATGATTTTGATATTTTACAGAGTGTCAAGTTTCTCTTGTGCTCTCGATCTGGTATGTTTCTCATTTTTACAGTGACTGTTCAGTAGTCACAAAGGTCAACATGAACAGTGTCTTGTCTTCTAAATATAGTGTTTCCCAATGGAGACCGTACTCATTCTGAATAAATAAACTCGTACAAACAATATGAACGACTTAAAAATAAAAATCCATCACTGTGCAAGTGCTGCAGTTCTTGGATTTCATAACCGTCGTGTGCACCATTGATTTGTCCTCGGCAAGTGGCCAGTACAGTTTTAATGAAGATGATGGAAATGTAGTGTCACAGAGTCATGCAGCACAGGAGGAGAGCACTTGGTCTAAATCAACTCTTTGGAAGAGCCACCTAATTAGCCTTACTCCCTGGCTTGTCCCTTTGTTTTTTTTTACCCTTCCAATACTTATCCAGTTTTCTTTTGAATGTTATTAATTAATCTGCTTCTACCATCCCCTTAGGTAGTGTATTCCAACTCACAGCCACTCAGTGTTCCAAAAAAAATGTTTCCGCTGGATCCTGTGCCAATCACCTAAACTCTTGTCATTGCGAACAGCTTCTCCTTATTTACTTGGCCAGAATTCTTCATGATCTTCAACACCTCCATTAAAATTGCTCCTAGTCATCATCTCTGCTGTAAGGGGAACAACATCATCTTTCCCAGTCTGATTCATAGAAATGTAGAGGATAAGAACAGGAGGAGGCCTTTCACTCCTAGCCTGATCTGCTATTTAGTATGAACATGGTTGATCGTTCAACTCTGCACCTTGTTCCCAATTTCTCTCCATACTTTTGAACAATTTAACTCTCAAAACTATATCTAACTCTCTCTTGAAAACATTCAATATTTTGGCCTCACCCTCTCCTCTAGCAAAGAATTCCAGGCCCTCCAGTCTCTTGGTGAAGACATTTCTTGTCATCTCACTGCTAAATGGTCTAACACATATCCTATCGACTGTGACCCTGGTTCTGGACTCCCAGTCATCATGAGCATTCTTCCTGCATTCACCCTGTCTTTTCTGTTATATATCCCCCCCCAGCATTCTTCTAAACTCTTTGAATATTATTCTAACCAATCCAGTTTTTCTTCGTACGTCCATTCTGTCATCCTATGAATCAGTCTGGTAAATCTTTTTTTGTATTCCTCCCATAGCCAGGACATTCTTCCTCAGGGAGTCCAAAACTGCACACAGTACTTCAGGTGTGGTGTCAACAAGTCCCCATCGAATTGCAACAAGCCAAGCCTGCTGCTATATTTGAATCCTTTTGCTGTGATTTGCCTTCTCTGCCACCTTCTGCCCTTGAGTACTTGATAACTGTCAAAATTAAGTTAGCTTAACATCTGTTATTGAAAAATGTTACAATCTATTTCACAGGACGCAATAGCAGAACATTTAGAAATACAGAATATGACCAAGCAAAGTCAACATGGCTTCATGAAGGGAAGATCATGCCTGTCAAATTTATTAAATTCTTTTGAGGAGGTAACAAGCAGGATAGATAATGGGGAAGCAGTGGATGTACTATGTTTGGATTTTCAGAAGTCTTTGATTAGGTTCCACACATTAAGCTACTTAGCCAGAGCCCATGGTGTTGGAGTCAGTACATGGTCATGAATAAAAGATTGGCTGACTTGTAAAAGACAAACTTGGGATAAAGGGGCATTTTCAAGATGGTAACCTGTAACTAACAGAGTGTCACAGGAATCATTGCTGGGGCCACAGTTGCTTATAATATATATTAATGAATTGGATGAAGAAAGTTAATGTTCTGCTCACAAATTTGTGGATAATACAAAAATGGATGGACAGGCAACTGAGGGAGGATGACAGAAATAAACTGCAGAAAGAATACAGGCAGGTTAAAGGAATGAGCAAAAACTTGGAATAAGATGTGGAGAAGTTCAAGTTCCTGCACTTTGGCAAAAAGAATAGGAGACCTGCATGTTATTTATTTACGGGGAGACTGTATAACATTGTAGCCCAGAGGGATTTGAGGGTTCTAATGTACGATTCACAAAAAGCTTATTGTCAAGTCCAGTTAATAGTTAATGGCTTTATTTCAAAGGAAGTATGAAAGAGATCTTGTTAAAATTATACAAGGCACTAGTCAGACTACACCTGGAATGTTGTAATCTGATTGAGCCTCCTTAGCTGAGAAAAGATATACTGACACTGGAGGCAACCATTGAATGGTGTCTAGATTGAATAGTTAGTGTGGAGGGATGGTCTTATGAAGAAAGCTTGAGTAGTCTGGGCTTGGTCTCATTGGATTCCGAAGGCATTATTAAAACAGAAAATTCTTAATGAGAGCTTGTCATGGTAGATGTTGAGGGGTTGTTTCCCTTTTGGGAGAGTGTAATCCGAATAAGAGATCACCTCTTTAAAACACAAGACAAGGTGAACACTTTTTCTCTGAGGGTAGTCAGCCTATGGAATCCTTTCACAAAGAGCTGTAGAGACTTGGTCATTAAGTATATTCAAGGCTGAGATGGACAGATTTTTAATCAGCAAGGGAATGGAGGGTTATAAGGTAATGGCAGGAAAGTGGAGTTGTCACTTGGATCCAAGTCTTAGATCAGCCATGACTGAATGGCAGAGCAAAATCCATTGGCCTAATGGCCAATTTTAGCCCTTGTGCCTCATGGTCAAAAGTTTTTGTTATCTTTGAAGATATGTCTGCAGACACTAATGTTTGTCTGTTCCTGCACTCCCTTTTAAAATTGAATCATTCAGTTCATGTCAGCACTCTTTTTTTGCCACAATGTGTCCCTTGTCACCTTGCTGTATTAAACTTTCACTAAGTGTGTATACCATTTCAGCTGTCTATATCTTCCTAAAATCAGTTATCTGTCTGTTATTACTCTCCTCATTGTTTCTGGCATTTCCATAATTTGTATCACCTATGAGCAAATATGTCCCATTCACACAAATGGAGATCTTTTATGTCCATCAAGCAGAACAATGGTCTTTTTAATACTGATCCCTGTTGCCCCTCTTGAGGCTCAAAAGTAGTTTTTCACCAGTGTTCATTGTTTAGTCTCCCTTAGCCAAGCTTATATTTCAGTCATAACTGTTTAATCAATGTGAGACCAATTGAAGCTAAATATTGGCCATGAATTCATTGACAAGTCTATTAGAATCAGAATCAGAATCAGAATCCTACAGTGTGGAAGCAGGCCATTCGGCCCATCGAGTCCACACCAGCCCTCTGAACAGTATCCCATACAGACCCAGTCCCCTACTCTATCCATGTAACCCTGAATTTCCCTTGGCTAATCCATCTAGCCTACACATCCCTGGACACTACAGGGTAGGTTAGCATGGGCAATGCACCCAACCTGCACAACTTTAGACTGTGGGAGGAAACTGGAGCACCAGGAGGAAACCCACACAGACACGGGGAGAATGTTCAAGTTCCACACGGACAGTCGCTTGAAGCTGGAATCAAACCCAGGTCCCTGGCGCCATGAGGCAGCATTGCCAACTACTGAGCCATCATGTTGCCCTCAGCAGGTAATGCTTTGTCAAAAAAGCCTGATGAAACCCACAGACTGGTTAAATCCATGAATGGTGATTGGAGTGAAATCTACACAATATGGCACATTGCTGAGGAATGTCCCCTCCATAATATTGGTGGTGGATGGATCACCTTAATCCCAGCCAGTGAGGTCATTGCTTGGTTCTGGGTTTTGCATTTGCTTAAAAAAATGTCAAATGCTTTGTGAAAGTTCAAATACATATCAAACATGTGACCTTTTCAATTACTTGATCAAAGAATTGCAATAGTTCATTTAGATGTTTTTAAAAGTGAATCTTTTATGGGGATAATTGTAAGATTCCCAGTCCATAATACCAATTTTAAAGAGAGAATAAGAGGAGATACAGGAACTGCACTAGTGCATCTGTCCCATTTTTGCATTGTGTTGCTTTGATGTAGCCATTTATTTTAACCCTGAAAATGTCTTATCAAAAATAAGTCTTCTTTTCATTTATATATTGCACTGAAAAGAAAGCGTACCTGATTTTCTTATCTACACTAGGCCAGGATTGAGCTCACTGCTCCATTCATGCATTAGAAATGGGTCTAGGTATTTTAGTGATTATAAGAAGGTCAGCTAGATGAACCTCACAGAAATGAGTTCCTTGATTGGGGCTGTTAATCTGGTCCAATCAGAGAGCCCTGGCTGACAGATATAAACAGGAGTGTCAGAGATTCTGTTCACTCTGAGAGCTGGCTCTGAGGAAGCCAGACCAGTGTCAAGTACGATGCATGTGTAAACAAAGGGTAACTTGATGGGCTACCAACCTCTCTAGAGTTATTTCATGCATATTGGAAGCTTCATTAATGATGATGCTCTTTGAGGTTCCCAGGCCTTTTTAAAATTATTCTGTTTTTAATATATTTCTGATATAGCTCTTTTATTTCATAACAATATCTGCACTTCAAAAGGAAAATCATTGAACATAAAGTGCTTTGGGACACCTTCAGGCAGTGATAAGTTGTTGTATAAATGCAAGTTCATTCACTCTTAGGGGCATCTGAGATATTGCCATTTCTTGAAGATTTATTTTTCATTCTCTGTAAATCTATATTTATGTGAGACCAATTGAAGCTAAATATTGGCCGTGAATTCACTGAAAATTGATAACATTTGAAGTTCTTTCAGGATTGCAAAATAGAAGTTTAAAGAGGAATTATGACATACATATTCATAGAAACTCCATGAGTTATAAGTTTCTGTTAGTTTGCAAAACTAATCTCAAAGTAGAAATGAAGATTAGTTTTGAAAGTCTTCCCAACTGGAATGTTTGAGGGTTGATTTGATGCAGTGTGGAAAATAGTCACCTGTGAGAGTGCCGTAATCCACCATGATCTTGTCAGCTCTGGCAATTAACCTGCACCAGTCAGATGTCAACAGCAACCATTTTAGATCTGGGCCATCTGCTTGGAGCCAGTTACACCATAAACCTTTTTCCTGCTATTTTACTACTCTGTGGGAGGTTTGCATGAGGCAGGATGCCTGGGGAATCACCTCCTGCAGCATTTACACTGGCTCACTGCTGACCTCATGCATCTGGATGGCAAACGATTCTTTCCCTTCTAGATCAACGTTTCTGCCTCAACATTTAATTTTCTAACAGGTTTTAGTCGCAATTTATATCACATACAACACTTTGAAAATGCTACTTATTGTATAAAGGAGTAGAATCCCTTTAATGTTGCAAGTAATTTTCACTCCCACGTTTGGCAGTAGACAGCTCCATTTGCAGAGTTCATCTGTACGAGGACTAGCCCTGGGAATCTACTTTGCTAGAAACCAGAGTATGGCCCTCATTGTGCAGATGTACATTCTCTGAGAATTTACTTTCTATTTGCCTACCTTTATTTTTGTTCTTTTATTCCTTGGACTTCCAGTCCTAATGTTTTAACTCTCCAATCCCCCCCTCTCCTTCCAACCATTTATAATGAGGTATTGGGAATGGTGAGACATCTTTGGTCAGTTGAAAGCCACCAGGAAGACAAGGTCCTGGAGTATATTGGACTTATTGAGTAACAAATGGTTTCGGAACAGAAAGAGGCCATTTGGCCCACCATGTTTGGGATGGCTCAGCCACAGGACCTTGGCTCACCTCCCAGTTTGCCACCTGTAACCTTTTATCTTCTGGTGAGTATTCACAGTTTCCTTTTAGAAGCTTGACTCCATCTCAAAATCCACTCAACGCCCGAACCACTCTCACTGTAAAATTTACGAGTAAATATTTGGAGTGTCCGTTGACCAAGTGCAAAAGTAACTCAATTGTTTGATTTCAAGGGAATGATGTTCTGCTGGACAATGTGTGATCACAATTTTGGTTTCTCAACTGTTGTTTATTTCAAGCCAAATCAGAAAGGTCTTACGCTGTAAGGCAAAGACCAAAATTCGATATTCTCTTGATGAGTCAAATCCCTCAATGATCTTTTAACATGAATGAATATATTTTTAATGCTTGTCATTAATGATGTTCATTTCTTTTCTCAGCCTTCCAATGTCGGGGGTGAAACTTCTGCAGGAAGCCAGCAAAGCTCACAGCAAGTTGGAATTCAGAGTTTTGTTCAAGAACTTTTTCAAGCACAATACAGGTATCTATGATTCAATGATCGCACTAATTTGAACGTCAGCCACACAGGAAAAGTGAAAAGAATCATTTTGAGGATTTCTACATTAAACTCCCACCACAAATAATAAATTACTTGTCACTGGGAGTTTGGAAAGTGACATGGCATTTTTTCTGTCTGCTAAGCTACTGCATTGCTGTCATTGATCGGAGTCTAATGCTCTTAATACTTAAAGGTCTGATATACTATGTGGAGCTACAGAACTCTGTATAATGGGGACAGCTCTAGCCAGTTACAGAGATTTCCCAGGATCTTGTATCTGAACAACAATGTTTAGTTTGGTTTGAAGTTACTGCTCTTGCAGTTTAATTATGGAGTTGCTGTGGTGCACTCTCCATTCATGATGTTACTGGTGTGGCTAATTGGGGATGTTTCCAGACATGTCTTAGTGTGACTGTGATTTTATTCAATAGGTTGGGCTGGTGCTTTGAACATTGCTTCTCTTTTTAGTGCCAATTCAGCTTAGCAGCTACTTGCTGAGGGACAATGCATGTTCAGATTGTTTAGGGAAAGGGACGAGGAAACTGTGCTTTGGTGAATGTCAGCTAAATTGTTAATGCGAGTAGCAAAGAAAGTTCCTCAGTCAGCAGAACAAAATAAGGAGATGAAAATGTGCCCTTTGAGTTTATTTGAGGATATGAGCAAGATGCTTTACCATACAAAGCAGTCAGGAATACACCAGGAAATGCAGAAATTTCCCAATCATCTCCCGTCCCTTGCAGCCCAGATCACAATGTACAGCTTACGATACCCATTTCATTCTTTTATTTCAGATTGTTGTGGGTTAACACGAATTTATAAGTGTGACGCATCTATTTTGACATCAAGTTTTAAAAGTAAAATAGTTTACCCCGTCGTTGTTCCTGTTAATCTTGTTGCTAAATCAGAGGTAATGTGGAAACCTGTAGATCAACATTATTTTTGGGAGCAGCTTTTAAAGGGAGGAAGAAGTGAGGCAACAGTACTTTATTACTTAATAGATGTGCTGGCTTAGTTTTGGTTGACTGATGCTCCCTGTTAAGCATTCCTTCAGAAAGTTAGGATAATTAAATCCGCCAGCAAAATGGAAGGTTTTCTGTGAGAGGAAATGGTGGATTTATGTGACAGAAACATTAAACTTGCTTTATGCTTTAATACACTTATTGGAGCAAAATGGATGTAGAAAATGAGGCTTGGTATTATATTAATGATGGTGTCTGATTACACTCCTGTAATGTGCCGTGGGGTGTTTTAATATTACATATAAATGGAAGTTGTTGTTTAATCAATGCCTGAATGATTTCACACATTTGAGGAGTTTCCTGTGAGCTAAAATTTTCAAAAGCCCATTGTGAAAAATTCTCACTTCCCTGTCCCTCTCCTTGAGTTGTTTTGTGTGAGAAGCTGAAAACCTGTCTGCACGAGAAAGATCTTCCCTTTCAAAGTGTGTTTCCTTCGAGTTTTAATAACATGATCCTGGTTATTATACTGCCTGAGGTTAATCTAAAAGGCATAGGAATAATTTCCTCTGCAAGTACTCCTTGTGTCGTGATGTGCAAAGAGAGAAAATGGACAATGAATTGGAGAACCCAGAAGAGCCATTGCATTGTTCTATTTCCTGATACCTGTTTCAATAAAGGCTACCATTTGAAAGTAAAGGATGTACAATCCACCTGCAACATTTCTCCTCCAGTTGTTTTCTCTGCCTTCATTGTACTCAAGTGATTTGAGGGTCTTTGTGCCAGCAATTGCACAATCTAGCTCATAAAACTGAGCTCACAGTGGATAAAGTATTACTTCAACACAATGACAAATTCAATAATTGAATGCTTTAGTTCCTTTGAAAATGTGTCTATGTTCTGAAAGCATGGTTCATTTCAAATTAGACTCCTGAATTTATTTAGAATTATATAAAACTAATCCTTTCAATATTAAAGAACTAAAGATTTTTACCTATATGTAATACTCTAATTGACCATTGGAATCATCCTAACAGCTAATAGAGTGCACAAATGATTCATTATCTTTATTTGAGAGGTAGGTGTGTAATTGAACTATGAAACTGGTGGTTCACAAAAATATACCACAGCCCATGGTTGAATGTCATGTAGTTGTATTTATGGTTCAGTCACAAACTAAACTCACAAAGATTAGTCTGATCCCAATCATTCTAAGTACTCTTGGCGAATAGTGCCAATTACTACCAAGCAATCCCTCTGATATCGAGTCATAGAGTCATGGAGATGTACAGGACAGAAACAGACCCTTCAGTCCAACTCCTCCATGCTGACCAGATATTCAAACCTAATCTACTCCCACTTGTCAGCACCTGGCTCATATCCCTCCAAATCCTTCCTATTCATATCTCCACGTTAAACACTGAAGCAAAATACTCATTTAGTATCTCCCTCCTCTCCTGGGGCTCCACACAATGGCTGCCTTGCTGATCTTTGAGAGGCCCTATCCTCTCCCTAGTTACCCTTTTGTCCTTAATGTATTTGTAAAAACCTTTTGAATTCTCCTTGACCCTGTTTGCCAAAGCTATCTCATGTCCCCTTTTTGCCCTCCTGATTTCCTTTTTACATATACTCCTATAGCCTTTATATTCTAAGGATTCACTCAATCTATCTTGTCTCTACCTGACATATGCTTCCTTCTTTTTCTTAACCAAACCCTCAATTTCTCCAGTCATCCAGCATTCCCTATACTTACCAGCTTTCCTTTGACCTTAACAGGAATATACTGTCTCTGGACTCTCGTTATCTCATTTCTGAAGGCTTCCCATTTTCCAGCCATTCCTCCACCTGCGAACATGTGCTCCTGATTAGCTTTTGAATGTTCTTGCCTAATACCGTCAAAATTAGCCGTCCTCCAATTTAGAAATTCAACTTTTAGATCTGGTGTATCTTTTTCCATTACTATTTTAAAACTAATAGAATTATAATTGCTGGCCCCAAAGTACTCGCCCACTGACACCTCAGTCACCTGTCCTGCCTTATTTCCCAAGATAGGCCGGGGTTTGCACCTTCCTAGTAGGTACATCCACATACCGAATCAGAAAATTTTCTTGTACACACTTAACAACTATGGCAGTCCCAGTCTATGTTTGGAAAGTTAAAATCCCTATTATTCTTACAGATAACTGACATCGCCTTACAAATTTGTTTCTCAATTTCCCACTGACTCTTAGGGGATCTATAATACAATCCCAATAAGGTGATCATCCGTTTATTTCTCAGTTCCACCCAAATAACTTCCCTGGATGTATTTCTGGGAATATTCTCCCTAAGTACAGTTGTAATGTTATCCCTTATCAAAAATACCACTCTCCTCCTCTTTTGCCTCCTTTTCTATCCTTCCTGTAGCATTTGTATCCTGGAACATTAAGCTGCCAATCCTGCCCATCCCTGAGCCACGTTTCTGTCATCGCTATGATATCCCAGTTCCATGTTCCTAACCATGCCCTGAGTTCATCTGCCTTCCCTGTTAGGCCTCTTGCATTGAAACAAATGCAGTTTAATTTATCCGTCCTACCTTGTTCTCTGATTTGTCCCTGCCTGTCCTGACTATCTGACCTGCTCCTCTTCCCAACTATACCAGTCTCAGATTGATCTCTTTCGTCACTATCTCCCTGGGTCCCACTTCCCCACCTTAAAAGACCTGACTGAGCAATTCACCTTTTGATTGGGCTGTAATCTGCTTCAAGGCAGCCATTACACAAAAGGACATGAATAAACTCTTCCCTACATTTGACACGTTGATGACTGGTTTGCTTTGACGTTAAGAGAATTCAAGACAAACAAAAGAATATGTTTTGTGTCCAGTAGATGCAAGCATTCTGATTGAACTTTACAGGCACAAAAATGGTGCCTGGAATCTTCATTCTATCTACACCACTTTTCTTTCAGTCCTCCAGAGGGATTAATATACTCTGATTATATGTAGTTTTTAACTTTGTACACCCCAGTCCAACACCGGCATCTCCAAATTCTGATTATATGTACAAGACTTTGGGATGTGATGAGCTAAATTTCACATTTCCAATTTAATTATTTCAATTTGCACAAATTAATGTTCCAGGTTATCAGCTAATTGTTAAATGTACTAAAAGAGATTTTTGTTTAAAAACTATGCAGCATTCAAAATTCATTATCCCAAAGATACTAGCTTTGAACAGATCACTCCACCAAGTTGTCTTACCACCACATCCCTTAATCCTTTATCTACCAAAGTGTGTCAGCTTCTCTCATCTTTAGTGGTCAGTCCCAGGAAATTTTTGCTGCACTTTTAGTAGTTTTGGGATGACGTTCCAGCAAGCTGTTTGATGTTTAGGAAGCCTTCCAGCATTTTATAGCAACTGGTGTGATGTTATTGACAAGCTATTCTGCACGCACTGAAACAGCTCCAAGATTTTCGGAAGTAGCCTGAAAAGGACCGTCAGGATCCCGAAAGAAAAAGAAAATTAAAGAAAATATTTAATTGTGTAGGGTAAATGAAGTAGATGAATTCAGAGATCTAATGATGAATAGACAGAGACCTGATAACCAGGGTGAACCACACAAACTCTTGCAGACCCCTAGAGACCCTTCTTTGATTTCTTTCATGGGATATTGGCATTGCTGGCAAGGGTAGCATTTGTTGCCTGTCCTTATTGGCCCTGGTGAAAGAGGTAGGAAGCTGCCTCTGGAACTGTGCAATCCATGGGGAATAGGAACACAAGGGTGCTGTTTGGAAGGGGATTGAAGGATTCTGACCCAGTGACAGTAAAAGAACGGCAATGTATTTGTTTGTCCGGGTTGTGCATGGCTTGTAGGGGAACTTGTAGGCGGTGATAATCTCATACATTCGCGCTCTTTATCTTTCTCGATGGCTAAGGCTGCTGGGTTTGAAGGGCACAGTCAAAAGAGCATTGGTGAGTTTTGCAATGCATCTTAACTACACTGCTACCACTATGCACCAAGGGTAGACGGCTGCTGATCAAGCAGACTGCTTTCTCCTGTATGCTGTTGAGTATCTTGAGTGTTGCTATAGCTGCTTTCAGTAAGGTAAACAGAGAAGACAAAACACTGTTGAGAACGGGGAGAGTCTATAAGCCAAATGAAGAACTCACTGCTGCAAAACTGCATAAAAGCAACTAAAAAAGAAGACATGTCTCCAAATCATGACAATTGCACAACACCTTTATGACAGTCTTTTTTAACCTAAAAAAAAGGCAGTGGATAAGTAACAGGCTACAGTCATTGTGGTTTTACTACTTAGTGATTTATTGTCCTCATCTGTTTTTTCTCACCTGTTTTGGTGTCCTTGACACTTTGTTACCCATGCTTCTCACTCTCCTGAGATGGGAGGTTAAAGAAGGGTGGGTGGGGAGGGCAAGGGAAAACAGAAATACTAAAACGCTCTGTGGACAATTAACTAATTGTTTGTGGTCTATGGAAACCATTTTCTTTGAAGATTGTTTAATTGATGTAATCAACGATAGAAATGAATTGAAAGTTGGGACTGGGAATGAAATAGCGAAGGAGTGTTGTTTCTTCTCACAGGCAAACTTCCCAACATTAACCTGATGAAGTGCAAGCTTGTTTGTTTAAGATAACCTTCTTTTCGGTTTGATTCTTTCTGTAAGGTTAATTGAATATTAAAGGTTATGACTTTGTTTATGCACTCAGTTTATGTAAGCCCCCATGACGATGACCAGTTTACTGTGCCTGGCTAATCTGAAAGTGTGTCATCTTCAAAAGTGCACCTATTATGGGATACTGCAACATCAATGGAAATAAGTCTTTGCAGTGGTTTCTTAATGAATCTGCTGGTTTACTTATGCTTACTCCGAATTCCAACAGAATGAGAAATGAATTCAAAACTTAAAATGAGTTAATTATCACCAAACCAAGTCAAACCCCTCCCCCTCGTGTGGGGCCTTGGGACATTTTATTGCTCCAAGGGTACTGTGAAATTGATAGACCTGTCAATACACAATATAGTCATAGTGATGTACAGCATGGAAACAGACCCTTTGGTCCAACCCATCCATGCCGAACAGATATTCCAACCCAATCTAGTCCCATTTGCCAGCACTTGGTCCATATCCCTCCAAACCTTTCCCATTCAAATACCCATCCACTTGCCTTTTAAATGCTGTAATTGTACCAGCCTCCACCACTTCCTTTGGCAGCTCATTCCATACATGCACCACTCTCTGCGTGAAAAAGTTGCCCCTTAGCTCCCTTTAATATCTTTCCCCTCTCACCCTAAATCTGGACACTCCATCCCAGGGAAAAGACTTTGTTTATTTATCCTCTCCATGCCCCTCATGATTTTATAAATCTTTATAATGTCATCCCTTAGCCTTCGACACTCCAAGGAAAACAGCCCCAAGCCTATTCAGCCTCTCCCTATAGCTCAAATCCTCCAACCCTGGCAACAACCTTGTAAATCTTTTTTGAACCTTTGCAAGTTTCACAACATCTTTCTGATAGGAAGGAGATCTGAATTGCACACAATATTCCAACAGTGGCCTACCCAATGTTCTGTACAGCCGCAACATGACCTTCCAACTCCTATATTCAGTGCACCGACCAATAAAGAAAAGCATACCAAACGCCTTCTTCACTATCCTATCTATCTGCAACTCTACTTTCAAGGAGCTATGAACCTGTGCTCTCAGGTGTCTTTGTTCAGCAACACTCCCAAGGACCTTACCATTAAGTGTATAAGTCGTGCTAAGATTTGCTTTCCAAAATGCAGCACCGCACATTTATCTGAATTAAACTCCATCTGCCACTTCTCAGCCCATTGGCCCATCTGGGCAAGATCCTGTTGAACTCTGAAGTAACCTTCTTCGCTGTCCACGACATGTCTAATTTTGGTGTCATCAGCAAACTTACTAACTATACCTCCTATGTTCATTCCCAAATCATTTCTACAAATGATGAAAAAGAGTGAACCCAGCACCAATCATTGTGGCACTCCACTGATCACAGGGCCCCAATAGCATTTATTGCAGATATGATCCTCGTAACCCGTAAACTCTCTTGAAACTCCCACATCCGACAAGAAGAGCACATCACTCTACTAAAGGCCATTTTGCTCCTTCCAATCTACAGACCCAGAAAATAACACCGTCTTATTGATCTACAAAATACTGCTCCATGCTAGCTTAATACTTACGTTTATATCTTTAAAATTTAATCAAGAGTCCAATCCCAATAAAAACATATGATCAAGAAAGAGCCCACTCTTTTTACTAATGTAGATTTATAGCAAGGCTATATTTAAAACTATTGACTTAGCGGATTCTGTGCTGTGACCTCTCCCAAACAGGTTCCTCCAAGATCAGTTGTGAATTTTGCTGTTGTGAATTATTCATAGACGCACTCTGATGTCCAGCAATACATGAATCCAAACAGCAAAGACAGTAACTGCGCAGATTCATAGCTGTGTCAGTTAGCACTGTCACTGGGTCAGTGGGTTTCTTTCTCTCTCTCTCCCTTACAGACCATGTGCTCGCTGCCTTTATCTGTCTTTCTCCCTTGTAAAAGTGCTATTTTTTCAATTTTTTTTCTCCAAAGTTCCAAAATGATGCAACAGCGGGCGGCACGGTGGCACAGTGGTTAGCACTGCTGCCTCACAGCGCCTGGAGACCCGGGTTCAATTCCCGACTCAGGCGACTGACTGTGTGGAGTTTGCATGTTCTCCCCGTGTCTGCGTGGGTTTCCTCCGGGTGCTTCGGTTTCCTCCCACAGTCCAAAGATGTGCGGCTCAGGTGAATTGGCCATGCTAAATTGCCCGTAGTGTTAGGTAAGGGGTAAATGTAGGAGTATGGGTGGATTGCGCTTCGGCGGGTCGGTGTGGACTTGTTGGGCCGAAGGGCCTGTTTCCACACTGTAAGTAATCTAAAAAAAACAGTAATTTCTGCTCCTGGAATTCGAGGAAATCACCTCCAATACCTCAAAAAAGGAGCAGCTGTTACAGCTACAAATGTTTCCCGTACTCCATCTTGGATTAACCAGAATCCTCTCTGTTTTTAAGTTCCCTCTATCCAGTTTAATAGACACATGTAAATGTTTTTAATTGGCTTGTATAGTCTCTTTTTTTAAATAACAGTTTTGTCTTTTCCTCTCCTCTAGTGGGAACTACTTGTTCATTCTTCTTTTGGCCCCATGAAAATAAAATAGAATCATTGCAGCTGTTTTCTACATGCTCATAACGATCCTTTGTAAGGGCCCTAGTGGTGCTCCTAACCCTCTACAAATAGATGGTGTGTGTAGAGCATGCTGTGTCTACGTGTAATTCAAAATCACAGTCTGACTTTTATCCACACCCTCGCATCATGATTTGCATATTGCTAATCCATGCTCTGGCCATTCATCTCTGGGCTTCTTTCCAAGGTGACAAACCTTCCACGGCCAATGGAAACTGGCTGCTAGATGATAGTGAAACCATATTCCAGTCACAGCCATTTACCAGTCTCTGCCATTTACCAGTCACCCAGTTGTTCCATTCCTGATGGCTATTAAACAACCCTGCTGTGAAGTATGTTTGTGTATTATTTTTATGTTTGTATGTTTACATGTACAGACACAGAAGGAAATACGTGCATTCACAAAAGTACATGCACAAGATGTACAGACAGAAAAGCATGCCCAAGCTCACTGCACGTGCATACTCAAGGATACACACGTGTTACTCCTTATGAAAATTATTTTCTGGGTGAAAAATTCTTCAGCTTGCCCGAGATGAATTATTAGTAACTATATCATACATTGTAATCCTTTGTTCTGGTCTCACTTGCAAGTGAAACATAGATTCTGCATTGAACCTTTTCATAATCTTCAAAACCGTCATCAGATCACTCCTCTGCTTTCACTTCCCTTGAGGATAAATGTCAAATTTGTTCAATCTTTCCTGCTTGATATTATCTGCATGGTCAGAATTGGGTTCAGCTATGATCCTGTCCTCAATGATTAGCTGTCCTCTTCACATTCGTTGTCTACTTTCATGCATGAATTATCACCATGTCAGGAAATGTGGGAGACCAGTTGTCTGAGGGACCATAAGTCAAGATGAATCTGTTGGTTACTTATAACTTTACGGTTTGGGCTAAGATGTTGTGTAAAGAAGGAATCTTGACACGTTTTTGATTAGATTAGGTTCCCTATAGTTTGGAAACAGGGCCTTTGGCCGAACTAGTCCACGCCAACCCTCCAAAGAGTAACCCACCCAGACCCATTTTCCCCTCTGACTAATGCACCTAACATTATGGGCAATTTGGCATGGCCAATTCACCTGACCTGCTCAAATTTGGATTGTGGGAGGAAACCCATGCAGACACGGGGAGAGTGTACAAATTCCAAAGGCTGGAATTGAACCTGGGTCCCTGGTGCTGTGAGGCAACATTGCTAACCACTGAGCCACCATGCCACCCTCCTGGAGGTTTGGAAATGGAAACTGAGTTTCGATCGTGCTTGGTTTTGTCCACTTGGACCCTATAAAACGATGTTCTAATGACTTCATTGGAGGGTAATGGGAAAGCAATGCCAAACCTGATGGTATGGAACTAAATTGATGCCGGTTATGTAATTATTAACCTAAATGCTTCAGTGGTCCTGTCATTTCAGGAATGTGGGTTAATTTAAATCATCTGAAATCATGGGCTCTGTAAATCCTCAAAGAATTTGGATTCCTTTGGTATTAGCTTTAGCACTTGTTAATATTAATGAATGTCAAAGAATAGAAAAATTCTGTGCTCATACAGCATTTGTATTTTTAAAAAGAAGTCTTGGCTTCTGATTAATATCTGCCAAGATCCCCTGTCTTTGATTTTTGGAGGGCAAACTGGTTGCTGCAGCCAAAGTAGAGCAGTCAGCTTTGAAACCAAGAAATCAGGTGTGGCTGTCGTCATCAGTTCTCTGCCCATCCTGCCCATTCTTCATCTTCTGGTTGACCGTTTATATTTGGCCTGGGTTGCTGTTCCAGATCAGATACTATTTCCCAAAGTATGGATTGGTCAGTTGCCAATCTTACCTCATTGTCAGAAAGTGATGGGTTCAAGCTTCACATTTGAGTTGAAACATAAAATCTAAGTATCATTGGTCTCTTGGGTGGATATACAACATACCAACGCACTTTGCCAAAGAAGAGCAGGGGAGTTTTCTCTGGTCTCCTGGCCAATATTTATCCCCCTTGTAATTAACATCACAAAAACATCTTTTAAAAATTATCACATCGTTATTTGTGGGAGCTGCTTGTGCATAAATTGCTCACCAACAGTGATCAAGCTTCAAAGTTACTTAATTAGTGCCTGTCATTTTGATACGTTTGGTGGGCATGAAAACCTTTACATAAATATGAGTCTTTCTTTTATACCTGAGAGTATATATTCAGTTAGCTCATATTAAATTGTTGATAAGGATCAGCCTATTCTCTGTTGATAATACTCAGTTTTGAAGGAAATGAACTGCATTTTTATGTGTTAATTATGCCTCTTTTAATTCAAGGCAATGCAGTTTGAAGAGGGGTACCTAACCAATTATTCTTCTCAGCATACTACCAATTACTTCCTTTCCACAGCTCACTGGTGTATGCATGGTAAGAGAGTTGGGGATGGATACTTATGAAGTCACAGGACTCTGGCATTATCCTGAGCGCCCAGTTTTTGCTGGTCCAAGGTAAAGGTGTAAGGAGCAAAGTCATATCCTGCACTCTGACCTTCTGGTTCAGTGGTGGGCTATTTGCCTCTAATTTTTCCTGCCACTTTGCAGACTTCGAAGATCCATATGCAGCAAAAATATTCGAGGAGAAAGTGAGGACTGCAGATGCTGGAGATCAGAGCTGAAAATGTGTTGCTGGAAAAGCGCAGCAGGTCAGGCAGCATCCAAAGAGCAGGAGAATCGACGTTTCGGGCATGAGCCCTTCTTCAGGAATGAGGAAAGTGTGTCCAGCAGGCCAAGATAAAAGGTAGGGAGGAGGGACTAGGGGAGGGGTGTTGGAAATGCGATAGGTGGAAGGAGGTCAAGGTGAGGATGATAGGCCGGAGTGGGGTGGGGGCGGAGAGGTCAGGAAGAAGATTGCAGGTTAGGAAGGCGGTGCTGAGTTCAAGGAATTTGACTGAGACAAGGTGGGGGGAGGGGAAATGAGGAAACTGGAGAAATCTAGGTTCATCCCTTGTGGTTGGTGGGCACCTTATCTTCCGCCTAGGAACCCACCAACCATAAGGGATGAACTTAGAATTCTCCAGTTCCCTCATTTCCCCTCCCCCTACCTTGTCTCAGTCAAATCCCTCGAACTCAGCACTGCCTTCCTAACCTGCAATCTTCTTCCTGACCTCTCCGCCCCCACCCCACTCCGGCCTATCACCCTCACCTTGACCTCCTTCCACCTATCGCATTTCCAACGCCCCTCCCCCTGGTCCCTCCTCCCTACCTTTTATCTTAGCCTGCTGGACACACTTTCCTCATTCCTGAAGAAGGGCTCATGCCCGAAACGTCGATTCTCCTGCTCTTTGGATGCTGCCTGACCTGCTGCGCTTTTCCAGCAACACATTTTCAGCAGCAGAAATATTGCCATGTTAATGGCTACGGATGGTGTTCTTTATTCTTGCTCCTCCATGCCTTTGGTAACTTTTAAAAACTGCACGCACATTATTTTGTTTCTCCTAGTAGTGCATATCACCTTGATATTGGTACACATACAATAATCAAAGGAACTGTGAATGTGAACTGTACTGCTCGCAAACAAAGCCTTTCTCTGTACTTGAGTGCACATGACAATAAATCAGTCAATCATAATGCAAAAGTGACCCAAGTGGCCTGTTTGTAATGAAACAAAAGCTCAACTCAAAATCCACTGAAAAGAGGTAAAAGTTCAGACACAAAGTGTCTGATGTTTGGTAACGATGATCAGACACTGGTACTGCAAAGACAGGCAGAAGATGAGAACTGTTTTGGGATTATCACCAAGTACTGTATAGTGCTGGTGAGTACAGAATCCCTGTTCAAAGAAACAAGGCTTGTGGAATGTTAAAGACCAAAGTGCCACCGGAGGATACTTTGCTGCTGGAAGTCTATCTGAGTGTACACAGAAGAATGAATGAAGGGTACTTTGATTGAAAAGATACTGGCAGATTCACCCAATGGGGTATGATGAACAGGAATGTTTTAGAGTCTGGAAGAATATGTCACATTGTGTATTGTACAAGCATATCATTGGAATTTTGGTTGTGTGAAGTTAATACGGAATAATTTTTCTATAGTCTAATATTAATTACTGTCAATATGATGTTTAATTGATGTTGATTTTAGTAAAAATCTAACAGCATGAAATCTTGTCATGCAGTCCTTTGAGACAGCAAATGAAAAATTCACAGATTTTTAAAAGGTTTGGTCTTAACAGGGGTCAAGAGAGACAAGAGAATTTGCAATGTTTAGATTATTTGTAGTTTGTATCTTTGATTTTTGATAGAGAAAAGCATCATTGGGATTGTTAAAAATCTGAAATGGAAATTCCAAGGATCAGTACTCTTGTGTCATTTGAAAGAGGAAGAAATTAATGAAGATAGCATGTCTACTTGCATGTCTCCAGATATAGTTAAACCTACATGAAAACCTCAGCAATGATGGCCTTTTCTAGCCTTCACTTCATGGCAACCAAGTGACAGAGTTGTCTTGTTTCTTCAGTCTGACATTGAGGCAACCTGCGCTCGTGATTGATGGAAGCAGGATCACTTTGATCCCAAACCTAATGCCGCTCACTCATTTCAAGCTGCTGTAGGGGCTTCAGCAATGTCAGTCAATTGGCAGCAGGTCACTTAATTCATTATTTATCGAGGAGGGCAGCTGCCCCCATTTCATGCTAGAAAACACGCAACAACATAAAGTTTTGCAGAACCCAGTACTTTATTGATTGCAACCGTAAGATAGACCATGCAACTACTCAGTTTCTATAGCCTTCAGGCCACAAAAGGTTTCTACTCCAATCCTGAATGGTAACACATGGATGATGTTAATCAGTGTTCCCTTCCCAGTCACCTTGCTGCCAACGACCTAATGGAACACTTTTAAAATCAGTCTCAACACAGCCACACTGAAACACAAAGATGGAGAGTAATGTGGCGAATGTGAGATTATTCACTCTAACTAAGAATGGAGATGCAGAAAAATTTTTAAAGACATGAGTCTTCAAAATCTTAGTGTTCATCGAGACATCATGGCTTCTTCCAAGGAACACAAAATATTAGAATATTTGCAGTTACAACTATCAATTAGAGAGGCAAAAGTGGCACTTTGAATTTTATTGCAAGGGATTTGCAGTGCAAGAATTAGAGAATTTTGCTACCATATGGTCAGACCACACCTGGAGTACTTTGTGTGGTTTTGGGTTCCAAATGGAAAGGAAGCATATACTTGCTTTGGACATGGTAGGGAGAAGGTTCACTAGATTGATTCTTGGGCTAAGATCATTGTCCATGATCCGACACCAAGTCCACAGTGTGTCCATATTCCCTTGAGTTAGGAAGAATACAAAGTGATCCTATTGAAGCAGACAAGATTCCAAGGGAGCTCAAGGTTGATTCCCCTGATTGGAGAACCTGAAACATTGGGATGTGGCGGAAGCAATTTCAAGATGATAAGCACATTATTTTGTTCAATGATTTGGAAAAAAAAATGTTGAGTCCCTGGAATGGTGGGGAAGGAAAGTTTAATGTACAAAATCAGATGACAATTTAACAAAGTTAGTTAATAGATGATGTGGAGGAACCATTATTGGACTGGGGCGGGCAGTTTAAAAATCACACAACACGAGGTCATCGTCCAACAGGTTTATTTGGAAGTACTACCTCTCGAAGCTACCTGATGAAGGAGCAGCGCTCCGAACGCTAGTGCTTCCAAATAAACCAATTGGACTATAATCTGGTATTGTGTGATTTTTAAGTTAATATATGAAGCAAGTTGCAACAAGAGGTGGAATTATTTTGAAAATTTGCTGTCACCTTCCAAGATTCTTTCGTCACTTATTTTTGGAAAGGGCTTGGGCAATATTTTTACAAAAGTTTTACCTAAAAGGGTTTTCGTGCTGAGTGTAAACTGATAAATAATTTTATGATGCAAGACAGGCAATTCTATTTAGAGACCAAATAATAGCAGTCCATTAGTCATGTTCAATTATTCAGGAAGTTACTTTGCACTGAGTGTTAAAAAACTTTTTGTGAATCTTTTGTGGTGGCACTGAATATTTTGTAAATACATACACAGGCACAAATGTTGATCAAACCCAAAAGTGACCACAAAGAGAATGATATTCCAGAAGTAGGACAAGATACAGAGAAAGATATTATTTCAATTTGAGTTCACAGACTAATAGTCATTTTTGTTCTTGTGATGGTAAGTGGACAGATGCTTTTAAGCTGGTCTCATCATATCAGTCCTGTGTTATCAATACTGTAAAATTCAGAGGTTAATAAATTGGAGTCTTATTTAGTGTCAGTTTGGTCCACTTTTGGAAAGTCTGCTTATGTGAACAATATCTTATCCAGTATTTAAGGAAAATTCATCGTTACACTCTCAGCTCTCAATACCACTCTAATACATACATAACATTGGCAGTCTACTTAGAATCGTAGTGATCTGGGTGACACGGTGGCACAGTGGATATCACTGCAGCCTCACAACGCCAGAGACCCAGGTTCAATTCCTGCCTCAGTCAACTGTCTGTTTGCACATTCTCCCCATGTCTGCATGGGTTTGCTCTGGTTTCCTCCCATGGTCCAAAGATGTGCAGGTTAGGTAAACTGGCCATGCTAAATTGCCTGTAGTGTTAGGTGTAGAGGAATGGCTCTGGGTGGGTTGCTCTTCAGAGGGTCGGTGTGGACTTGTTGGGCTGAAGGGCCTGTTTCCACACTGTAAATAATCTAATCTACTTTAAAAGATGTACAATATGGAAACAGACCCTTTGGTCCAACTCATCCACACTGACCAGATATCCTAAATTAATATAGTCCCAATTCCTACCATTTGGCCCACATCACTCTAAACCCTTTGTATTAATATATATCTAGATGCCTTTTAAAAGTTGGAATTGTATCATCCTCCACCAATTCCTCTGGCAGTTCATTCCATACACGCACCACTCTCTGTGTGAAAAAGTTGCCCCTGAAGTCCCTTTAAAATGTTTCTCCTCTTACCTTAAACCCATGCTGCCTAGATTTGGATTTCCCTCACTTCTGAGAGAAACAGAAAAATAAACTGTTTGAGCAACACTAATAAAAGGATTGCTGATTAAATTCCTAATATTTGTTATCATCTTTTTCAGATGCTTGACTGGGTGCTGAGTTGTTTATAGGTGGGGTGCATACTGTTGACAGAAATTTGCCCAAATTGTACGGTTTGCTGATTTGGAATTTCAGACTGGACTAATACATTCTCCTGACATGCTCCCAACACTGTAATCAAACAAGTGCTTCTAAAATAAATTGCTTTGGGATTTGGATGCATGAGGTTGGGCGTAGGCCTTTTTGATCTTCGCTCACTTAATATGAGAAGAGTTGTACTTGATGACTCTTATCTCCTAACTTCCTAAAATTACATTTTTGATAATTGAAGATTTGATATAAATTACCTATCAGGACCAAAATGAGTGATGTATTCATTAAGTTGTTGACCAGAACATTGCAAAGTTCAGTAAAATGCTAGAAATGTGATCTTGACACATTTATCATGTCAGCCTGATTGCAATTTACTGGGATGAGCTCATTTGCTTTTCATGTCTAAGCTGATTAGGAAGGAAGGGTGGGTGATTGGTCCAGTAGAATTCCTTTTGAAAGAAAAATGTCAGATTATTACCTGAGCCTCATTGTAGTCATCAAATTGCATGTTTTGAAGCCATGTATTTATGTAATGTTATTATCAGACCATCAGCTACAAAGGAAAATCGCCACTCCCTCCTTTTTAAAAAACATCCTTCTGTTGGTGATTGATGATGCTCTTATTGTGGACTGAAAAGGTACAGTGTGTCAAGAGGTTATGAAGTTCAGTTGGACGCAAGCCAGAAAAAATCTCTTGAGCTAAGAAGATGTGCTCTTTAAAGCTAAGCTGTTATGTCTATGTGAAACTATCAATCAGACAAGCACCTTTTGAAGGAAATGGTTAGAGAACACCCAGTTGGTAATGGAGACAAACTTGTTTAATACATCTCAAAAGTGTAAAACCAACACCAGATATTTGCTGTCCTTGCAATGTTTATGTTGAAAATAATTTTGAAGTATTCAGATTAAATAAAATATACTTGCCTTACATCAGTTTCCTGCATTTCTGTGTATTTTTGCATGAAATCAATGGGCCTACATCCAAAGCAATTGATACTTTTGGAATTCATGGAGATTGTATAAAAGGAAATTGAAGGCAACGTGACTTCTTTTATTTTAATGCCTGGCTTTATTTGGTCTCTGAATCATTTTGTCAGACTTGTTCAGAAACTAGCTTGAGGACATTGCGTCACCCTATATGATGCAATTTTGTACAGGAGGTATGGTCCTGTACTTTGTTTCAGTCACCTTGTTTCTTCATGCTGATCTGCTCAGCGCATCTATCAGATCAACAGGAAAGATCATAGCTGGTATGCATTATGGCTGGATACTGTCAACTTGATTAGAGCTGGGGAATCTAAATAATTTATGTAATTGGATTTGGGGGCATGGGTACCTGGCATAGTTCGAGTTGGAGCAATTGTAGTGTGACGGTGGGACGTGAGGTGTTTGAGTATTTGGTGTATTTGGAGTGGCAGCTGAGAACCCAATGTAATTGGAGTTGAGGTGCTAGGTTTTTGTCACTGTGGTCTCTGTTGTGAATATGCCTGGTTACAACTCTTTCCCATTTAAAATTAACATGGCTTGCATGAACATGACATTGTTAGGATAGTAAAACATTTCAAAGTACGTCAGAAATGTATTATTAAAAAAATTCAACACTGAACCACAAAGGAATTCTAGGCAGGTCAAAGAGAGAGAGATTTCTTTCCTCCTTTGGGGGGAAAATTGCTGGTTAGGAATTAGATAGAATATTTTTCTTTCATTGAGTGTTATTCAGCATTATTAATGAAAAACTTCGGTGCAGCAGCAAATCCAAAGTATAAATATATATTGTTCTTTCCCATAAGGAAAACGCATGGGTTGGAGTAATAGGGGTACAACACAGTAGCTCTGTTACTGTGCTAGAGTGCTTTTGAGTACTGGCTTTGTGAATTTATCTGTGTTTTACCAGTTATGTGTGAAGTGAAAATTAGTTTAATTATTTGAGCAGGATCACTTAGGAAACACAAAGCAGGATCATTCACATACAACTGATACACTCTCAGTATTGGAAATAAAGCAGTACTCTTCTGTGTTTACAGATTATTATTCAGTTTAGAGCGGATAGCATAAATCATGCATTGTACTGTGCAGAGGTAAAAATCTCAGGAAATGTCATTGCCAAACTGAATGCACTTTGTTCATGAAGGTCATAGATGCACTGGAACCTTCGGTGATTGATTCTTGCTTCTCTTGAGAAGTTGCAAGCCAAGGAAGACAGATAAGGATGGGTTCATGAAGTGGACAGTCCCAAAGGGAATCTAGATAT
The DNA here is from genome assembly GCF_020745735.1 of Hemiscyllium ocellatum. NCBI lineage: Eukaryota > Metazoa > Chordata > Chondrichthyes > Orectolobiformes > Hemiscylliidae > Hemiscyllium > Hemiscyllium ocellatum. The sequence continues at coordinate 34,554,669 of NC_083425.1, forward strand.
GAAGGCATCACAGCAACAAGCTGAGAGTATTACAGTGCCCTTGTTCTCCAACTCAGTTCACTGTTCAGTGCATAAGTAAATGCACCATTTCTTGTTAAAAGCTTAATTTAGCAAATGAAATTTGGTCTGTTGATTAATTTTATTTGACAGGAAAAATGTGGCTTGATCAAAGATTTGGTGAAGTTATGGCCAAAAGGAATATAAGGTTTCAATTTTGGCTCATGGGTAGCAAGCTTCTCTGAGCTATATGATTGTAGATTGAAAGCTAACTCCAGAAATTTGACCATATAATACTAACTGACATATTAGTGCTGTTTTGAAACTCCTACTGCCAGCTCATGTAGGTGCAGAAAAGGCCAAAGAGCATATGAGTTCTCCTAATTTTTTGTCAACATCATCGAAAGTAGAACTTAAGTTGCTGGAGAAACTCTACAGGTCTGGCAGTATCTGTGCAGAGAATGCAGAGTTAACTTTTTTTAAATACTATGACTCTTCAGAACAAAAAGCAGTTGGGAAAAGGTGATATTTATGCTGATGACAGGGTGGGGGCTCAAGGTGGGAAGTGGACTTGGAGCCCAGAAAAAGAGTGAGAAAGAAAGGCAGATGAAGGGATTGTTGATAGTAAACAATGGGAAAATAAAACGCTGATAATGGGGAGAGTGAAAAGGGTTAGCTGTTCTGAAAGTATCCATGACATAAAAGGGCTTGGGTGTGTGGGAAGATAAAGGACATGGAAGGAAGTGTTTGGGACCTAAAGTATTGAACTTGATGTTGAGTCCTAAATGCTGTAGGGTTCCCAAGCAGAAGTTGTGATACTGTTCTTCAAACTCACGCTGAGCCTCACCATACTGCAGCAATCCTGAGACAGAACTGTTGGCTAGGAAACATGGTGGTGAGGTGAAGTGGCAGGCAACTGGAAGCTCAAGGTCATTTTTATGGACAGAACATGAGAGTTCGACTGGTCCATGGGTGCTCAGTTTCTGTAAGAAATCTGCAGTGTCTCAACAGAAGCTGTAGGTCCCCTGTACAATGTGTTACAAGATGCACTCTATTTAGCCAGAGAGATTCCCACATCAGGTCCCATCGCCTGAAACGATGGGAAATCCAGGTGTGTTGGTTTTGTGTATCTGCAGTAGGCAGTAGAATTCCCCTATGTGAGAAGTACATGGGGTGAGAGTATACAAGGTACTTCGAAGGCCTGGATCAAAAGTCTCAATCAATGTGTTTAGTTCACGGGTGTGTTCTTTGGTTGGATCAGTTGATAGCTGCTTGTTGTGTTCCTGATTGTTCAGTTGTCGGTACACTTCCTTACAGTAATCTGTTCTATTCTGAATGACGATGGCTCCTCCTTTGTCTGCTGGTTTAATAACAATGTTGCGATTGGTTTTGAGAGCATGGATGGCGTTGCGTTGTGATCGGGTGACATTTTGCTCTACCTTTTGAGTGCGGCTGATGAATCTGGGATTGACACATTTCCTGATAAACCCTATACATACCCAGGATCTGTTCAGATGAGGAGGAACCTAACGAACACCTGAAGGTGCTAAAGGACCCTCAAAAGAACAGGATATGATGCCCACCTCATCGATCACCAGTTCCGACGTGCCACAGCGAGAAACCGTAATGACCTCCTCAGGGACAGATATTGGAATACAATCGAAAGGTCACCCTCTATTGTCCAGTATTTCTCGGGAGCTGAGAAATAACGCCATTTTCTTTGCAACCTGCAACACATTATCAGTGTGGATGAGCACGTGGCCAAAATCTTCCCTACACCTCCACTTCTTGCCTTTAAACAATTGCCAAACCTTAAACAGACCATTGTTCGCAGCAAACTGCCCAGCCTTCAGGACAACACCATAAAGCCCTATTGGGGCAACTATTCCAAGACGTATCAGATACTACCATGACACGTGGGGACACCACTCATACATATGTGATAGGTACTCCTGTGACTCAGCCAAAATTGTCTATCTTAAATGCTGCCAGTAAGGATGGCATGGTACATTGATGACACAAGCAGACACTATGACAATGGATGAATGGACACCGCACAAAAATCGCCAAACAAGAATGTTCCTTCCCAGTCGGGGAACACTTCAGAGATCAGGGACATTTGGCCTTGGATCTTTAGATGACCATCCTCCAAGGCAGACTTCAGGGTATGCAACAACACAAAGTTGCTGAGCATAGGCTAATAATGAGTTCAATACCCATGAGGATGGCCTCAAACGGGACCTTGGGTTCACATACCATCACACACACATGATTACACTCACACACTCACGGAGACCCCCTCTCATACATACTATCTCTCTCTCTCTCTCAGATACACACATCCACTCACCCATCATCAGACCCCCCCCCCCCCCCCACCACACACACACACACACACACACACACACACACACACACTCACATATAAGTCTATGGAGTGAATTTGCATTTGCAGATTTGTATTTACAGACACATTCTATTTTTTCAAAAGACACACCATCTGTACGCAATCAGTCCATGTGACATTTTATAAATTCCTACTTTGGAAACAATACCAGTCTGACTCAAGGTTGGAATACAGACAGGCTCTAACCTCCAATCTTTAATCCACTGTCTGAGCTGAAATGTCACCTGTTTTTATAAAACTGTAAGTTATGTCAGGAATGTGACTTGAAAGAAGTTCTGTTATTTACATATTAATGAATCAAAACCTGCAACCCCGTTCAGTGATTAAAGAATTAACAGCAATCTAGGTTTGTTCAATACATCACATCATTTTTATGACACTTTGATATTTTACTATAAATTCTGTATCCTATAATGCTGTCCCGCTAGCTACCTGACAACAGAACTGCGCTCTGACAACTTGTACTTCCAAATAAGCCTGTTAGACTAACCTGGTGCTGTGTGAGTTTTAACTTTGTCCACCCCAGTCCAACACTGGTACCTCCACCTCAATGTAGAACAGACCACATGGTGAGTAAACTAGATTTATTTGCCTAATTATTACAGTTTGTGAAATCCAGCTGTCAAACCAATGCTCCCTCAAATTTTTTTTCAGTGCATCGACTTCCATGGTCCATGGACAGCAGCAACTTCCAAAACCAGAAGTCGATGCATTGGCATGCCATTTGGCATGCAAAGAAACTTGTAACGGCTGTGCAATCTCGCAATTTAGAGGAAGCTTAAGTTTGCTTTCAGTCCACTTTATTGCTGTGCATGGCTTTGTGATATGTTAAGATCATTAAAGGTGCTGTTTAAACATTTTCTTGCTGCATTGAACAAATTACGGTCTAAACTCAAGATATCCCATCCCCCAGCAAGAACTGTTCTTTGTATTGACGCAAAGCACATACATTGCGCAAGTTGTTTCCCTGGTGGGTATTTCAGGTGCAGTATTTATATCTGAAGTAACTGCTGTTGATTTATTTGGACTGAGGTAATTGTGTAGATGGGTAATTATAAAAGCAGAACTGTAGGAGTCAAGTTTACTTTAAATAAACACTGTGTACTCTTTTTGCTGGGCGTAACAATGATTGCATTGTTTGGCTGACTTGAGAACAAATGTGCATGTGCAGTTGCTCTAGGAACCAATACAGCTTTTAATGACCTCCACATTGTAACTTTTAATATCACAGTTTAAGGTATGCTCAAAAGAGAATTCAACTTCATCCAAATTAAAACTCCGAAATCTAAATATGCTTCGTTTGATAAAATATTTTTCAAATGACATATAAAAGTGCACTTAGTTGCTCCTCGAGGAGATCTTCACATTTCTTATGCACAATTAATTATCGACTTGGAACCTTAGTCATGTTTTAGTGACTGAATTACTCAAATTCTGTTATTATGTGATTTTAGCATTTTATTTTTATAATATTTTGCAGCTTTGGAATCACATTCTAAGTCTGCTACTTCTGTTAAAGATTGTGAATCAGGTACATTGTTAACAGTTTTAAATTCAGTTATTTTACATTTGGTTACATGTAGTTTTAAGTTTTATTTGCTCCCTGAACTCATCTAAAGATGCTTTGTAGCTTATTCCGTGTTCAAAATTAGAATTAGGTAGTCTGTTAATTCACTACCAGGGAGGGGTTGAAATGGCAACAAATTAGTCATCCCTCATTCTCTTCCTCTTTCTACTATTGGATATTGACAGGCTGAGATTAGAATCTCAGTGTGAAAGTAAATATTCACCTTGTATTCAGTTCTGCAACATATTGGGACAGGGCACTGCTTCAACAGAAACCTATGTTCAGGGAAATGGTTCTGTGTAGTTAGTTCAACACAAAGTGCAGAAACTCTGGTAAAACTAATTGTTCTGTGCAAAGTTAAAACAGTGCCACTGAAAATAATTGATGGGAGCTGAGTCATTTCCTGAACATGTTGCTGCTGTTTGTTGAGCTTCTAAAGTGCACACTTTGGGATTCAGACAAGCCAGTGGAATTGTAAAACAAGTAATTCAGGTTTGCCTTGTGAGAAAGAAAAGCTACAGTGGGCAGGAGGCAAGAACTGTGCAAACAAAACTGGAAGGTTTTCTATAATATAATGGGAGTAATAATTTGCGTTTCCACTGTGCCATTTCTGTTAAGTAAAATCTTACCAAACTCATCACAGAAACAAAGCAGAAAAATAAATGTGGAACTAAGGGGTAATCAAAGAGGTCAGTCTTGAGGATTTTCAAAAATGAGAGGATGGATGAGGGTTTCTGGAAGTGGGGGCGTGGGACCATCAGTGATTGTGGGAAAAGGAATGGAGCAATGAATGAGAGGAAAGAGTCATAATAGCAGAAGTTTCAAGTGAGGTGGGCCATAGGATTGAAGCAAGAATAAAACAGGGTTAGGGATGACCATAATTAGACCATATAATGTAGGAGCAGAAAGAGTCCATTCAGGTCATTGAGTGTGCTTCTGGTTTGATCATGGCTGATCTGACAACCCTCAACTCCACTTTACTGCATTCGCCCTGTAACCCTTGAATCCCTTCCTGATTAAAAAATCTGTCCATCGCGGTCTTGAATATACTTAATGATGCAGCCTTACTGGCCCAGTTTATACAACGTCTCCTTATAAGGCAGTGTACCTGGTATTAACATCGTGAACCTTCCCTGGATAATCTCCAATGCTTTCCTCAGGTAAGGGGCCCAAAACTGTTCAGAGTATTCCAGCTATAGTCTGACAAGGGCCTTGTATAGTTTTATCAAATCCTCACTCTGCTTATATTCCATTCCCTTTGAAATAAAGGCCAGCATTTCATTTGCATTCTCTATAACCCTCAAACTTGTATGCTAGCTTTTTGTGATTCATGCACAAAGACTTCTAAATCCCTCTGTTCTGCAACTTCTCTGCAGTCTTTCTCAATATTAATATTATTCAGCTTTTCTATTCTTGCCGAATTGCATAACTTCACAATATTCCCCATTTTCTTCCATCTACCCAATTTCTCTCCAGTTACTTAACCTGTCTATATCCCTCTATGGTCTCCTTGTATTGTTCTCGCCACTTACTTCCCACCAATTTTTGTGTCATCTGCAAACTTGGCTGGACTACATTCCCTTATCTCATCCAAGTCATTAATATAGATTTTAAATAATTGTGATTCCTTTGACACACCACTAGTTATGAATTGCCATCCCGGATATGCCCCCTTATCCCAGCTCTGTCATCTGTACAAAGTTAAAAATCACACAACACCAGGTTATAGTCCAACAGGTTTAATTGGAAGCACACTTGGGTTCATGTCACATTACATGTGATCACCATTGCACTACACACACACACACACACACACACACGCACTTTCCCACCCCAGACAGACAAAGACCCACATGCACACATATATTTTGTGTGGTGAATTTGTACTTGCAGAGTTACATTGCACTTTGCTGAAAAACTGCATACATTCATGTAGAACTCTGAGCTCAAAAACTGCATGAATTTATGTAAAACTCTGTTATCTCACTTTTTAGATTAGAATCAATCTAAACATCAGGTCATAGACAGAGAACACAGGGGGCTAACATCTTCAACATATTGTCTAGCTATCACCATTGTTAACAGCTAACCTGAGAATGCAACTTTATAAAAAAAGGGTTTGTGATTTACACATGAAAGAAGTGAAACTATCACTGTATTCTAACAGATGAAAGGCTTAACAGACAATCAATTTTTCAATGTACAATTTCAGTTACATCACACTGCAAATTTTTTGCTATAAATTCTGTGTTACGATCGAGCCCTCCACAATCACCTGCTGAAGGAGCGTCGCTCCGAAAACTAGTGTGCTTCCAATTAAACCTGTTGGACTATAACCTGGTGTTGTGTGATTTTTAACTTTGTACACCTCAGTCCAACACCGACATCTCCAAATCCTGTCATCTGTAGTTAGCCTATTCTCTGTCTGTGTTAGTATACTACCTGCAATACCATGAGCCCTTACTAATCATAGAATCCCTACAGTGTGGAAACGGGCCATTTGGCCCAACAAGTCCACACTGACCCTCTGAAGAGTAACCTACCCAGACCCATTCCCCTACCCTATTAGTCTAAATTTCCCCTAACCTACACACCCTGAACACTATAGACAATTTAGCATGGCCAATTCACCTAACCTGCACATCTTTGGACTGTGGCAGGAAACTGGAGCACCCAGAGGAGACACGGAGAATGTGCAAACTCCACACAGACAGTCGTATGAGGCTGGAATCGAACCTGGGTCTCTGGCGCTGTGAGGCAGCAGTGCTCACTGCTAAGCCATTGTGCCGCCCATAAAGTAGCCTAAGAAGTGACATCTTATCAAATGCCTTCTCAAAATCCAAATATGATATCCACTGCTTCCCCTTTATCTGTCCTGCTTGTTTTTATCTCCTTCATGAATCTCATAAACTTGTCAGGCATAATTTTACCTTTGTGAGTCCATTCTGATTCTGCTTCATCATACTCTGTCTTTCTAAGTGTATCCTTTGTAACAGACTCGAACATTTAGTCAACAACAGGTAGAATCATAGAGATGTACCGCATGGAAACAGACCCTTCAGTCCAACTCGTCCATGCTGACAAGATATCCCAACCTAATCTAGTCCCATTTGCCAGCACTTGGTCCATATTCCTCCAAACCCTTTCTATTCATATACCCATTCAAATGCCTTTTAAATGTTGCAATTGTATTATCCTCCACCATTTCCTCTGGCAACTCATTCCATACACATGCCACCCTCTGCATGGAAAGGTTGCCCCTTAGGTCCTTTTTATATCTTTCCTCTCTCACCTTAAGCCTATTGCCCCGAGTTCTGGACTCCCCCACCCCAGGGAAAAGATTCTGTCTATTTATGCTTTCCATGCCCCTCATGATTTTATAAACCTTTATAAGGTCACCCCTCAGCCTCCGACACTCCAGGGAAAACAGCATCAGCCTATTCAGCCTCTCCATATAGCACAAATCCTCCAACCATTGCAACATCCTTGTAAATCTTTTCTGAATCCTTTCAAGTTTCACAACATCCTTCCAATAGGAAGGAGACCAGAATTGCATGCAATATTCCAACAGTGGCCTGACCAACATCCTTACAGCCGCAACATGACCTTCCAACTCCTGTACTCAATGCTCTGACCAATAAAGGATAGAATACCAAATACCTTCTTTACTATCTTATCTACGTGCAACTCTACTTTGAAGGAGATAGGAACCTGCACTCCAAGGTCTCTTTGTTCAGCAACACTCCCTAGACCTTACCATTAAGTGATTTTACTGCTCCTCGGATGCTGCCTGAACTGCTGTGCTCTTCCAGCACCACTAATCCAGAATCCCTTACCATTAAGTGTATAAGTCCATCTGTTGTGCTCACTGCTTATCATACCCGGTCTTTGTCTTCTTCCCTTTTCAAAATAAAGTTGTTACATTGACTGTTTCCTACTCACTGGGAAATCTCCAGACTGATTATTCTTGGCAGATTATTACCAGTACATTGACTATCTCTTCAGTTACTTCCTTTAACATCCTAGGATGCATCCGATCAAGTCCAGGGGATTTTTCAATCGTTGATCCCATCAATGTCCCCGAGCACTTTTTGTCTTGTGACATCTGTTTCCCTCCTTTTGGCCCTTGATTTGGAATGATATCAGTGTCTTCCACTTTGAAAATTGATGCAGTGTACAAGTGAGGTATCTACTATCTGTTTATCCAAAAACCAAAATGATCTAAATACCGAACTCAGTGTGTCTAAGTCTGTTTGGATCCATTGGAAAAAACTTCGCTTTTACGTCAATTCGGATTACGTCAACGGACCAGAACAAACTACAGTGGACCCAAAAATAAAAATATCCTTTCTCTGAAAACCAGATGGTCTTGTCATATTCGGATAAAGGATTCCTGACCTGTGTTCATTCAACTCCTCTGCCATTTTCTGGTAGCCCATTAATAGTTCCCCAGCCTCATTCTCTAAAATGCTTATGTTCAATTTGGCCTCTGTTTTCCTTTTTATATTTTTAAAGAAGCTCTTGCTGCCTCTCTTGATATTTAGCATCTCCCTTTTGTCGTTGATCTTTTGTTAAACTTTTCCAATCCTCTGCTTATTGTTAATCTTTGCCAAATGGTATGTTTTTTTTTTGCTGAGATGTTCCTCAACTACCCTCATTAATCATGGTTGGCTTATTGCCTTCCTAGAATTCTTCTTTCTCGCTGGGATATTTCTTTGCTGTGAGCCATGAAATATTTTGTTCAACATTTACCATTGTTACTCAAATGTCGTTGCTGCTCAGCTCCTTTCCCACTCCACTCCAAACAGCTCTGCCCTCATTCTTTTGTAATTACTCTTATTTAAACTCAGCACAGTGTTTCTCATCCAAGTTCCTCCGTCTCACATTGAATGCTAAATTCTCCCATGTTATGATCGCTGTTTCCAATCAGAGGAATTGAACAAATACAGGTCAGGAACCCTTTATCAGAAAACTCTGTCATCATTGATTAAATCTGCTTCATTGCATACCACTTGATCCGAAGTAACTTGATCCCTGGTTGAATCCATGACACATTGTTCCAGGAAACTGTCCCAAATACACTAAGATTTCTTCCTCCTAGCTATCTCTGCCAATTTGATTTTTCCAATCTGCATCAGAATTGAAGTCATTCATGTTTAATATGCTGCCTTAGTAACATACCCTCATTATCTCCTGATTTATTCTCTGTCCCACCAGATAGTTGTTGTTTGGGAGCCTATTAACTACTCCTACCAGAGTTCTCTTTCCCTTTTTACTATTTACCTCCACCCACATGGATTTTACATCTTCTGATTTCAGCTTTTTTTTTGCTATCATACTTATTCCATCCTGTGCCACATAGAAAAGTAAGGCTTTGAGGGGATTTAAATAAGAGGATGACAATTTTGAATTTGAAGGATTGGAGGGTTTTAGCAAAGATGGAAGTGTTAAATTAGCAGGACTTGGTGCAGGATAGCTTATGGACATTGGATCTTGGAGGTGGTGAAGTTTTACAATGGTTGGAAATGGGAGTCTGATGAAGGGCTTATGCCCGAAACGTCGAATTTCCTATTCCTTGGATGCTGCCTAACCTGCTGTGCTTTAACCAGCAACACATTTTCAACTACCCTTGGTCATTGACAGTACCGGAAGATTTCAACAGCAGCTTGGCTGTGTATGATGTACACCGCTACATCGATGACTGTATCGGCGCTGCCTCGTGCTCCCACGAGGAGGTTGAACAGTTCATCAACTTTACTAACACCTTCCATCCCGACCTCAAATTCACCTGGACTGTCTCAGACTCCTCCCTCCCCTTCCTAGACCTTTCCATTTCTATCTCAGGCGACCGACTCAACACAGACATCAACTATAAACCGACTGACTCCCACAGCTATCTGGACTACACCTCCTCCCACCCTGCTCCCTGTAAAAACTCCATCCCATATTCCCAATTCCTTCGTCTCCGCCGCATCTGCTCCCAGGAGGACCAGTTCCAACACCGCACAGCCCAGATGGCCTCCTTCTTCAAGGACCGCAGATTCCCCCCAAACGTGATCGACGATGCCCTCCACCGCATCTCCTCCACTTCCCGCTCCTCCGCCCTTGAGCCCCACTCCTCCAACCGCCACCAAGACAGAACCCCACTGGTTCTCACCTACCACCCCACCAACCTCCGTATACAACGTATCATCCGCCATCATTTCCGCCACCTCCAAACAGACCCCACCACCAGGGATATATTTCCCTCCCCTCCCCTATCAGCGTTCCGCAAATACCACTCCCTTCGTGACTCCCTCGTCAGGTCCACACCCCCCACCAACCCAACCTCCACTCCCGGCACCTTCCCCTGCAACTGCAGGAAATGTAAAACTTGCGCCCACACCTCCTCCCTCGCTTCCCTCCAAGGCCCCAAGGGATCCTTCCATATCTGCCACAAGTTCACCTGTACCTCCACACACATCATCTATTGCATCCGCTGCACCCGATGTGGCCTCCTCTACATTGGGGAGACGGGCCGCTTACTTGCGGAACGCTTCAGAGAACACCTCAGGGACGCCCGGACCAACCAACCCAACCACCCCGTGGCTCAACACTTTAACTCCCCCTCCCACTCCACCGAGGACATGCAGGTCCTTGGACTCCTCCAGCGGCAGAACATAACAACACGACGGCTGGAGGAGGAGCGCCTCATCTTCCGCCTGGGAACCCTCCAACCACAAGGGATGAACTCAGATTTCTCCAGTTTCCTCATTTCCCCTCCCCCCACCTTGTCTCAGTCGGTTCCCTCAACTCAGCACCGCCCTCCCAACCTGCAATCTTCTTCCTAACCTCTCCGCCCCCACCCCACTCCAGCCTATCACCCTCACCTTGACCTCCTTCCACCTATCACATCTCCATCGCCCCTCCCCCAAATCCGTCCTCCCTACCTTTTATCTTAGCCTGCTTGGCACACTCTCCTCATTCCTGATGAAGGGCTTATGCCCGAAACGTCAAATTTCCTGTTCCTTGGATGCTGCCTGACCTGCTGTGCTTTAACCAGCAACACATTTTCAACTGTGTATGAGGTAGGGACAGGCATCGTTGTGAAGCTAGTGGTAAGTCGATCTGCTGATGTCCATAATTAGTATTTGGGAAATGTAGACAATTGAATATTTGGCACATTTAAATGCTCTCACTTTCATAGGATGCATTGACAATTCTCATATCTTGCTGTAACAGAGAATACAGAAATCCTGCAGACTCTCATTGAAGCATGGTCCATGTATATTGATGCTGATTAAGACCGATTAGCTGCTGTATTATGATCTGGAAGAATTCTCTGAGACTTAGATGTCTAAAGACTTCCATTACTTAGAGTAAGCAATAGACTTATAAGTAGATTGTTGCACTTGATTGACTTCTATTTTGCTCTGTAGTTATTGCTCTCATTTCACTGTGTGCTAGTTATTTATTTGGTATTGCTACAAGAGGAGAAAGGAATAATTTTCCTCACTTTGCGTCGGTTCTGACTCATTCTGATTCATGGTTCCATTGTCATTCACAGTTCTTTGGCGTATCCCATGGTAACTACTCATTGTGTGTGAGCTTAGCAATGTCAATGAATCATGTGACTGAATTTGTTTTGGCTAAACATTTTCATCAAGCAACATCTCTATGCATGCAATCAATGAAAGCAAAGTACTCTGGATACTGGAGATCTGAAATAAATTCAGAAGGTATTGAAGAAACTCAATAGGTCTGATAGCATCTATGGAGAGAGAAACAGAGTTAATGTTTCAGTGTGATATGACTCATCTTGTGATCTAAAGAAGTCCTATTGTACTCAAAATATTAACTATCGTTCTCTCTACACATGTGCTGTCAGACTGGCTGAGTTTCTACCATATTTTCTTTCTGTTTTTTTCTGTACGTACGCACTCCATCATGGGCAAAGCATGAATATGGGTGAATTTAAATTGTCATTGTTTATTTGTTCTTAAGTGTGAGGTATTGTTTAATTTAGTCCTTTCCTTCTTTACTTTTCTTACTGAGTGTCAAAGGACACTCCCCAAATCCTGGCTTTTGGATTCCAAATTTTAAAATAAAGCCATAAAACATTGCTCCCAAGGTGAAATCAAAGATAGGGTTATTAACAACACATTCCAATTGCAAGGGAATTGCTTCTCTACTACATCCACCTGCACAAGCATGCAGTAGGTTGGAAAGACAGTGCAGGAGAAGAGAGAGGTTATAAATGGAGTTTTTGGTAAATCCAGATATTAAAAAAAGTTCAATTCATGTGAGTTACAAAATCCTGGAGGTCTTGCAAATTGGCAGCAGTTTTTCCAGCCAACAAACTTTAGACAATATAGAGTCCAAAGCAATTTTCTAACTTGGCATGGATCCTGCTTTCCTTCTGGACATCTGACAAAAATGGATGTACAATCCCAGAATTGTATACTTAAGCTATTAACAAACTCAGGATTTAGTCATGTGACAAGGGCAGGCATTTCAGGTGCTGATGGCCCATATTGGTGGGTTAATTAGAAGGATGTTGAGCTTATAGTGTAGCTTTATCGAATTTTCATTGCAAAGTGATGCACATTAATGTCCATTTTAGCATAACCGGTCTGGATGTTTTCCATTTTCCAGAGCTGGCAGGGACAGGTCATCTCCAAGTCCCTTTTTCAGCTTTAGCTGGAATGTGTAGGCAATCCTGGGGTTCTAAAGCTTTCGGGAAATACAATTTTGTGATCTGCCTCAGCCATTTTCAAGCCCAGAAAGTTTGTCCGTTTGTAACAGATACAGAATTTACACCCAAAAATATAGAAATATTACAGTCTTCTTTGGGATTTCTCTTGATGTCCTCTGACTATATTAACTTCTCAAATGGAGCAAATGGTTAATGATCAAAAGCAGCTGCTGTAGCTGATGTATAATTCTTTTGGCTACGTCAGTTTGATTTTAGCAACCAGCGCTATATTAGGGAGAGTGTAGAGTTCAGAAAGTTTACAAGTCTTTGAACTGTTTGAAATTCGGGTTGCTTCAGTTTTCCTGGAAAAAGTAATACAGAGACTAAAATTGAAAATAATTTCCAAGGAAAAATATACCCTTATATTTGATCTTGAATATTTGGTTATGTTGTAGTGATGGAGAAGATTGAATAAGAATTGAATATAGCAACAGATAGAGACTTGGGTTGTGTCTCAACATAATAATTCTTATCTCTGCTCTCTGATCTTCACATGGGCTCATCATTACTAGTCTCCAACCTCCTCTCTCCAGATAAGTCTCCATGATATCGCCACTTCTCTGATTCTGGTTTTTCACATCCCTGATTTTAGTACTCCTCTAGTAGAGGCAGTGCCTGCACTTACTGAGGCCACAAGTTCTGAAACTCCCTCCCTAATACTCCCTAGTTCTCGTTCTCCTTGTCAGATCATCCTTAAAGCCTACCTTTGTTCATGTCTCCTAATCTCCTTGTGTGGTTCACAGGAAGATGAATTGGGGACTTTTTGTTTCTACATTAAAGGTACTGCATAAATACAGATTGTTGCTGAGGTCTTCTGATTGGTGCCCTCAGTTATATATTGTCATTTGGAAATGTACAAAATAGGGTGGGACAAGACTATTTGAGCATTTTCCAACATTAAGTCGAGAGTTAATGTTTCAAGTCCAGTGGCCCTCCTTCAGAACAGAAAGGAAAACCATGTTTAAGAAATTTGCTAATTTTTTGAGGGAAGAACAGAGTGGCAAAAGCGGCGAGGTATATGTAATATATTTGGACTTCGAGTAAAAAGAAGGGCTCTGGCCTGAAACGTCGAATTTCCTGTTCCTTGGATGCTGCCTGACCTGCTGTACTTTAACCAGCAACACATTTTCAGCTCTATATTTGGACTTCCAAGGGATCATTTGATAAGGTGAGATGCAAAAGCTTACTGCACAAATTAGGAGCTCTCTGTATTGGTAATGTGGCATGGGTTGAGGATCGGTTAATACTCAGATCACAGAGTTAGGACTCAAATTGAAAAGATGTGACTAATGGAGTGTTACAAGGATGAGACCTTGGACCTCAATTATTTACTATCTATACTAATGACTTGGGCATAGAGACAAGTGTAATGTATCAAAATGTGCAAAATATGCTAATGATGCAAAAATAGGTGGGAGGACATGAAGAATCTGCAAGGGGGTTATAGATACATTGACTGAGTGGGCAAAAACTTGGCAGATGGAGTTTAATTTAGGAAAGTGTGAGGTCATGCATTTTGACCTTTATTGCTTGGTGGAGTTGGAATTTAAAAATGGCAAAATCTTGTTATAACTGTACAGAGCATTGGTAAGGCTGCAGCTGGAAGGCTATATCCAGTTTTCTTCACCAGTATTTAACAAAGGATGGACAGTGCATATATTGGAGGCAATGCAAAAGAGATTCCCTGGGATGGTTCCTCTGATGACTTGGCAAGACTGGTTGGATAGGCTAAGCCTTTATTCCTTAGACTTAAGAAGAATGAGGGATCTTATTGAAACATGTAAAATTCTGAGGTAGCTTGAAGATGTTTCCATTAGTTGGCGAATCTCACACTAAGGGGTATAGTTACAGAATAAAGGGACATTCTTTGAGGCCTGAGGCAGATCAGCCATGACACATTGAAAGAGAGGGCATGTTTGAGGCGCTGAATGGCCTACTCATGCTCCTCTTTCCTACGTTCTTCTCAAAGTCAGGAGGCCAGGCCTGGACATCGAAGTTTCTGCTGTGCTTGTTTTTCTCCTCACCTCCCTCCCCATCCCCACCCAACCTGCTGCTCCTCTTCTGAATGATCACCAAAGTGGCTGGAAGCGTGAGTGCCGACAGGGCCATTGACATCCTATCACTGTTGCTTCATTCTTGATAGCATTGCCTTGTCTTTTTTAGACTCTTTACAATTGCTTTGAGGTTTAGGCTGAGTGCTCACAAAGCAGTTGCATGTCCCACAGTCGTGTGCGATACAGAGCAGTTGAAGGCACACTAGAGTTCATTTAGTAACTGCTCTTTAATCTTTCTGTAGTCCATAAGTTGGATAAGTCTGAAAATCCTGCTAATGTTTTCTAATTAAAATGGTTTCTCTCTTAAAATCTTACATTTGGACTGGAAGATTTTAGGTTAGTTGACTTTTCAGTTGAAGAACAATTAATTTTCCATTACACGCCTTCCTGCTTTGAAGGTGTTCTAATTAATCTGGAAATATTAACATTTTACATACAGAAACAGAAGATGGTGACCATATTAAAACCTTTGGAGTTGTATGTGTTTAGAAACTGGTGTTAAGGGACAGGTTGAACTTTTCCAAACATTTCTGCAAAGAACACTGAATAAGAATATCGGCATGATTATGTTTTTTTCTGTGTCAAAAGCTGTAACCCAGTTCTAAAATTGCTAGAATTATTGATGCATATTAATATAGCTAAGTTCCTTATTTTGTATAATTACTTGTGACAATACAAGCTATTATGTGAATAAAATGAATACAGTGATTTCTACAACAGAATATGGAACAAAATGATGCTTTACTATTAGCGAAAAGGTGCTGGGCAGTTGGAAAATGCAAAATAAGTGTATTGCAGGTAGCATTTTTAAGCTAACAAAAACAGGAAAAAGCAACAAGTTGCTGTCTATTTTTTCATGTTCCCTGTTCTGATTCTGTCCAATACCAGCTTCCCCTTCCACTCTGTTAACATTTCAAAATTTAATTCCTTACTGGGGTCAATGATGACTTCAAATCACAGTAACAAGTGACACACACTCCTTTCTTCCTTCTGGCAATTGATGGGAATGTCAAAATAGTGCAAGGCTTAATGTTTTTGAGCATCAATTTAACCAAGTAGACCACAAAGTCTCAAATGGACAAGACCTAACTGCACATTTGACATGTAGCTCTCTGATAAAGTCTCTATATGAAATTCTTTTTTTTTTCAGTGCTTGTCAAACCACCTTCTCAGTGTGCACTTTTTAAATCTCTAATCGCATAGTAGTTTACAGTTTGATGAAAAAAAGCTTAAGCCACTCAGCGCAAGGTACTGAGCAATTGAAAGATGTTCTGACAACATCTGTACTAAATCTGTATCAAAATTGTGGGTATTCCTACAATTCTTAGAAACAGTTGCAGATAGACAAGCTAGTCTGACAATTCTCCTTGGACCTCCTATGATCCAATGCTGTTATGTCCCTCCACTCACCTCTGTTGCCAAATTATGCTATTTCCATTCCCATTTATCCAATGTACACTGTGTAGTAACATTGAGTCAAGATTGTTGTGCTGGAAAAGCGTAGCAGGCCAGGCAGCATCCAAGGAGCAGGAGAATCTACGTTTCGGGCATAAGCCCTTCATCAGGATGAATGGTTTATGCCTGAAACATCGATTCTCCTGTTCCTTGGATACTGCCTGACCTGCTATGCTTCAACAGCACTACACTCTGAACTCTGACCTGCAGCATCTGCAATCCTCATTTTCTCCTCCCTGTAGTAACATTGAGACTTGTTGTAACAATGGCACGTGTAAAGAAAGCATTAAATAAATGGGTGGCACGGTGGCACATTGATTAGCACTGCTGCCTCACAGCGCCAGAGACCTGGGTTCAATTCCCGCCTCAGGCGACTGACTGTGTGGAGTTTGCACATTCTCTCCGTGTCTGCGTGGGTTTCCTCCGGGTGCTCCAGTTTCCTCCCACAGTCACAAAGATGTGCAGGTTAGGTGAATTGGCCATGCTAAATTGCTCGTAGTGTTGGTGAAGGGGTAAATGTAGGGGAACGGGTCTGGTTGGGCCGTGCTTCAACGGGTCAGTGTGGATTTGTTGGGCCGAAGGACCTGTTTCCACACTGTAAGTAATTATTCATCACTTTAGAAACTGATAAAAGAGCCATACTCTTTTAAAGTATCAAAAACTGAAACTGCAAGCACTTGAAACCTCTTGTGGATTAGTGGTGCTGGAAGAGCACAGCAGTTCAGGCAGCATCCGAGGAGCAGTAAAAGCCCTTCATCAAAAAACTTCTTGACCTTGCGTATATAAGAATTATGCAACTGACAGGAGATCAGTGACCCACAGCTGTCAATCAAGCATTGTTTTCAGGGGCTCAACTATTTCAACAGACTAATGGATATCTTGGTTCTCAGTCAAAAATGCATTATGAAGCTTGCTTGAGAGCCTAGACATTGATGAGACCGATGATTTTAATATAGTGAAAGCATTGCTTCATTGAAAGCTCTAGATTTCTTCAGTTAATAATAATGACTTATTGCTCTCTAATTAACTACAAATTTGCTTTTGTGTCCTGCATCTTCTTCACTGAACCCTCTGCTAAAACTGACCTCAGAAAGCTATTAAGAGTGGCAGTGATGGCAGTGTGCTCCAGCTTAAGCTTCCTTGCTGTTTCCTTATCACAGCCACAGAAATGTTCAGATGGCAGGATACTAATAGCACTAGACTATTAGTCCAGAATGGCGAAAGTGAGGACTGCAGATGCTGGAGATCAGAGTCTAGATTAGAATGGTGCTGGAAAAACACAACAGGTTAGGCAGCATCCGAGGAGCAGGAAAATCGACGTTTTGGCAAAAGCTGATGAAGGGCTTTTGCCTGAAACCTCGATTTTCCAGCTCTCCGAATGCTGCCGAAACTGCTGTGCTTTTCCAGCACCACTCTAATCTAGTAGTCCAGAACCCCTAGCTAATCTTCTCAAGATGTAGGTTCGAGTCTCATCATAGCAAATGATGAAATGTGAATTCAATTAAAATCTGAAATATGAAAAAGCCTTATGGTGATCATGTAACCGCTGTCAAACATTCTAAAAACCCACCTGGTTTGGTAATAACCTTCAGGGAAGGAAATCTGCCATCATTCTCTGGTTTGGCCTGCATGTGACTCCAGACCCACAGCAATGTGCTTGGCTCTTAATTGCCGTATGAGGAATTGGAAATGGACAATAAATGCTGGCCTAGCCAGTGACACCCACATCTCATAACAGAGCCTAAAAAATCATAAGACTTCCAAGGAAAAGCATTACAAGCTACAAGGGAACCGGCCAAGTAAATGAAATAAAATGGCTCTAACTTATGAATTAACTAGTTTAGTTCAAGACATGATGTAATAGTTGAGGATAAAGAACCTTTTATCCTTTATGTAAAGCAAGTGACAATCAGAATATAAATAGTGTGCTGTGAATATTTATTGATGCATGACCCATTACAACATTATTACACTCTGCAAATGATAACAAGGTTCCGTAAATGTTGTGAATATCCTGTTTCAATTTAGCTCCCTTTCAAGATATCCCTTGGGTCTTTCACCATAAGGGGAATAATGTTACTTTGCCAAATGTATTCCAAATGTTGATTTATTGTCATTGTGCTTGAGAAGACAATAGGGAGTGACCAATGAACCAAGGTTTACACCAGATTTTTTGAGTGTTATGTTAACATGGTTAAACTGTTGTGTAAAATAATATTAACCTGGAGCTGACCCACCTGTTTGGTTCTTTTTCCCCCTCAGCAAAATTGTCCCTTCACTGCAATCCAGTGCATGAGTGGCATATTAAGAGGTGCTGATGGAGTAGGTAGCCTTACACTTCATATGAAACAAAAACAATTAAATTGTTCAAAAAGAACAGTTACAAAATTTCAGTGCACATAATGGAGAGAAAAAATGTCCCTTTTGACATACTTGAAAATGCCTAGTGAATAGTGTGCCTTAATGACTCATGTTAATACCCATGTGGTGACTTAGAACAAATTTATCCTTTCATTCAAAGCTCTTGTGATGACTGATTAATCAACAGAATTGCATGTTGCATTGTACACTGTTCTCTCCAACACAATGGAGTGAATGCTTCATTTTAATATTTTTATTGCAAAAGTCCATTTGGTGAATTTCATTTAACAACAGTGTCACCTAAGCTCAGGCTAATTGACATCCCTGCAACACGAAGCATTACGGATTTAGCACTTGATTAGGTGATATCTAAACCACTATTTACATTGCCACTTCTGTGTTAAAATAGTGCTGAGTATCCTATCCTGATCTAAATCCTCAATACACGATAGCAGAAATTTACATTCATGTAGTGCCTTATCACTTCTCTTAGCCGTCCAAAATGCTGCTTGTATAAAATTAATTTTATGTGCAGAATACAATAAAGACATTTTTTTTGTTGTACCTTAGGATATCTTGAAGCATTTTGCAATCAATTAAATTATTTTGACTTGCTGATGACTGTAGTGTTAGAAGATGCAGGTGAATTTACAAGCCTGTTTTTTGCACTGTAAGATTCTGCCAGTAGTATTGGAATGTGGTTGCATTTTGTTCAGTGAAAAATGTTTGGTATAAAATCTAAACAAAAACCTCTGTGATCTGCCTGAATAGCTCTGTTGTCTTATTGAACTCGGTTTTGTTTAAAAAAAGTCTTTATTTAATTTTAAAATCTTGGACAGAAATGCGAAAGAATTTGTTTAAAACCAGTGCTACATGTTTTGAAAAGCAAGTAACCTGACATGCGTAAACTGTTATTTAAACAAGCAGTAATTGAAGTGGTTGTATGTGAACCGGAGCTGAGGGATTCCGTGTACAGATGCAACTGGATGGCAACTAGAAGTTGATATATAGACTAGTGACTCGTTATTGATGGTATAGCTTTTTGCCTCTCAATAACAAATAAATGTTCAGCTTGTAGCTGGGAACAAGATAGAGAGAAGTGATTTTATCACCATCTGCACAGTGGTTGTTTCTCTGTTCTCTGCAGTCAAAACCCATTTAAAGCCTGAAGAAAACCAGTTCACCTTTCTTTTAGCAGTTGGTGTGCCTTTTAACCATACAGTTAAATAGGCGAATTTTGTGTTCTTATTTTAAAATATTTAATTGTTATAATGACTCCAGGAATAGGGATTGATTTCCGGTTCACTAATCCAGTGAGTTGTGACAGTTTGAATACGTTTTTCATTGTTAATTTGAAATACTGTATCATCAACCTGACCTCATTCCCTCAGCATTGCACGTGAGTGTTAGTTTCAAAGTCCTAGATAGATAATCCCTAACTTAGAAGTAAGATTGCTGACAGTTGAATGAAGATGACATGACTAAAAGTAAACAGTTTGAGAGCAGGACGGTTTTAAACATGACTTGTATAACTCCAGTCAAATGCAAAAGCAAATTTACAAATGCTTAAGCATTCTCATAGATTAAAAGGTATTCAAGTCATGGAATTTTAAAATAAAACAAAATAGCCTCAGTTTTAAAAAGCCTTAATAATACGTTTGTAAAATGGGCAGGAAACTTTAAGTGAGCTTTAGTGGCTCTCTTTTGAGCACTTTTATGAATTGACATTTGAAACTATCTTCCACAAGAGAAGAATAGATGTAGCCACATGCACGTTCTAAATATAAAACTGTCGGTTGTGGGGATGTAAAGTTCTTTGCCTTGGTAGATACACTCTTGCCACAGAATTTCTTCAATGCTTCTAGCAGCAATCCAAGCCTGAGCTTTCTCTCAGTGCTGCGTTTCCAAAGACTAACAATGTGGTAGAACTACAGCCCCAATGGCCTTGGATTGATTGTTACTTCAAAGCTTGTTTTCTTGCCAGGTTTTGGAGGGGTGTGGAATCTTGAGCAAGAGAAAATATTGAAGAAGCATCCTTGACCACTGCTATACTGAATGAGTTACCCCTCTGTTTTTTACAAGAACACTTCCTTGTTTCATAGTTCACATGTCCATGTCTGCAGCATGGATTTAAACTATGACTCTCGACAATGATCCTCCTTTGCTGTTACCTCTGATTGGAGGTTTAGCTCAGGGATCAAACTGGGGGCTAAACAGTTTGTTGCCCTGAACTTATCCAAGGGTTTGACTTGCCCACAGAGTTCCTATGGTGATTAGGCAATAATGACGTGGTGCAAAGAGCATCACAATGATCTGGGACAAGCTAGATAAACTAGAGAGGGTCTTCCACTGTTTCGTCATCATTCAGTGTTTCGCAAAGCTAATTTGAACAGAAATGACATTTTTGCTGAAAAATAAATGATTATTTAGGGAGTGAGGACAGATTTTATTGTGATAGTTTCTTGGGATCAGAAGTTCCCACCCACAGTCAAGTTCGATCTAGTGCAAAGTTGGCCCAAACTTCAATGTCAAGCTCACATTGTGGGAGGACCAGCATTGTCTCAAAATGGAAATAAAACAGTTGAGGGAGAAAGTTGTCCATCAATCTGGTTTGGAAATGGCATTAATCGACCACTTAAGGGCCTCAGTTGAGATAACAGCAGACCAATTGACCAAGGCCTCACCTTTCCCACTGTCACGTTGCCTAAAACTCGAGGTTGACGGGTGGACCGAGAGAAGACGATAAATCATAGAAACGTCAAAGCACAGAACAAAACCCCTTAATCTCTGTGTGAATTGAATAACTCCCATATTCCTACTTTTATCGACCAGTTCTGCTCCCTCAGGAACCTGTGGCCATACATTCTCAGGTCTTTCATTTTCTTTATCCCTCTCAATATCCTGCTGTTTATTGTGTATCCCTTGCTTTGTTTGCCCACTGCAAAAGCATGATCTCACACTGCTCCAATTTGCCATTTTCAGTTCACTCAAACAAACTATTGATGCCATCCTGGAATGGGCAGCCATTCTATTCTCTGTCAACTTTCTCAGGTCAAGTTTTGTGCCATCTGCAACTTTCTCATTCATGCCTTCCGCATTTAAATCTAAATCACACATATATGTATATAGCAAATAGCAAAAGATGAAATACCAAGTCCTGTGGGAAAGCACTAGAAACTGCTTTCTGTTCACAGAAATATCTGCCAACCATTACCCTTTGTTTCCTGTCACTGAGTGAATTTGGATCCAATTCATTGCTTTCCCTTGTATCCCGTGGGCTTTAATTTTTCTGACCAGCTGCTTTGTGGGACCACATCAAGTGCCTAACTAAAGCCTGTGTAGACAACATCCACTTACTAATCCTCATCAATCCCTCTTATTACAACTTCAAAAAATTCAATTAAGTTAGTGTGACACGATCATCCCTTAACAAAACCATGCTGACCATTTCTGATAAATCCTTGCCTTTCCAAGTAACAATGTTGATTCTAGTAACTTCTACAACTGTGGCGAGACTGACCCAATTACAATTATTTAGCCTATCCCTCGCACTCAACCCAAATAATGGTACAATATTAGCAGACCTCTAATCCTGTGGAGCACTGAGTTATTTTACAGACCCATCCTCATTCTCACACCCACTGCAGGGGAATGTTAAATTCTGCCCAACATTCTATTTGCTTTTTTTTTGTACATATTTTTATTGAGAAAAAGATTTTGAATTTTTATCAAAATAATAAAATTACTACAAAATAGTATAACAATCTTATAACAACAATAACAGCAAACAAGCTACTACTCTACTCCACAAACCATTTAACAGAAAAAGAAGAATAAACATAAAAAGTCTCTACACAAACTACAATTCAATAAGTAAATTAAACAAAAACAAATCTAAATTAAATTGAATTGAACAAAGCAAATTGAATTAGGTTACAACACTCAGCGCAGTCCCACCAAAGCTCCCCATCACTGGGAGCATCAGTAGGAAAACCCATGTTTATTCGGAATTCTTTCTCCCGGGGCCTCCGGCTGCCAGACACTGCCCTCATGGCTACACAAAGGCCCTGACCAATATAGCCGACAAGTCTGCGTCCTTTAAAGGAGTTCCGTTTTCTGGTGTACTATACTGGTAAGGAAATCCAGAGGGATGTGCTCCATAACTAACCTATGCCACCCCGAGAGTCCCGGGGGATTCTCCAACACTCAGCTCATCGGAATGTTCTTCCTCGCACAGAATGAAAGAATATTAAACAGGTTCTTCTCATGCGCGTCCAAAAAGGGGAGATTCGGCAAACCCAAGAGGAGGGACACCGGATGTACCTTGACCTCAATTCCCAAGACCCCTTCCAAAACACTCACTATGGCATCCCAATACCTATGAAGCTTGTGACATGGCCACAAGCAATGGGTAAGAATGCCAACATCTGTTTGACATTCTGGGCACATTGGGGGTGCTCCTGTCTTAAATTTCACAAGCTGCTCCAGTGCCAAATAAGCCCTGTGGAGTAATGTCAGTTGCATAGCCTGTGTCGTGTTGCAAATGGAAATCTTCCTTATGTTCTCCTAAATATCCTCCCATGCCTCTGACGAGATCTCCACCCCCAATTCCTGAGTCCAGATCCCGCACAACTGATCAACGTGCTTTGAGACACTACCTCCTAATAAATGATAGAGGGTGCTGACCAAGAGAGTAACTGTGGACCAAAGTATTCTCATTTCCACATCAGATTTATAGGGACTAACCATTAATGTAGTCTTTTTCTGTATAAAGTCCTGAATATGAAAATAACGAAACAGGTCCCTCCTAGATTGTTCATATTTCTGGCTCAAGTGCTCGAAAGACATCATGGCCTCCCCTTCAAATAAATCTCCCAAACAGGAAACTGCTCTAGATTCTCAGAGCCTAAAGCCAGAATCCATTGATCCCGACCGGAATCCTGGCATTCCTACTATGGGAGTGAAAGGGGAAGTTTTTCGTGAATTGTAAGACGAATTCTCACTTTGTTACATCATTCTCCATGCTTTAACCGTGTAAAGGACAACTGGATTTCTGCAGTTCTTATCTTGTCCATGAACACCAAGTTAATGAGGGGGCAGTTTGCCTGGGAAGCCTCAACATCCAGGCAAATTGACCTGGGGTCCTGGCAAGCCCAGCCAGCAACATAGGATAATGGGAAACTTAATTGATATTTCTTAAAATCTGGAAATTCCACATTCTGCGTCCCCTGCAGGAGCTGCAATTTAGCAAGCTTAATAAGAGGCAGTCTCTGATGCCAGATGAAAGATCCAAGCCAACTGTTAAACCTCTGTAGCATTTGCCTCAGCAGCATCAAAGGGGGCATTCGCATGGGATATAACAAACGAGGAAGAATATTCATTTTGACCAGAGCTATTATACCCAACCAGGATATTGGAAGATCCTCCCAGCGCCGAAAGCCCTGTCTTATCTTCTATAACAACTGCACAAAGTTAGCTTTATATAATTGACTGAAGGGTGGGGTGATAAAAATGCCGAAATACAAGCACCCACTCTGTGAACATCTGAAAGGGAAACGACTTCCATCCCCAAGATCGGATACGCTAACAAGACCCTCCCCCCACAGGCATGGCCTCTAACTTCATAAAATTGATTTTATACCCCACGAAAGAATCCTTCCTGATCCGACCTCGAGGAGAGTTATATTGGGGTCCCTCCGAATAGCCTCTGCCAATGGCTCAATCACCAAAATAAATAGCAACAATGAAAGGGGCTGCCTTGTTGGCTGCTCCTACTGATACTAAAATTGTCAGACCTAATACCATTAGTGAGAACCGCTGCTTTAGGGTCACTACATAACACTGCTGCCTACCTGGCAAAGACTCCTCCAAGACCAAACCTTTCCAGGACATAGAAAAGGTACGGCCAGTCCACCCAGTCAAACGCTTTCTCTACATCCAGGGAGACTACCAAGCCTGGAATCGAACCTTGCTGGCACACCTGAATCATATTTAGCACTCTCCTAATATTATTAGAGGATCTGCGACCCCTAATAAAATCTGTCTGGTCCTCCTTTGCAATAGAGGGCAAGATCTTCTCCAACTTCAACACCAGCATTTTTGACAAAATTTTAAAATCCGTGTTTAGTAGTGATATGAGCCTGTACAAAGTACAATCCTCCTGGACTTTCCTTCTCTTGAGAATAATGGAAATATTTGCTTCTCTCAGAGAGGATGGGAGGCTGTCCTGACTGTATGAATAATTATACAATCCAACATTGGCCCGGACAGCATGTTTACAAACTTCTTATAAGATTCACAGCGAAATCCATCTGGGCCAGGCGCTTTACCGCTTTGGAGTTGCCTCACCATCTCCTGTGTCCCATGGATTGTCAGAGGGGCATTCAAAAAGGACGCTGCTCTGAACTAACACCTGGGAGGTTCAAGGTCTTAAGGAAGGACTCCATCTTCGCCAATCTGTCCTCACAACCCTGAGTAAAACTTCCTGAGTACTGCATTAATCTTTTTGGAATTGCAAGTGAGAGTACCAGCACACTCTAATGGATGTGATAGTTGGGGGGGCACTCTTCTTTATGGCCAGATACACAGATATCTACCCGGCTTATCACCAGACTCGAATAGCCTCTGTTTTGCAAATAAGATCTCCCTTTTTGCTGTCTGGGTGAGCGCAAAGGGCTGTAATCCACTGCAACTTGGTTACAGACGGTCTGTCAAAATATGCTGTCTCAGCTGCCTTCAGCCAGGCCTCAGACATTGGCTGCTGCTCTCCCCTCTGCTGTCTCTGGGTCGCTGAATCAGAAATAATCAAACACCATGCATAGGCCTTGGCAGTCTCCCAGAGCACCGATGGATTACTGGCCGTACCTGAATTAATGCCCCAAAACATTTTAAATGCCCTCGAAAAATATTCAGTAAACTTGCAATTCTTCATGAGAAAAGGATCCATGCACCAATGCCACGAGCCTGTCCCATCACCACTGACCTGAACCTGCCACATGATTAGGAATGGTTATGTTTCCAATTCTACATGAGAGCTCTAAATTCAAAAAGGCAGATGGAGCAAAAAACATGTCAATCCTAGTGTAACACTTATGTGGATTAGAAATAAAGTTGAAGTCTCTCCCCTCAGGGTGAAGACATCTCCACGCATCCACCAACCCCAGCTCCCTGTTCAGGTCTGCCAGTATTGTGGGGATGTACCCATGAGACCCCTAGACATCCTGTCTACCTCTGGGTCCATAAGACAATTTAAGTCTTCCCCTATAATCATATGATGTGCCCCAAGGGCCATCAATCTGGAAAGCGCATCTGTTAAAGATTTGAGGGGCAATATATATTCAAAATCCCATATTCCGCTCCATATATTAAAAGTTTAAAGTTCATAAACTGCCCATATTTGTCTTTAATTTGGTCTAACAGCTGAAATGGGAGGTTCTTCTGGATGAGTATAGCAACTCCTCGACTTTTAGAATTAAAGGATGAGAAAAACACCCAACCGACTTCTCCCTGCTGTAACTTTAAGTGCTCCTTATCGGTTGGATGTGTTTCTTGCAGCAAGGCTACATCAACCCTTTCTTTTCTAAGGTTTGAAAGTATCTTTTTTTCTCTTGATTGGTGAAGGACTCCCCATAACGTTCCAGGTGCCCCATCTAAACGGTCTATTAGCCATAGCCATAGCCATCCGAAACAGCCCGTGGCTCCCCAGGAGGAAGAACTTTGCTCATAGTGTGCTGAATGAAAACAGTAAACAGTTTGTATAAACTTGAGAATAAACCTACAAAAACAATCAAATCAAAACTTCTCACAACTACTTCTCCAATGGACCAACATAGAAAACAAATAAGAGGAGATTTTCCCCCTTGCCTACAGGGGGCACGCACACTACCCACTAACCCCTCCATGGCTCCTTCTAGCTGAAGCTGCACCCCAAACCCAGGCAAAACAGAGTTTAAAAAAAAGTTACATGCATCTTACACCAAGAAAATTAAAAGCGGGCGCTCAGCCCGTCCCATCTGTACATTGACCTTGAGCAATCCTGGTAAACACCCCTGTCGTCTCATACCAAGAGACAGAATTGAAAAGGGAATGACATATAAACAAGGGATAGTTGAAGGGGAGAGAGAATGAGAAGAAAGGGGACTCCTCACATATTAAAAGAACAAAACCAGGTAAACCACAGAGAAAACAAAGTGAACATGATTGTCCATATTATTTCAGCCAGCTAGTCCATTTTAAGGTGTCCAGGAAGTCCTTTGCCTTATCCAATGAGTCAGAATTAAACGGGGATCCTTCGTGGCTGAAAGGTAATAATGCTGGATATCTTAGAGTACTGAATATTCAAGTCCCTCAGTCTCCTTTTTACCTCATCCAAGGCCTTCCACTTGTGGATCACAGCTACAGAAAAGTCTTGGACAAACATAATTCTTGATCCCTTGTTTATCAGAGCCTGCAAATCCTTCCCCAGTGCTCTGGAAGCTACCAACACCATTTGCTTATCTCTGGAGGGCTGGAGCCGCACTATGGCTGGGCAGGGGCGCTGGTCTGATCAGGCCTGCACACTGCAAACCGGTGGACCCACTCGACCCGTACCCGGCCTGCCGCGACTTCCAGCCTCAAAAAATGCGAGAGCCATTACTCCAAGAAGCTGACTATCTGGCCACCTTCCTCCCGCTCTGGTAGCCCAACTAGGCAGATGTTCTGCTGACAGCCTCGATTTTCGAGGTCATCGACTTGCTCTTCTAAGGCCCATACCTGCCGTTCCAGGGCCTGGACCCAACCCTCTGAGGATTCCGCCGCAGTTTTGGATGCTGTGGTCCATTGCTCCGCCTCCACGATGTGCTGCCCGCGACGCTGAATCTCCTGGTCATGACTCTCAGCATGGCCGAGATTGGTTCCAGCCTGGTCCGGGTCTCCTCCATCACTGAATCGATCTTCTCTGAGTGAAACTCCAAGAAAACTCTGAGTCCAGGCTCTGCTCCACGGGTAAGTCCCCTGGGATGTTTGTGGAATCTGACTCTGTGGTCTCGGGCGTGTCTGCTGCAGGGGAGTGCCCTGCCAGTTGCAATCCTCACTGTTCTTTTCCCTTGGTCATCTGCCTTAATCAATTAAACTGACACACAGCAATTCTGGGGATCTAGAAGTACCAATTTTTACCACAAAGTAAAGAAAGGGCGGGTAAATGCATCATTTAGCCTGGGTTCTGGTGCAGAGCACAGCAGGGCTGACCGACTGGATCACTGCCATCTTGCATCTCCCCATTTGCCTTTCAAATCAGTTGCTGTGCCTGAATACGAACATTTTTTAATCACGTGCCAGGATACGCAGATCCTTCTGTACCACAGACTTCTGCAATCTGTCTTTATTTAAATATCACACTACTTTATATTCTTTCTGCTTCCCAACCAATTCCCCTTCCAAGCTAATAGAGTATATCCAATTTTGTGCACTCTTTTATTTTGTTACCAGTCTCTCATACGGAACTGTATTTAATACCTTCTGTTTGTCTACGTATGTAGCATCCACAGACAACCCTTATTGACACCACATTTTCTACCACCTCAAAAAATATCTGTGAGATTGTTTGGACGTGACTTGCCCATGAAATCCACATTGGCTTTTTCTGATTAATTCCTATTTATTCCACACTCAAAAGAATTATTTTACTATCTATTTGTCAAATCTATGTCAGTGCAAACAGTTGCATTTTCACTGATACATGAAATATTTGACAGTGCACTTTTTAATAGGTGTCAGTCGACTTTCAGATTACTCTTAATATGTGAGAGTGATGTGAAGTAACAACCATCCATTCCTTTTCAAAATTCTTATTGAATGACTTTTCTTTGGGCTTTTGTTACTTTGAAAGCTTTTTGCTGGCATTGCATTTGGATAAATTTAAATTCACATTTTAATTGATGAAGCAGGCTGTTAAATTCTTCTGCAAATAAATGTAATTCACTATATTTGGTACATTTATTTATTTTGAATTTGGGCTCATCTCTTTGTTGTGATTTGGAATTTCTCACTCAGGTGTATTTTGGCACGGTTTGACGTCCTCTCCCAGTGACTTGTTGCTGTGTCAATAACTTTTTAAAATCCTGCAATTACTTTTGCAGGTATCAGCGTTTAAAGTCCAAGGGAATCTGTTTTGAAATAATGCATGTTTGTAGTTTGCTGTGTATGTTTGTGAATTTTAAGATTGTGAGAACGTGCCATTGTTTATCCTTATTGAAGAGCATTAGCGAAGCTGGACAGCATTTTTAAGATGCTTTTTATTTTCCTTTTTTTTGGCGTTTTGAATTTCAAATCATCTTACATTGCTCCAACAAGCACTTGGGAGAAACTGTAATAAAATGCCATTGAATGTAAATGTCATGTAACATAAAGCAGAACACTAATGAAACAAGACTGGCAAGCTTCTGTTCTTAAATGGCAAAAATCATGAAGAGTATTAAATAAATCAACACCAACTTTGATGCACCCATGCCTGAAGGCTTGATGTTATTTGACTTACATTCGTGACCCACATTAAATGGTAAGGCCCAATCTGACCAAGAGGTGTATATAACTCCCCAATTATGTATCTTGTCAAAGTAGGGTAAAGCCGCTCTCCATCTTACCCCATTCTGTTGTGTCAACAGTGACTCTAGTGTTAGATTTTAAATGCAAACATCAGTGTGAAGTGTCTCACCAGTGCTAACGTTATTATTTGAAACCACCTTTCCATGAAAGATGGTGTGAGAATAGTCATAGAGCCATAGAGATGTACAGGATGGAAACAGACCCTTCGGTCCAACCCGTCCATGCCGACCAGATATCCCAACTCAATTTAGTCCCACCTGCCGGCACCCGGCCCATATCCCTCCAAACCCTTCCTATTCATATACCCATCCAAATGCCTTGTAAATATTGTTATTGTACCAGCCTCCACCACTTTCTCATTCCATACATGTACCACCTTCTGCATGAAAAGGTTGCCCCTTAAGTCCCTTATAATCTTTTCCCCTATCACCCTAAACCTATGCCCTCTAGTTCTGGACTCACCCACTCCAGGGAAAAGACCTTGTCTGTTATCCTATCCATGCTCCTCATAATTTTATAAATCTCTATAAGGTCACCCCTCAGCCTCCGACGCTCCATAGAAAACAGCCCCAGCCTATTCAGTCTCTCCCTGTAGCTCAAATCCTCCAACCCTGACAACATACTTGTAAATCTTTTCTGAAGCCTTTCAAGTTTCACAACATCCTTCTGATAGGAGGGAGACCAGAATTGCACAATACTCCCAAAAGGGGTGGCATGGTGGCTCAGTGATTAGCACTGCTGCCTCACAGCACCAGGGACCTGGATTCAATTCCCACCTCGGGTGACTGTGTGGAGTTTGCACATTCTCCCTGTATCTGTGCGGGTTTTCATTCGGTGCTCTGCTTTCTTCCCACAATCCAAAAATATGCAGATCAGGTGAATTGGCCATGCGGGCTGGGTGCTGGCAGGTGGGATTAGATTGGGTTGGGATATCTGGACAGCGTGGACGAGTTGGACTGAACCATCTGTTTCTGTGCTGTACATCTCAATGTACAGACGTATGTATATCTTCCCTTGAGATATATAGAGTCATCTCTATGTCTATGAGTCTATAAATTGACTATAGTGATAGGTGCATTAGTCAGCGGTAAATATCGGGTAGGGGAATGGGTCTAGGTGGGTTACTCTTTGAAGGGCTGGTATGAACTTGTTGGGCCAAAGGGCCTGTAGGGAATCTAATCTAATAACCCCCCTATTATTCCTACAGATAACTGAGGGCTCCTTTCAAGTCTGTTCCTCAATTTCCCTCTGACTATTAGGGGGTCTGTAATACAATCCCAATAAGGTGGCCATCCCTTTACTTATTTTTCAGTTCCACCCAAATAACTTCCCTGGATGTATTTGCAGGAATATCCTCTCTCAGTACAGCTGTAATGTTATCCCTTATCAAAAACACCACTCCCCCTCCTCACTTGCCTTCTTTTCTGTTCTTCCTGTAACATTTGTATCTGGAACATTAAGCTGCCAGTCCTGTCCATCCCCGAGCTATGTTTCTGTAATTACTCTGATATCCCAGTCCATGTCCCTAACCATGCCCTGAGTTCATCTGCCTTCCCTGTTAGGCCCCTTGAATTGAAATAAATGCAGTTTAATTCATCAGTCCTACCTTGTTCTCTGCTTCGTTCCTGCCTGCCTTGACTGTTTGACTCGCTTCTTTTCTCAACTGTACCAGTGTCAGATTGATCTCATTCCTCGCTATCTCCCTGGGTCCCACCTCCGCCACCCCACCTCTCCCCACCCCCCCTTAATAGTTTAAATCCTGCTGAGCTGCTCTAGCGAATTTCCCTGCCAGTATGTTTGTCCCCTTCCAATTTAGGTGCAATCCGTCCTTCTTTTACCGGTTACTTTTACCCCAGAAGAGATTCCAATGATCCAAAAATGTGAATCCTTCCCCATACACCAGCTCCTCAGCCACACATTAATCTGCTCTATCCTCCTATTCCTGCCCTCACTGGCTCGTTGCACCGGGAGTAATCCAGATATTATTCCTCTTGAGGACCTCCTTTTTAAATACCTGCCTAAATCTCTGTATTCTCCTTTCGGAATCTCTTCTATTTCCCTTCCTATGTCATTGGTTCGAATGTGTACAATGACCTCCTGCTGGTCCCTCTCCCCCTTTGAGAATCTTCACACAAAAGCGACAAAAAATAAAAGATTTATTCTGAACCACTGTTGACAGTAGTGCTTTGTACACAGGTGGCGAGTCAAGGATTTTTCAACAGGAAGAATCTGGTTTTGGTTGCCTGGAATTTTATTTTAAAATTCACTGAGATGGGTGTTGCTGGTTGGCCAGTATTCACTGCCCTTCCCTAGCTGCTCTTGAAGTGAATGACTTCCCAGGCCATTTCAGAGGGCAGTTGAGAGTCAATCACATTGCTGAGTGTCTGGAGTTATATCTAGATCGGAGCAGGTGAAGGTGATAGAAATCTATGCACCTATTTCCTTCCCTGAAGAACATTAATGTTGAAGTTTCATTCCAGTGGGGAATAAGTATTTACACAAGAACGAATCCACATTGTATGAAACTGGGGAAAAAAATTATTTGGGTTTCCCACATCCAAGTACACTTCCAAGAGGAGCACCACAAGTAGATTCTCCTTTCCAAGACCAACTCCATTCACACAGATGATCACTGAAGATCCAGGAATTGTCAATCCAACGCACAATTCAAAAATGACATAGACATTATACATTTAAACATTTGAGCTGACGAGAGAAACGGTTTGGCCCAACCAATCCATATCGATGTTTATTCTCCCCACAAGCAATATTGTCCTGAATCCCACATGATTAGGAAGGGTTTAGAGGGATATGGGCCAAGTACTGGCAAATGGGACTAGACCAGGTCAAGATATCTGGTCGGCATGGACAAGTTGAACCGATGGGTCTGTTTCTGTGTTGTACATCTCGCTGACTCTATGACTACCTTGATATCCTATTACATTAGTCCTTATTCCAACTAGCTGTTTAACCTTTTCCTAAATAGTGGTGTGGTGTTTGGAGACCCCACTTGAAAAACTTGAACTTGAGATAAGCACAGATAGCATGGACCTTGCAGTTCAGAGAGAATTGTGAGTGACATTGCATGCTCGGCAAAATGATCAAGTAATGTGCCTCGTTAATAACAGAAAGATTAAATGTTTAATTCTCAAATCTGGTTGGGCACTCAAGGGAAGATATAATGCAATGCATTTGGTGCAGTGGCAACCTCTTGATGGACTTGATTCTCTGCAGTATTAATATTTAATACACCGGAATGAGAAACAAATCTAAAAGATGTCTGCTGACTCATCTGCATTCTTATAAATCTAATTCAGCCTGTTATTTATTGATGGACAGTAGGTATACAAAATGTTTAGTTGTTTCTCCCACAGGTAATTGCTGAAGAACAAATTATAGTATGTTAAATCTAAATTTTTATCATTGATATCTATTGGTATATATCCTCAAAATAAGGTGTACATCGAAACCAATTTCTAGAAAAGCTTTAATATCAACTCCACCTCCTTAACCAAACCATTCAAAAAGCAGCTTTCACTTGAAAGCCCAAGTTAAGGTTTCTGTCATAAAAAGGAATTGGAAAATGTCAAACTCTGTTTAAGCCACGCTCATGAAGTGCAATCCTGGCTTATACAAAATGGTCAGATTGAAGAATCCTCCAGCAATTTGAGAAACCATGAATGACCCAAATTAACATACTGCTGGAAATATCCAATACATAGGAAGGTTACAGCGGCTGTCTCTCAAACTGATCAATATAGCAGGATTTTATTTATGTCACCAAGCCAACCACACTGCAAGCAAAATGAAGTCATCCTTAAATGTTGTGGACACCAATGGGTTTTCCTGTTTTGCAAAAGAAAACAATGCGGAACAAAATTGTCCACCAACAATGTTACATCTTGAAATCATTGCAGATTGTTCAGGAAATTAATTTATTGGTTATTGGTTTGCTCTGTGGCTACCTGCCACTCCATGTGAATTATGTGATTTTGGATCCATTTCCAGCAAGGTAGAGATGGGACAGCTGGTAAAGGTGAGCAGTTGTAGAGGAAGGTAGAAAGAGAAAAATTGTTCAGTCAGCGTTTTAAACCAAAAATTGAATGATGAGTCCTTACAATTCAGCTAGCTGTGGGGCAAGAGGAGCTATTTGACACATTATGTGTGTCTCCTCACGTGTCATTTTTGGCTCCAAGTATATAAAAAAGTGAGTCAGTCCAGTGATGACACAAAAGTCCCAGATATGCAACAGCAGTCTGCCTGCTGGAGTACATGCAGATTAATGCGTCTCCTCAGGTCAGAGGTTATTGACCTAGATATGTTTAGTTGTTGTAATTGTAGGAATTTTGCCTTAGTTTTGCTTTTCTTTTTGCAAATCCTTCAGCTTCAACAGATTACGATTGGTGCTATGTGTTTGACCATCTTTGTGTCCGAGTTATACTCAAAGTTTTTCCGTATGTTGGGAAGGACGTTTGGCAGAGTTGTTATGTGTAAGCCTTGCGTAGTGCTTGCTGCTGTTTGGATCTGGTTTAAAAGATGTCTTTTTGATTCGGACCAAAATGGTTGGAGAATGTCCAATGAGTCAGAGACTTTATAATTAGTAATCACAGCAATTAATGGAATTGCTATTCGGCTGGTGGGACAGACTTAGGGAGTACATTAAGTGACATTTTCATTTTAATAGCTTGGAATTACTTTTAGAGTGCTAGCAAGCACAGTTTTAATTAGCAGAATACCGTGGTTTAATTAAATACAACATTTAAGTTCCCATTTAATTGTTCACCTTCGATCTTTTGACTTATTTTGAGCAATGCCATTGGAGACATCCCTATGTTGTTGGAGTGTACAAACTAATCACATTATCCATATAAAATTAATTTGTCATGGCTATTTACATACAGATTTCGTTCTCATTTGTAAGATGCCAAGTTTAGCAAGGCATTCTGCAGTAACTTGTATTTAACACCTCCTTTCAGGTCCTACAATGTCCCAAGTTGTTTCAAGTGGATTTTCAGAAGACTTTAATTTGGAGTCATGGGAATTTCTTTTTGGACTGGTGACCCAAGTTATGTTAGACCTGAAGAAGGAAAAAGAAGTGGAGAGATTTAAAGGGGGATTGTGGAGTTTGGGACTATTGCAGTTGAATGGGGTACAGAGGAAATCGGTAATTTATCAAGAATCCAAACACCAGGAATAGTGGATGATGCATTTTTCACGTTATATGATCTGCCATAAAACATATACCTACAATATCAAACAGAGGTAATAAATAATAATTACAAGGTAGCGAGCATTGCTACTATGTTAAAGCCAAGAGTTACTGGACCATCCACTGACCTAACTCAATTTTTGCCATATCCTCATGAGTCCATTTGCTTCATCGTAAGTCTTTGATGGTATAATTAAATCAAGTTTGAGTATTTCAGGCAAACTGTGCAAAATGCTGTTAGTTTTTGAGATTTAGTGTTCCAATAACTATTGAGCCCACAACAGCCTTGACCATCCTCTGTTCCTGTGCTTTTTTTTTCCCTACACAGTGATGATGAACTCCTCCTGCCCAGCATTTAACCAGAATTTCCATTTTTCCTGGGATACCTATCCACACACACCGCCTTCCCAAAAAATAAGCAGACCTGCTACCGCTGGAATTCTTATTTCCATGGGCAAGATTTGTAAGTTGTCCATTTGCAGTGGGATGCTTTAGCACATTGGAATTGAAATGGGAGGGAGTAGAATAGAAGGGACTTGAATGAATGACTGAGTACCCCATGACGTAGTCTCACTGTGTAAGACAGTGACAGTGTCTTGCCTATAACATCGATGTCCCTCTTACTTGCCTTATAGTTGATTGACTGTTTAAATCTTGCACTGAACTATCCGTCTTTGCCAAATTCCCAACTTGCCAGTGAGGTGACAGTTTAGTCCATGGCCTTTTTCAGTTAATCTATGTTTTATGCTGAGTTGTTCTCAGGCAAATAATGTATATTTGTTCCTGTGAATTCCAGAGTTAAGTTTCTTGATTTTTTTCTTTAAAAATCTAAACTCAGGACAAAATCAAATCTGAAAATGAGACAGCCAACCCATAATTAAACTGCAAGTAAAAGTCAAATTTATTAATCTTTATAATTTGTAATACTGGAGCCCCAAAATCACTTAAGAAGCTCCCATGTTTTCCATTGTTAATCCAGTGTTTTATTGACAGGTAGATAGGCTTAGAGACAAAAGTAACCTTACAAGTCTGTTGCTGGTCTACAGATGTTAGATTTTACAGCATTTATACCAGGACAGCTCATGGGCACTAAGCTCCTGGAATACAAATTTGTTTTTTATTGAAATAAAATCAATACAAAAGGTCCTTCACTCTTGCAAACTGTTCCTTTGTATTGAATATATTCAGTTTGCATGCTTCTGCAGATCTGTGGTTAATTAATCTCTGAATGAGTTCAGTGCAAAATTTTCAATGTCTTCATACTGGGATTACTCCCTGTGCCTTTTCTACATACCTACTGCATTGTTAAATATTTTGTTCATAGCCTAGGAATGTCATGTTCCAGTTCTTTTTAAAAGTTAGCTTTTGATGTTTTGATATTTTAAGTTGTTTTCTATGTTCACAATGATAACAGCTCCTGCTCTATTACTCTTTTGGTTTGCGGTACTGCTGTAGTTTGGCCTTTTTCTGCTCCTGGCAATGGTTAAGGATGCTACTTTGTGTAAATAGCCTAAGGATGTTTGCAGCAGCAAATTGCAATTATATAATATCTTCAGAGTTATAAAATGTTACAAGGTGCATCACAGGAGTACAATCAGACAAAAGCTGACACCAAACCAAATGATATTAGAATTGATAAAGAACAGAATGAGGCTATTTAGCCCATTGTGTCTGTATTGGCTGTCTGCAGGAGCAACTCTACTTGTCCAATTCCTTCTTTATTCCCTATAGCCCTCTAAACTTATGCTCTTCTGTTACTTGTCCAACACCTTGAAAGCCACGATTGAATCTGCCCAAGCCACATTTGCAGGCATTGTGTTCCAGCTCCTTAGCACCTGATATATAAAAATTTTTTTTTCCCTGTTGTCATGAGGTGTATGTTTCTTGAATGGACAAGACATAAACTTTAGGGAATCTCTTCCAGGAGACTGTGGTTGGGTAATTTAGAGAAGGAATTCAAAAGCTTTAGAACATGAATTCTTCAAGGGCCAAGTGTCAATGGTAATAAAGAAGGGGAATAGTAAGTGATCAGGGGATGAGAACTATAGATTATTATAAAATCTATAAAATCAAGGATGGGATTATTATAAAATCAAGGATAAAACGCCAAAGGAAGTCAGCAAGTCCAGGAACAGTGGATGAACAGTGATAAGTGCAACATAGTATAGAGTCATTAAGGTTTTGAATGAGCTCGTATTTACCTTCTATTTGAATTATAGCTGTCATGTAGTTGAAAAACCTTGATTTTTTTTATGTGCCCTTTGGCTAATTCTCCTGATATGAGTGAATATGAAGTCCTCCTGCCATTATCCAAACTATTTGGATAAACATGTGACCTTGCTGCAGCTTGCACGTTGGGATTACTTGGTAATAATTGAATTGGACAAAACATAAAATGATCCTTATTCAAACAAAATTGAAGTGGTAGACATAAATTAAAGGCTGAGTTTGAATTTCTAACTAGGCAAATATGATATTGCTCACAAAAAATGATAACGTTTGCTGTTTTTCTGCTTATTCAGTTAATTGGTAGCATTGTCTGTTCAGAAATTAAGACTTTCTCCTTCGCAGCAAAAAGTACACAACTTTGGCTTTGCAATGTTCCCCACCTTGAAACAGATGCGCAACCAATTTACTGAGAAACGCAGACAAAAAAAATCATTATTTGGCTTCTTTTTAGATATTTTCCCCAATCATTTTGCGAATTTCAGATCAAAACTACTGTTTTCATTTTTCTAGACAGTAGCAATTGGTATTGGTTCTGCAGTTGCATTTACCTCTAGGCATGTGCTTCATCCCGTTACATGTGCAGTATTATCAGCTGCATTTACATTGCACCACAATGCTATTTTCATTTAGTAACTACTGCCTTCAGCCCCATCACAGAACTTCCTTTACCATTCTTCCTTTCCTCCCAACGTAACTTCACTTTTTTTCTTGCTTCAGTGTTTGCTTAAAACACGTTATGTCTATATTCATTGTTCAAATGACAGATCACGGACCTAAAATGGTAATGTTTTTCTCTCTCCATAGATATTTCTGACATTACATTTTGTATTAATATTTAATATTTCTGACAAATTAATATTTCATACCTCCTGCTTCCTCAGTTTCTTTCTTTTGCCTTTCCTTCTTTCTTGTCCTTTCCTGTACTCTTAAGTAGGACTGCTCAGTTTTTCTGGTGCATATTTGGTCCAAATTTCGATGAGACACCATGTGATCTGTTGGGGGTCACTTCAATACCAAGGAAGATAATGACAAACAGACCAAGGACCCCAACACCACATTTGTTGATCTGACCAGGGTCATCTCTGAGGGTTTTTGGAAGAAATGAAGAAATTTGGATCCCAGGGAAATTCGTCACCAAGGTTTGACTGTTCCGTGACTCCACACTTGCATAAAGCCTGATTAATGGCGAGTCTACTGACTTGATCAGAGTCACTGATGGAGTTAAACAGAGCTATGTGCGAGTGCCAATCCTATTCACCATATCTTTCTCTATCATTGTTTCTAATATCTTCAATTAGTGATCCCTGAATCAAAATCAGATATCACTGTTAAAATAAATCTGTTCAATTTAAAATTATTCCAGGCAAAGAACAAGGTCTCTAAGACATCCTTAACAATTTCCTTTCTAGTCATGACTTTGCAGTAGCAGCTGATTCAAAGCTGGATGTGCAATGTAGTGTGGACCTGTTCTCTGACACGTTACGATTGGCGTGGAGATAATTGAAGTAATGCACCACACTGCTCAAACCTTCAGTCAAGCCCATGGTTACAGGCCTTGTTGAGAAGGTATCAGAAGTCCACTTCTTTTAGTAGCACATTCTCTTGAGATGTCTGCATTGATGACAAAACACATACAAAAATAGCCTTCAGCAGACTTTGATCATCAGTTTGGGACTGAAGCAGAGTAAGTCAACCTTCAACACCGAAAGTGAAATTGTCCATTCTGTGGACTGGAGTCATGCTTAGAAACTCAACTACTTTCATGTTAACCGTGTTTTGAAGCTTATGAAGATCAGCTGGCAGGATAAAATAACAGATACTGAGGTGCTCACCTGAGCTGGTTTGCCAACCTGGTCATGCATCCAGAATGTCTAACAAAAATAACTCTTCCGTGGTGAACTTGGGTCTGGGATGCACTGTCGTGCAATTCCAATGCAACACCACAAAGATAGTCTGAAGGCTTCCCTTCTAAATATTAATATCAACTGTAGGTCCTGAGAGAAGTTAGTCAAGGACCATTGCATCTAACAAAATCAAATGCAGCTTCTTGCAAAAGACAATGTGTATAAGAAGCAGAGAGAAAATGAAAGGAGAGGTCATCTCGAGCCAGCCCAATTTATCCCAAAGTGAATCAACCACGCTATCCTCTCCTATTAGCAGCAGAAGCTTCTGGAGCAATTGGCCTTAGCAGTCACCAATGTGCCCACCCAATTCTACAAAGTGCCCAACTGATGAATGTGATCATCATCACATCAAAGGCAGAATGTGAGACTTCCACAGAACTGCACTAAAGTACTGATATAGATTGTGTGCTTATGCCTATGAAATGGAACATGAACCACAGCTTGTTCACACAATGTGCTATTTCTCAGTTGACTTTGGAATGCATGACATTTATCCCAAAATTGGAGCTGGCTGGAAGGCAGTTGTAAAGTGATCCCTCTGTGATTCCATTTAGATGTCTAGTTTTGGAAGTTGTTGGGTTTTGTAAACCAATGTTTGTTAAACTATTTAATTTCAAGACAGAATAAAATAACGGGGCCTGCCCAACTTTTTAATCTACTTGTTTGAAGATATTACAATATACCTCTTCAGTAGATGGGACTTAAACCTGCACCCACTGTTCTAGAAGTAGGGACAGTACCAGTGCACCACAAGGGCCCTCAAAGTTGGGGGTCTTGAGGATAGATAATCAGCGTTTCCACCTGGATCCAAGATCCATGTGATTCATGTTGCTATGGCGATGTGATTAATCGGTGAAGAGTGTATAGGAAGCCATCATAGATTATGTTGCAGGTTTTCCTACATCACTAAAACTCCCAGACTACATCCGCCTGCGAGAGGTGGGTTAATGACGTAGAGGCAGCAATCAGCTGTTACAGAAGGTGGGTGTGAACTCCCGCTTGGATTGAAAAAAAACAGAAGATTTGCTTAGCTTTGACGAGAGAGAATGATCTCCAATTCATTCCTCAACTGAAAGTTTGTTTGGGCAGGAGACTGGAGAATGAAGTGTCACTAAAGGACTGGATAATATAGGGAGACTTTTAATATTAAGAAAAGCTAAATAGGGAATCCTTTCTGTATTTAGAGTATAAATTTCCTATTGAAATGGTGTTCATTGGATGTTGCTTCCTGTTTGTTACATGAAAAGTCTTCAAATTGAAATATTGCTACTAAAGAATACAGTTGCAGCCAAATGTGTTAATATATTGTTATTCCACAGCCTAATTTCAAATCAAAATGTTTGGCTGCCACTTTCCACCATAATTGTGAAACTAAATGTACTTTGATAAATTTTCAAGAAGTAAATTGAAAGCTGGTGAAGTCGCCATTCATGACTTAAGCTCAGTGTTCATTGGTGTGTGCCTCAACAAGGCCAGTGATGCCTCCGAAATCTGTAACAACTCCAAACATCTGACCTTTAAATTTAGGTGGTCCATGATAATGGTGTGGGCTGGTACAATTCACTTTCTCTTGTAATTATATTTTCAACTTTTCCTGACTTTCATCTGACTGTGACAATCCATCTTTCCCGACAGGTGTCCTCCTAATTGTCTGATCGCAGCTGATGGACTTCCACCTGTTACAGTTTTGCCATCGATAGTGTTTTAAATGTTACAAGCGCGAGGGGGCAGCTGAGTTTGTTGACCTAGTGGATGCAACAACAAAATTCATGCAAAGTGCTTTACAAATGGAGGTAGCAAATATTAATTAATGTAAAGTACGATGAACAAGAAAGGTTTTAGTGAGTCCTTCCACTGTATTTTCTCAATGAAGAATCAAGTACTAATCCCTTTTCTTTAAGTTGTACCAAGGGCATTTATTTATTGTCACATGCACCGAAGTACAGTGAAAACTTTTGGTTACAAGCATACAGGCAGATCATAGTAAGCAAAGACGTACAGAACAAAGATTTAGAAGGAGGCAAATAGGTAACATGCAACAGAGCATATGGAAGAGATCAACGTTAGGAAGATTAGCAGTACTTGAGGCTAGAG
Source organism: Hemiscyllium ocellatum (assembly GCF_020745735.1). Classification (NCBI taxonomy): domain Eukaryota; kingdom Metazoa; phylum Chordata; class Chondrichthyes; order Orectolobiformes; family Hemiscylliidae; genus Hemiscyllium; species Hemiscyllium ocellatum. Next base: position 34,595,261 of record NC_083425.1, read on the forward strand.
GGTCCATTCAGTAGTCTAATAATAGCCAGGAAGAAGCTGTCCTGAACCTGCTGGTGCATGTGTTCTGCCTTCTGTAACTCCTGCCTAATGGGAAAGAATGTTTCTGAATAACTTTTGGTAGAAGTTAAGGACAGTTGAGCAGCAAGTAGCATCATGTTGTCAATGAGCAGAGTCTGGAAAAGAAGGGATGAGCAAGATTTTGTTTGGGGGGAGGATGTGGTTTGGTGTTGGGGAGAAAGGTTGAAAGGGCACAATAAAACAGAGCAATAGTTGACATTGTATGACAGAATAGACAATACTTGCATTGAGTGTAGGATACATCCACATGACACAACACAATACCTGCACCAATAAAATCAAGAAGACATTTGATATGTCTTGAATGAGTCAGCAAAAAGCTGCTGCATCACAAGGACTTATAATTTTCAAATGGTGCCCAAAATTCAGATCAGCCACAGTTTCATGGAACAATAGAACAGACTCAATGAGCCACATGGCCTACTTCTGCACCCATCACTCATGGTCTTATAGTTGAACATCAACTGGAATATTTCTGAAGTTAAAGCTGAAGAAGTAAATTTGACTTTTGGTTGCAAGCTAAGTCTTGGACACACCAGTCAGTTTGTAATACACTAAAAATTCATTCATTTAATCATTTTTTTTACTCCTGCAATGTGGCTGTCCCGGTAGTTCTGTCCCGTCGCTTTGAAAAGGTTGGGGTGAGCTGCTGTCTTGAACTGCTGCAGTGTCATAGGTAGACCCACCATGCTGCTGGGAAGGAATTTCAGGAGTTTAAAATCGGACAACGGTGAAGGAACAACAAAATATTTCCAAGTCAGGATGGTGAGCAGCTTGCAGGTGTTCCAGTATAGCTGCTGCCCTTGTCCATCCAAATCATAGAATCCCTACAGTGCAGAAAGAGGCCATTCAGCCCATTGTGTTTGCACTGACCCTCCAGAGCATATCCCATCCTATTCTGTTTCTGGTTTTTGTTCCCATTGCTTCCAGTTTTGCTCAATGTCACACTCAGTTGAATGCTGCCTTGATGTCACCTTACCTCTGGACTTCCACTCTTTTGTCCATGTTTGAGCCGAGCCTTAAATGAGATCAGGAGGTGAGTGGCCCTGGCGAAATCCAAACTGGGCGTCACTGAGGAGGTGCTGCTGACACCTTTCATCACTTTACTGATGATCATGAGTAGATGGTTGGGACAGCAATTAGTCAGGTTGGATTTGTACTGCTTTTTCTGCATAGGGTATGCCTGGCACTTTTCCACATCCTTGGGTAGATGCCAGTGTTGTAACTGTATTAGGAGAAGTTGGCTTAGGTGGTAGCAAGTTCAGGAACATACATCCTCAGTACTATTGCCGGGATGTTGTCAGGGTCCAGAACCTTGCACTATCCAGTGCTTTCAACTTCAAGTAAATCAAATCGACTGAAGACCGGTTCTGTGATGCTGGAGACCACTGGAGGTGGCTGAGATGGATCATCCACTTGTCACTTCTGGCTGAAAATTGCTGCAAATGTTTCAGCCTGATCTCGTGCACTGATGTCCAGGGCTCTTCCATCATTGAGGATGGGGATATTTGTGCAGTCTTCACCACCAACGCGTTGTTTGATTGTTCACCACAGCTCATGACTGGGTGTGGCAGGATTACAGAGCTCAGATCTGATCCATTGGTTGTGAGATTGCTTAGCTTTGTCTATCACTTGCTGCTTATGCTGTTTAGCACATAAGTCGATCTGTTTGGCAGCTTCCCGAGGTTGACACCTTATCTTCAGGTATGTCTGGTGCTGCTCCTGGCATGCCCTCCTGAACTCTTCATTGAACCAGGGTTGGACCCCTCGCTTGGTATGATCGAGTGGGGAATGTACTGGGCCATGAACTTACAGATCGTATTGGAATACAATTCTACTGCTGTTGGTGGGTCACAGCACCTCATGGACACCCACTCTTGAGTTACTAGATCTGTTTGAAGTCTGTCCCATTTAGCACGGTGATAGTGCCACACAAAGCAATGGAGAGTATTCTCATTGTGAAAACCGGATTTCTTCACCACAAGGACTGTGCAGTGATCACCCTTACTGGTACTATCAGATGCACTTGCAGTCAGCTGATTGGAGAGGATGAGGTCATGTATATTTTTCTCTCTTGTTGATTCTCTCACCACCTGCCGCAGACCCATCTAGCAGCTATGTCCTTTAGGACCTGACCAGCTTGATCAGTAGTACTGCTGCCAATGCACTCTTGCTGGTGATGAAGAACCAGAATGCATTCTGCGTCATTGCCACCCTCAGTGCTTCTTCCAAGTCTTGCTTGGAGTACTGGAGTACTGATTCCGCAGCTGAGGGAGGACAGTGTGATAATCAGCAGAAGGTTTCCTTGCCCCTGTTTAACCTTGTACCATGAGACTTCATGGGGTCCAAAGTCAATGTTGAGGACACCAAAGGCAACTCCTCTCAACTATATACCACTGTGCAGCCATTTCTGCTGGCCCTGATCTGCCAGTGGGACAGGACATATCCAGTGATGGTGATAGTGATGATGGTGTCTGGAATATAGAGAAACGCATGGAATCATACATTACAGTCAACATCAGGTGCTCACTGCCTAGTCTGTGAGACAGCTCTCCCAATTTTGGCACGAGCCCCGGATGTTAGTAAGATATGTTCAACAGGGCTGTTTTATGCTGTTTTGTTTTTGCTGATTAGGTTGATGTCAAATTGTCTGTCCAGTTTCATTTTGTTTTTGAAACTTTGTAAAGATTCTTAGGGTTGAGTAGGGTCTATTTCAGAGGGCATTTGAGAGTCAACCCCATTGCTGAGAGACTGGACTCAAATGTAGGTCAGATCAGGTAAGGACAGCAGTTTCATCCTCTGTGAGACATTAGTGAACCAGATGGGTTTTCTGATGATCAACAACAGCTTCATGGTCATCATTGGCTCTTAATTACCAAATCAAGGTTTGTTTAAAGATTTGTAGTTTAGTGTCAGTTGCAGTTGTTGTGGGTATGTTCACCCAGCCGGGAAATTGGTTTGCAGACGTCTCGTCCCTTTAATTGCCAATTTTTATAGGTGCCATCTGCCACGGCAGCATTCAAAACCAGGCCCAGAACGTAGTCTGTTTCTCGATTGTTATCTTTGAGATAATACAACTCATCCCTCGCCTCTGCCTTACAGCATAACTGTATGGATAACTTGATGCTTAATCAGATAGAATAAAACCTGTTCAGGTGAATATTCATTCATTCTTACTCCAGAGGTATTTTGGAGAACTCAGCAATAGTTTAATGGTTCAACAATATAATCAATCATCCTGGTATGTTTTAAATTGTGTCTCTGACTTATTTTGACCACAGTGATACATTCAGCCTCTAAGGATTGGTTTGTACCACATAAACCTGTCAACGAGCTGAGTAGTTGTCTGCATCAGCAGGCATTTCTTCAAATTGTTCCTGTACTAAGGCAAGCAAATCAGAGGGTTTCACTTTGTAATTCTGTTTCAACTCTTGTTTGTTAAATTTTTACATGTGATTTACTTTTATACAAGTATGTGAAGTATTTAAGCACACTTCAGTGAAATTACTAGCTCAGGATTATATGATGAATTGTTCAAAAGTTCAAGGACAGGTACAATATAATGCACGTAAATTGGTCTGGGCCGATGGTTAAAAAATATTAAGCAAATTTTTACTTAATACTTTCATTGAACATACTGAAAGATAAGAATACTTAACAATCATTTATAAGCTTTAGTCTGCATTCAGTACGACTTCTACATTCTAAAGTATAAGGAGTTAGTAAAGTTTAATAATTGAAGGTCAACAACTTCCAAAGACTAAAATACTCCATCCAGTAGTTCATTCCTTTGAGGCGTAAACCAAGCCTTGTAACACTGCTGGGAACCAGTACGGGAGGATGTTAATTGTTCAGTTGGTAGATGTTTAATCTCTGAGTCAGAAGTCTATACATTCAAGTCTTTCTCCAGGGTTTGAGAGTAGTAGTAAAAGCTGGCACTCTTGCTAAGTACTGAGTGTCTATTTCACTGTCAGAGGTGGCACCTTTCTGATGAGATGTAAAATCACTTTTCCTCTTCGGTGGAATGAAAAAGGTCCTGCAGTACTGTTTTGAAGAGGGGGCACTTTGCCTTTATACACAGTACCAACCAAATCAGATTATTATCTTGCCATTAATGGGAATGCGTTGCTGCAATATTGACTGTCGTGTTTCCCGCATTACGAAAATGACTCCAGTCTTCATTGGCTGTAATGTTCTTTGAGAAATCCTGTACAGGTAATTGTGAAAGGCGAACTACAAATGCAGGTTTTACCCTTGCATCATTGTGTTGGATGGGGAAGGCAAGAGGTAGTAAGTTAGGAGTTTCCTTCAAACCATTTAATTGGTAATGTAGCTGAATCCCAGCAGTGCATAGAGATTCTCCTCCACGCTTCCATTGATATTACAGCAGCTCTGTAGGTTCAGACAAAAGTAGGCCTGCAGCAGCCTCATGGTGTGCAGCACAATGAATGGTTATTAACTGAACTTGGGAAATGAGACGATTGTATCACACCAGGAATTTGGTACAATTCCTTTTTTTAATACTCCTTAGCAGGAAGATAGTTTCCAGAATATTATCAGCTCCATGTTATTTAATTCACTGCGTTGTGGACAAATTTTAAATCAAAGCCATATTGTTAGTTTTAAAGAAAGCTGGGGATTTCCATTAATTGGAATGTATGTTATATTTCAAACACAAAGATATTTCCTTACCAAATAATTCAGTAAGAGTGAAAACAGTGGTGTGGATGATTATGCTGTTTATGTATTTCAGAAGAAATGAAAGATTACATATTGGAGGGCTTCTGTGTTGTTCACACACCCCAGAATCACTTTATCTGTGAACACCCAGGTGAAAGATCATTCATCTTTGTGTTGTGGTGGTTGTTAAGAGAGCAATGCTGTACAGGACATCTGAGGAGTACTATTTTTGAAGAAAGGTTGTGGGATTTGTAATGTTCAGCTACGTATCTCTACTTAACATTTTGGCCAAAGGACATGACTCAACATTACAGCACTCACACAATACTATAGCAGACTGTCAGGCAGGATAATGAACTGGAGCTCTGATGAAAATTTTAATACATACACATCAAAAATATCTGTGGACCCACAGCCATCAACAAATTCCAAAATAAAATTGTCCTTTGGTTAATGTATAAAACACCACAATGACAAATGGCTGCAGATAAACTATGCTTTCCCCTGGTATCCACTTTAGAAGAAGTTGTGATTAAATAAACCCCTCCACACAGAGATTTATTTTTAGACGTTTACTTTAACACTTCTGTTTTGGCAGATTTACTAAACCTTTTTGACCTGGATGAAAAATGAGATAATCCCTCAATGTTACAGCTCTGTTATCTACACGTCTTTGTCAAGGGGAGGCTTTACTTGCTGCACACATTACATTTGTAGCTTCTCGGGAATATATTGTCAGTTGCAGCATTATTTCCCTACAAATTAATTTCCTTGCTTTGTTCTCTGCTATAGATTTGGGCCTTTTAATAAGGTATGGTTGTTAAGATGCCAGTCTCCAACACCTTGTTTCATATACCTGTATATACCTTACCGATGCGTGTTGGTAGGCTGTTTAACCAGGAGCTTGTGATGGTTCCACTTTGACTCTATCATAGAACTATAGTGTTGAAGGGAAGACCATTTGGCCTTCTGAACCTGTACCATTTACTTTGAAGAGGAACCTAATTAGTCTCCATCCCAGACTTCTTCTCAATCTTCCTGCAACTTACTTTTCAAGTGTTTAGTCTGTTCACCTTCGAGAGCTACCAATTCAGCGTCTCCATGACTCCGTTGAGCAATGCATTATGGATTCTGGCCACAAACCTCATTTTTAAAAAAGTGTTTCCTAACATTATTTCTGGCTCTTTACTAATTTTCAAAGTTCACACAATGGATGCACAAGTAAACACCTTTTTTTTATCTCTATGTAATTTTGACAGAAATAGGCAAAGGACTGTTTTAAAAAGCAATGATAATGGATGGGTTTGCAGCACTTTTTAAGAACAAGTAATCAGCACTTCCTGTAAGCACTGTCCACACTAGTGTTTGTTGTCCCTCTGGGCTCAGTTTAGTTGCAAGCTAACTGACACCAGGATGTGGACAAAATAAGATTTGGCCAGCAACATGTAGCTGATTGGTCCGTGGAGTGATGACCATAAACCATAAGATTCAGGAGGAGAAGTAAACCATTCAGTTTCATGGAGTCTGCTCCATTACTCAGTGTATGATTTGATAAACCACAACTCCACTTCCCTGCCTTTTCACCATTACCCTTAATTCCTCACCAATTAAAAATTTGTCTACACAGCATTGAATATAGTGTCTTCTTAGCCTCAACAACCTTCTGCAGTAAAGACTACCATAGATTCACTATCTTCTGAGGAAAAATGATCCTCCTCATCTCAGTCTTAACTGGGTGCCCCCTCACTTTGAGATAATGTCACCTATTGTGAGACTTTCCCAAAAGGGGAAACAATGTCTCCCTATCTACCCTGTGAAGCACCCTAAGAATCTTCTGTTTCAATGATCCCCTTTCTCGTTCTTCTAAACTCCAATACAGTTCATATCAGAGTCATGGGAAGTTTTGCGGAACAAAAGAGACCTAGGGGTGCAGGTGCATAATTCCTTGAAAATGGAATCACAGGAATATAGGGTGGTGAAAAACAAATTTGACGCACCTGTCTTTATTGATCAGAACATTGTGTGTAGGAGTTGGGATGTCAGGTTGTGTTTGTACCAGATACTGGTGAGGCCACTTTGGAATATTGCATACAAGTCTGTTCGTCCTTCTGTAGGAAGAAGGTTGTTAAGCTTGAGAGGGTGCAGAAAAGATTTACAAGGATGTTGCTGAAACTGGAGGGTTTGAGTTACAGGGAGAGGCTGAATAGGCTGGGGGCTATTTTTCCCTGGAGCATCAGAGGCTGAGGGGTCACCCTACAGAGATTAATAAAATCATGGTGGGCATGGGTAGGATGAATAGCCAAAGTCTTTTTTCTTAGGGTAGGGGAGTCCAAACCTAGAGGGTATAGGTTTAAGATGAGAAGGGAAAGATTTAAAAAGGAGCTATGGGGTAACTTTTTAATGCAGAAGATTGTGCGTGTATGGAATGAACTGCCAGAGGAACTGGTTGAAGTGGGTACAATTACAGCATTTAACAGGCATCTGGATGGGTATATGAATAGGAAGAGTTTAGAGGGATTTGGACCAAATGCTGGCAAATGGGACTAGGTCAGATTGAGATGTCTGGTTGGGGTGGATGAGTTAAACCAAAGGGTCTGTTTCTGTGCTGTATGACGAGATGACCAAGACTCTGAGTACACGTCCAACCTACTCAATGCCTCTTCATGAACTCCCTCCATGCCAAGAAGCTATCAATTGAACCTTTTCTGGAGAGCCTCCAATGTCAGTATATCATTCCTTAAGTAAGTAGACCAAAAATTCATTGTATTCCAGATGTGATCTGACCAGTGTCTTATGTAGTTTTAGCAAGACCTCTCTTTTTTTGTACTCCATTCTCTCTCATCACTGCCAGAACGTGGATGTTAGCTTTTTGAGATTCATTTAAGGGGACTCCCAGGTCCATCTTAGTTGTAGCTTCCTGCAAGCTTTCCCCATTCAAATAACATCCAGCTCTTCTATTCTTCCTGTCAATGTGCATAATCTATATTTTCCCACATATATTCAATCTGTCAAGTTTTGGGTGAGGGTGTGTGAGAGTGAGGGTGTTTATAGGCGTGGAGTTTTGTTTGGTAGAGTTAGATGTCAACCGTTTATAGTTGTTCATCTGTAACTAAAAACCTATCTATTTGTAATAAATTAGTTAAATCTTGTTAAGTACAAAATCCTGATCCTTACTTTCTGAAAAGGCAGGTAAATTGGAGAATTTTGCATACTTTCATAAAATCTATACCTTTTATGGATATACTGGGAGTGGGTCTTGATTAACACTGTGCTACCCTGTTGAGGTGCTTTCAGTGGACAAAGTGCTTTCAGTGGACTGAGGTGATTGGGCAGTGATCTGAAAAGGTCAAGCCAGGCCAATACTTTTGTCTCTTAACCAAGGTTATTGATTATAATACTATATTGCTGTTTAATCTGGAATTTTAGACATGAGAAACTGTAGACTTGATGGAGAATTAATCTATTTTTGAAAACATCAAGACAGCTGAATTGGTTTATGTTTACTTTTTCATTTATAACATGCACTGAGAATGCACAATGTTACACGTCGAGTAACAATGGATAAAGCCTGAGGTTTGATTTGCCTTTCAGATTTCTTTTTTTTTGAAGTGTGGAAGATTCGGTATTTACTATCATAAGACTTTTTAAAAGACTTTAAAAATATATTTGAATGATGAAGTGAAGATGTGGTAATAATTTTTTTTAGGTAAAAGCTATCAATTGGAAATAATGTCGAAAAACCCACACAATTGACAAGCTTTAGTCCCAATTTGGTATTTTGTCTGAATACCTATTTATTGTATAGTAACTGTAATAGGGTTAGGGATGTGCTGAAGCCAGGGCACTGTATTTATTATGCTGGTATATTATAAACCCATAACAGATTTAGTGAATTATAACAAATCTGTTTTTCTCTGACAAAAATAGAATGTTTTCTGTTAAATTGCTGTTGTACTTATTGTTTTAAAATGAGTTCATATTCAATATAAAGTAAAGGAGAACCCTAATGTAACTTGTTTATTTGCCTGTGTACCTTGACAGACCTTTTGCTTCCCTAATTCAAATATAATTGTTTTCATTAAGGAGTAAGTGTATGTATTCTTTCAAGATCTTCAAATAGACCAGCTATGATAAAAGAATATCGTGTCAAGGTCCAACTCATATGAATTGCATTATAATTTACAGAGAGAAAAGTTGATTTAGAACATAGAACATAGAACAGTACAGCACAGAACAGGCCCTTCATCCCAGATGTTGTACCGACCACTGATCCTCATGTATGCACCCTCAAATTTCTGAGACCATATGCATGTCCAGCGGTCTCTTAAATGTCCCCAATGACCTTGCCTCCACAACTGCTGCTGGCAACGCATTCCATGCTCTCACAATTCTCTGTGTAAAGAACCCACCTCTGATATCCCCTCTATACCTTCCTCCAACCAGCTTAAAACTATGACCCCTCGTGTTAGCCATTTCTGCCCTGGGAAATAGTCTCTGGCTATCAATTCTATCTATGCCTCTCATTATCTTGTATACCTCAATTAGGTCCCTCTCCTCCTCCTTTTTTCCAATGCAAAAAGTCCGAGCTCAGTCAACCTCTCTTCATAACATAAGTCAAGGCAGCATCCTGGTAAACCTCCTCTGAACCCTCTCCAAAGCATTCACATCTTTCCTATAATAGGGCGACCAGAACTGGACTCAGTATTCCAAGAGTGGTCTAACCAAAGTGTTATAGAGCTGCAACAAGATCTCACGACTCTTAAACTCAATCCCCCTGTTAATGAAAGCCAAAACACCAACAACCAACGGTTGTTGCTTTCTTAACAACCGTGTTCACTTGGGTAGCCACTTTAAGGGATCTATGTATCTGCACACCAAGATCCCTTTGTTCCTCCACACTGCCAAGAATCCTATCCTTAATCCTGTACTCAGCTTTCAAAGTCGACCTTCCAAAATGCATCACAAAGCATTTATCCATCTGCCACCTCTCAGCCCATCTCTGCATCCTGTCAATGTCCTGCTGTAGCCTACAACAGCCCTCTATACTGTCAACGACACATCCAACCTTTGTGTTGTCTGCAAACTTGCTGACCTATCCTTCAATCCCCTCATCCAAGTCATTAATAAAAATTACAACAGTAGAGGTCCAAGGAGAGAGCCCTGAGGAACAGCACTCACAACAGACTTCCAGGCAGAATATTTTCCTTCTACTACCACTCGCTGTCTTCGGTTGGCCAGCCAATTTTGTATCCAGACAGCTAAGTTCCCTTGTATCCCATTCCTCCTGACCTTCTGAATGAGCCTACCATGAGGAACCTTATCAAATGCCTTGCTGAAGTCCATATAAACTACATCCACAGCTCGACCCTCAACAACCTTTCTAGTCACATCCTCAAAGCACTCGATAAAGTTTGTGAGGCACGACCTGCCCCTCACAAAGCCGTGTTGACTGCATTTAATCAAACCATGCTCTTCCAGATGGTCATAAATCCTATCCCTCAGTATCCTTTCTAACACCTTGTAGACGACAGACATGAGACTTACTGGTCTGTAATTGCCGGGGATTTCCCTATTTCCTTTCTTGAAGAGAGGAATTACATTTGCCTCTCTCCAGTCCTCAGGTACAACTCCAGTGGAGAGCGAGGATGCAAAGATCTTCGCAAGTGGCGAAGCAATTGCATTTCTCGTTTCCCAAAGCAGCCGAGGACAAATCTGGTCCGGGCCTGACGACTTGTCAATCTTAATGTTTGACAAAATTTTCAGCACATCAGCTTCCTCTATCTCTATCCATTCCAGCATGCACACCTGCTTTTCAAAGGTTTCATTCACTACAAAGTTCATTTCTTTTGTAAAGGCAGAAGCAAAAAACTCATTTAGGGCTTCCCCTACCACCTCAGACTCCACACACAAGTTCCCTATGCTATCCCTGATCGGCCCTACTCTTTCTTTGACCATTCTCTTATTCCTCACATAAGTGTAAAATGCCTTTGTGTTCTTCCTAATCCGTTCTGCCAAGCCTTTCTTGTGCCCCCTCCTGGCTCTCCTCAGACCATTTTTGAGCTCCTTCCTCGCCTGCCTGTAATCCTCTAGTACTGAGCTTGACCCTAGTTTCCTCCACCTTATGTAAGCTAGTTTCTTCCTTTTGACGAGAAGGTCCACCACTCTCGTCATCCAAGGTTCCTTTATCTTACCACTTCTTGCCTGTCTCAGAGGGACATATTTATTCATCACTCGCAACAACTGTTCCTTGAACAGTCTCCACATGTCTATAGTGCCTTTATCATGGAACAATTGCTCCCAGTCCATGCTTCCTAACTCATGTCTACTCACATCATAGTTTCCTCTTGCCCAATTAAATATCCTCCCATTTTGCCTAACCCTCTCCTTCTCCATAGCTATGTAGAATGTGAGGCAGTTGTGGTCACTATCACCAAAATGCTCTCACACCACAAGATCTGATACCTGCCCCGGCTCGTTTCCGAGCGCCAAGTCTAGAATGGCCTCTCCTCTCGTCGGCCTGTCAAAGTACTGAGTTAGGAAACCCTCCTGAACACGCCTTACAAAAACAGCTCCATTCAAATCTTTTGCTCGAAGGAGGTTCCAATCAATACTGGGAAAGTTAAAGTCACCCACTACAACAACCCTACTACGTCCACACTTTTCCTAAATCTGCCGACCGATGCTTTCTTCAGTCTTGTTGTTGCTATTGGGGGGCCTGTAGTAAACCCCTAATGGAGTGACTGCTCCCTTGCTGTTCCTAATTTCCACCCATACTGACTCGGTAGGCAGATCTTCCTTGACAATGGAACCTTCTGTAGCTGTGATACCCTCTCCGATTAGTAGTGCTATACCCCCCTCCTCTTTTTCCCCCCTCTCTATTCTTTTTAAATGCTCTAAACCCTGGAACATCCAGCAACCATTCCTGCCCCTGAGAAACCCATGTCTCTGTTATGGCCACAACATCATAGCACCAGGTGCTGATCCATGCTCTAAGTTCATCACTTTTATTCCTGATACTCCTTGCATTAAAGCAAACACACTTTAACTGATCCCTTGGTTCCTTCCCAGGAAAATCTTTCCCACTAGCTGGTCTACCTCTTGCTATTGCCTCATCTGCATCAACTCTGACCTCCAGTGTACAGCTCAGGTTCCCACCCCCCCAGCCATACTAGTTTAAGCTCTCGTGAACTACTTGAGCAAACCTTCCACCCAGAACATTGGTCCCCTTCTAGTTCAGATGCAACCCATCCTTCTTCTACAGGTCCCACCTTCCCCAGAAGGCATCCCAATTATCTACATATTTGGTGCTACTTTCACATCATCTGCTGTGGTCTTTGATGAAGAGGTATGAAAGTGGCACTAAAATCAGCTTTTCTGTCTGTAAATTATAATTTAAAAGACAGCCAACATACTGCTGATAAGAAATAGTCCGAACATGAATTACATTATTGCAATTTGAAGATGGTGGGTTTACCTCGGACAGCCTCTTAACCTCGGACAGCCTCTGAACATTTTTCAAACAAGAAACAACAGCAGGCCTCTCGCCCCTTTGAGTCTGCTCCAGCACTCAGTGAGATGATAGTTGATCTGATTTTAGCCTCAGCTCTACATTCCCGCATATCCCTGATGATTTTTCATCCTCTGGGTAATCAGGAATCTATCTTCCTCTGCCTTAAATATATTTAAAGTTTCTGCATCCAGCACTTTGTGAGGAAGGAGATTGAAAGACTCCAAGAAAAAAGAATGTTTCCTTAATTCTGTTTTATGCGGGCGCCCTTTTATATTTAACTGATATGAAGAATAGACTTGTTGATGCTACATATTTCAGGCTTTGAAATGGTAGTATCTTTGACAAAAAAAAACTAACTGAGCACAAAATGTACATTAAATTGTAAAACAATGTTATGAATAAAATTCTGCTTTCAATGCCTTTTGGTTTAAAATAAGAAAAATGCGTGCATTGTTAAACTTGTTACAATAGGTACATCTGTGGCACTCAATTACGTGTATATATATGTGTTAGAAATGAATACTGATTTCCTGCTGATTTCAGAGAACTTTGCAAATAATACAAAATCCCCTCGTAGCATCCTCAATGTGTTTGATAGCAATTAACCTCAGCTTGAACTCAGGATATCATAATTTACAGCAATAAGACCTTTGGTCCTTTAATAGACAGGCCAGATACATGCAGGCTCGTTTTCAGCTGAATAATGGCAAGGTTGAATTTTGACAGCAAGTGGGCTTGGTTTTGGGGTTTGTTGTGAATGAATGGGACCAATATTAGTTCAATTTGCATTTAGCCATAGGCTTTTTAATGGACTTTTTCATTGGATGGTTTTGTCAACCAACTGTTGGGGAAATGTGGCACTAAGGCGTTTGACACCTCAATGCACAGGGCAAACACTGTTTACCTCCTGAAGTAATTGGATTGAAAAATAGTTGGTGACTCTAAAAAAGGTAAGTTTCAGAACATAACAGAATTTCCATTGAAATTGAGAAGTCAATATCAGGTTAGGTGCAGAAATTCTGTTCAGGAAATAAATTCTTACTTAATAGATTAAAACACTCATCACTAATTAAGATTTAAAGAAATATGATTCCATACTTCAAAATTAATTTTCAGTGCTCGAGAGATTGTTTGGCAATAGGTGATACTTGCTGCACTTGGAAAAGGCTATTTAGATTGGAAATTCTCATGAAAACACACTAATTTTTCTCTGGCAGGTTTTCTCTGTATCCATGAGCTTTGTATAACAATTCCATGCTGTTCACTGATCAATCTAATACCAAGAAGGCATATTACAGTCACTGGATTTATACATTGAATTGTGTTTATGTGATTTTGATGCCTGATTTCCATTTAAAAATGATGAGTTCTGTTGGACTAACTTAGTCCGCAGAATATACTGATGTCACTGCTAAACGGTCTCCACTATTTCCCAATCTTTGGATTTACATTATACCTAAAGATAATGAGGAATTGGCAATAATGTGGTCATTGTTTCTGTGATTCTGCAAATACATCAATTGCACGGCAAATTTAAGTTGTAAAATTTTTTTTAAAGTCAAAGTACGACTCTTGTCGAAAGGAATCCTCACTTTTACTTAGTGGAATCAGAGTCGAAAAATGTGGCGTTGGAAAAGCGCAGCAGGTCAGGTAGCATCTGAGGAGCAGGAGAGTCAACATTTCGCGCATAAGGCCTTCATCGGGAATGTTCCTCGGATGCTGCCCAACCTTCTCTGCTCTTCCACCGCAACACTTTTTGATCTCCAGCATCTGCAGTCCTCACATTGTCTTAGTGGAATCAGTCAATGTTGTTAAAGCCAATGTTATGGATTTTAATGTAGAGATTATGTGAGGTTGCTGAACCTATTCTGTACATTTAGAGTGGTTATGAATCATAGATGTCTACAGTGCAGGTAGATGCCAGTCAGTCCATGGAATCAGCATCTGGATGGGTATATGAATAGGAAGGGTTTGGGGGGATATGGGCCAGGTGCTGGCAGGTAGGACTAGATTGGTTGGGATATCTGGTCGGCATGGATGAGTTGGACTCATTTAAGACTGAAATGAGTACGAATTTCTTCATCCAGAGGGTTGTGAATCAATGGAATTCCCTACCCAGTGAAGTAGATGAGTCTTCCTCAATAAATGTTTTTAAAGCTAAGATAGATACTTTTTTGAATAGTAAAGGAATTAAGGGTTATGGAGAGAGGCAGATAAGTGGAGCTGAGGCCATGAAAAGATCACCTAAGATCAAATTGAATGGCAGAGAAGGCTCAAAGGGCCAGATGGCCTACTCCTCCGAGTTATGTTTTTATGGCCAAGCCACTTTAACTGCACTTCTTTGAATTAGAGCCATAGAGATGTACAGACCCTTCGGTCCAGCTCATCCATGCCGACCAGATATCCCAACCAATCTAGTCCTACCTGCCAGCACCTGGCCCATATCCCCCAAACCCTTCCTATTCATATACCTATCCAGATGCTGTAAATGCACCAGCCTCCACCACTTTCTCTGGCAGCTCATTCCATACATTCACCACCCTCTGCATGTAGGGGGAAACCAGAATACCTGGAGGAAACTCACACAGACAGGGAGAACACGTGTCAACTCCCCACAGTCACCCAAGATGAGAATTGAACTCAGGACACTGGCATTGTGTGGTGGCAGTGCTAACTGAGCCACCATGATGTCCATTAATTGTTTAAACAATTAAGAGAAAAACTATATATCAACTCATAAGTACAGCTGTCCTATGTCTCTTGTATCAGTGTTAGATGGGCAGACCCCTTTAATGGTCAACCAGAACAGTTTCAAAGTTGGTTGAGAGCAGATGATGCTCAGTGGACTTTGAATTTACTGTTCAGAAATGTTAATACAAACTCAAAATTAATTTTTCATAGGGATCTTGTGGCATGGCGTATACCCCAATCTGTGAACCAGAAAACCTGCATTCAGGTCTTACCTGCTCCAGTGGTATATAATGACCTCGCTGAACAGATCTGTTTTCAAAAAGGCCTCCCCTGAGCACCTGTTGCAGAGATATCCCAGAGCAGCAATAACTGACTCCTAACAACCACATCCATCTCCCTTTGTACTGGATCTGATTTAGATCAATGCACAGTCTTCTCCTCAATTATTATTGACTCCAGTTAAAGCCACTCTGACCAGGTGGCCTTTGTGGTGCAGTGGTAGTGTCCCTACCTCTATACCTGGGTTCAAATCCTATCTACTCTAGACATGCCTGTGCAGGTTGAATTTATTTTTCAAAAAATGAGCTGATTACCAGTTGTTTATCTTGCAGTGATGTGGTGTCCATGGACTGTGCGCATGTTGGTTGTGGGGGATTGCACCTGCTGTCTAATTATCTCAGAAACCTTTCGTCATTCTTTTGCTTGCACCCCAGCCCCACATTACTCATAGAGTCATAGAGATGTACAGAAGAAGACCCTTCAATCCAACTCATCCATGTATCCGACCAGGTATCCCAACTCAATCTAGTCCCACCTGCCAGCATCTGACCCTCCAAACCCTTCTATCTCAAACAGCAAAGGCAGTAACTGTGCAGGTTCACTGCCCTGTCAATTTTTTTTCTCTCTCTCTCTCTCTCTCTCTCTCTCCCCTGCTCTGACTTCACCATATGCTTCCTTTGTATATTCCTCTCCTTTTTAAACTGGCTGTTGTTTTGTGTTTTTTTTCAAAATTCCAAAACAATGCAACAGCATATAAAACAGTAATTACTCCTCCTGGAATTCGAGGGAATCACCTTCAGCACCTAAAATACCTCAAAAAAAGAAGCAGCTGTTACAGCCAGAAATTTTTCCAATCCTCCATCTTGTATTACCCCGTTTGGGCTCCTGACCTGGACAGGAACCAACAGTTCGGAGCACCTCCTTGTAGCTTTGCTGCTGAGCTTGGCTAAAGTTTACATCAGCACGTCCAGGCAGTGAGGGGTCATAGTTCCCAATGGGTGTCACAGTGGCAGAGTGGTTAACAGTCCTTCCTCACAGTTTCAGGGACCTGGGTTCAAACCTGGCCTTGGGTGACTATCTGTGTGGAGTTTACTCATTCTCCCTGTGTCTGCCTGAGTTACCTCCTACAGTCCAAGGTTGTGCAGGTTAAGTGGATTGGCTGTAATAAATTGTCCAGGGATGCGCAGATAGATGGATTAGCCACAGTTAGGGGGGTAGTGTGGGTCTGGGTGGGATATCCTTTGAAGGATCAATATGGGCTGAATGGCCTGTTTCCACACCATATAGAGATTTTATGATTCCAACTGCCTGCCCAGATACGCTAAGGGAGCACACAGTGTCCACCCACATTGTTCAGAGAGAGGGACTGCTTTGCACTATTTCCTCCTCCAACTCTAATCTAATTTGATCCCTACCCTTCCCTCACTTTTGTTTATTGTTGCCCTGCCTGTCTTGGGCAGTATTGTGAATTGTTTGTTTCATGGGTGACTTACATTGACAGTGAATCAAAAAAAGAGCTGGTTGTCTCGTGTTGCATAGCGGGCAATGGAGGGAGCTGTAATTCCTGACTGCCTGCCTCTCTCCTGCAGCTACAATGTGCCCAAATATCCTGGGAGATAGTACACACCGTATGCACTTATGCTGTCAAAGCAGAGAGAAGTGAGTACTGCCTAGCCTAGTCTGAAGTATGTCTCCCTCCCTCACCATTTTGTTCCTCCCTGTTTTCTCCACTTTGTTTGTTTGTTCTTGTAGCAGTTTCCCAGTGGGTATTGTTTATAATTTGGTAATTAAGATTTTTGAAGAACTGACGAAGAGGATTGATGAGGGCAGAGTGACGGATATGATCTAGATGTACTTCAGTAAGGCTTTTCATAAGGTTCCTTATGATAGATTGGTTAGCAAGGTTAGATATCATGGAATACAGGGAGAACTAGCCATCTGGATATAGAACTGGCTTGAAGGTGGAAGACAGGTGGTGGAGGGTTGTTTTTCAGACTGGAAACCTGTGACCAGTGATGTGCCACAAGGATCGGTGCTGGGCCCTCTACTTTTTGTCATTTATATAAATGAATTGGATGTGGACATAGGAGGTATAGTTAGTAAGTTTGCAAATGATACCAAAATTGGAGGTGTAGTGGACAGTGAAGAAAGATACCTCAAAGTACAACAGGATCATGAGATGGGCCAATGAGCTGAGGAGTGCCAGATGGAGTTTAATGTAGAAAAACAAGGTTCTGCATTTTGGAAAAGCAAATCAGGGCAGGACTCATACACTTGATTCTGAGGATTTGCTGAACAAAAAGACCTTGGAGGGCACGTTCATAGTTTCTTGAAGGTGAAGTCTCAGGTAGATAGGTTAGTGAAGAAGGTGTATAGTATGCTTTACTTTATCGGTCAGAGCATTGAGTATAGGAATTAGGAGATTATGTTGTGGCTGTACAGGATATTGGTTAGGCCACTTTGAAATATTGTGTGCAATTCTGGTCTCCTCCTATAGGAAGGATGTGGTAGAACCTGAAAGGGTTCAGAAAAGATTTATGAGGATGTTGCCAGGGTTGGAGGCTGAATAGACTGGGGCTGATTTCCCTTGAGAGCTAGAGGGTGACCTCATAGAGGTTTATAAAATCATGATGGGCATGGATAGGATAAATAGACAAGTTTTTTTCTCTTGGAGTGGGTGAGTCCAGAACGTGAGGGCATAGGTTTAGGGTGAGAGGGGAAAAATATAAAAGGGATAAAAGGGACAACTTTTTCACACAAAGGGTGGTGCGTGTATGAAATGAGCTGCCAAAGGAAGTGGTGGAGGTTAGTACAATTAAAACATTTAAAAGTCATTTGAATTGTTGTATGAATGGAAAGGGTTTGGAGGGATAATGGGACTAGATTAAATTAAAATATCGGCATGGAGGAGTTGAACTGAAGTCTGTTTCTGTGCTATACATCTCCATGATTATGAAAATTGGAAGTGGGTATCTAAAATATAGAAGAAAAGAGCTGGGTCTTTCTCCACTGTAGTGTTGGTTTCTGGATAGGGAAAGAGTGCCTAAAAGGAGAAAGCAGGGTGTTTATACTTCAGTATAGACTTACAGTAAAACCCTTGTAAATTTCTGCAATCTTTTGCTGTCTAATTGAACATAAGGATGTCAATCTGTTAAACAACCTGTACCACTTTGTGAGTCTTAACAGCAAAAATCCAACAATGGGGATTGGTGTGGTCATCGATGAGGGACTATAAAACATCAAAGGCAGATAAATGGTGTGGAGGGCCATACGGGATGTGCTGAGATACTTGCTTTATAACTCCTCTTCGGTCCCACTTAAGGGTCTAGATGACATAGATGTACCATTAATAATGTAGGTTTCAAGAAAAGTCTGTGCATTCCACGTTGTATGAAACAGCTGCAGATCTCGTAGTGGTCAACTTGATGAAACTTTAGTGCTCACAATCATTACTTCAGTGAAATTGCCTACAAATTTAGGAGCTATACGTGTCAGAATAATGTGAAAATTCTGTCAGTTATTCTCTGTGTCTGCACTGGGTGTGCTTTTGGGAAGCCCTGAGTGCAATCCTGAAGAAGTCAGTAAATCGATAAAAGTTTCCATTTTTCCGCCTTTTCAACAGTGCCCTGGCCTTAAAATGCTGACTTTATATTACTGGAATGCCAGATCTCTGACAAAATTTCATCTTAAATTTCTATTTCAAATGTGCCTGTGCTCTAAGATGAATCCTCCCCACAGCTGACCACAGTGCAAATTCCATCTGGTCAGGTAAAGTTGCAGTGATCGTGGGGGATTTCAATATGTGGGTGGACTGGGAAAATCAGATTGATCGTGGATTGCAAGAAAAGGAATTTGTGAAATGTCAAGAGATGGCTTTTTGGAGCAGCTTGTTGTGGAATCCACTAGGGAACAGGCAATACTCTATTTAATGTTGTGCAATGAGGCAGACTTGATAAGGGGACTTAAGGTGAAGGGAATCTCAGGAGGCAGTGATCATAATATGATTGAATTTACTCTGCAATTTGAGAGAGAGAAAATAGAGTCGGAGGTAACGGTATTATGGCTGAATAAAGGCAACTATAGAGGCATGAGGGAGGAGCTGGGTAGATTTGACTGGCAAAGGAGGCTAGAAGGAAAGACAGTGGAACAGCAATGGCAGGAGTTTCTGGAAGTAACTCAGGAGACACAGCAGAGAATTATCCCGATGAAAAAGACAATGGTACAGGGAGGATGAAACAACCATGGCTGTCCAGAGAAGTCAGGGATAGCATAAAAGCAAAGGAAAAAGCATATAATGTGGTGAAGGGCAGTAGGAAACCAGGGGATTGGGAAACTTACAAAGAACAGCAAGGGCAACAAAAATAGCAATAAGGAGGGAGAAGATTAAATATGAGGATAAACTGGTCAGTAATATAATGGAAGGCTGTAAGAGTTTCTTTAGATATATAATGGGCAAAAGAGAGGCACAAGGGGATATTGGGCAGCTGGAAAATTATGCTGGAGAGATAGTAGCAGGGAACAAGGAAATTATTGAGGAACTGAATGATTACTTCACATCGGTCTTCACAGTGGAAGACATGAGGAATTTCCCAAAAATTCAAGAGAGTGAGTGGCAGGGCTGAGTATGGTGGCCATCATCAAGGAGAAGGTGCTAGAAAAACTGAATGGCCTGAAGTTGGATAAATCACCTGGACCAGATGGACTATACCCCAGAGTTCTAAGGGAGATAGCTGAAGAGATATTGGAGGCATTAGTGGTGAGCTTTTAGGAATCGCTAGTGTCAAGCAGGGTCCCAGAGTACAGGTATATCGCAAACATGACACCTCTGTTTAAAAAGGGAGTAAAGCAAAACACAGAAAATTATAGACCAATTAGCCTAACCTCGGTTTTGAGTGAAATCCTGGAATTCATTGTGAAGGATGATGTCTTTGAATGCTTTGAAGTGTATAGTAAAATAAGGCAAAGTCAGCATGGTTTCATCAAAGGGAGGTCATGCCTCTTAAATCTGCTAGAATTCTTTGAGGAAGTAATGAGCAGGTTAGACCAAGGAAAGCCAATGGATGTTATCTACCTGGACATCAAGAACTCCTTTGATGAGATGTCGCACAAGAGGCTGTTGAGTAAGATAAGGGTCAATTGTGTTAGAGGCGAGATGCTAGCATGGATAGAAGCTTGGCTGTCTGGCAGGAAGCAGAGAATGGGGATAAAAGTGGCCTTCTCAGGATGGCAGCTGGAGACCAATGGTGTTCTGCAAGGCTCGGTACTGGGACCACAACACTGAAGGAACTGAGGGCACTCTGGCTAAGTTTGCAGACAGTGCCAAGATAGTTAGAGGCACAGGTAGCATTGAGGAGGCAGAGAGGCTGCAGATGGATTTGGACAGGTTAGGTGAGTGGGCAAAGAAGTGGCAGATGGAATATGAAATGGGAAAGTGTGAGATCATGTACCTTGGTAGGAGGAATGGAGGGATGGACTACTTTCTAAATGGGGAGAAAATTAGGAAGTTTGAAGTGCAAAAAGACTTGGGAGTTCTAGGCCAGGATTCTGTCAAGGTAAACTTGCAAGTTGAGTCAATGGTTAGGAAGGCAAATGCAATGATGGCATTTATTTTGAGAGTACTTGAATATAAAAGCAGGGATGTACTTCTGGGGTTCTGTGAGGCTCTGGTCAGACCACATTTGATGCAGTTTCAGGCCCCATACCTCAGGAAGGATGTATTGGCACTGAAGCAGGTTCTGAGGAGGTTCACAAGAATGGTCCCAGAAATGATCCTCACTGTGATTTAAGACTTACCGTACTTGCTAATATCTCTGCTGCTGTTTGCCTGGACTTAGCACCAAATTTACATTAGCATGAAGGAAGTCTCTTCTATGGAGGTCCTTAGCTCTGAGGTCAGCAGTAAGTGCCCTTTCTTTGCTGCTCATGGCAAGTTCCAACTGATGGTGTAACTATTATTTATACATGGGCAGTATAGTGTTACAACACAGAGGACAAATCCCTTTGCTAATTAAAAACAAACACCTAGAAAAGCTTGCCTCACCCCTTAATCTGTTAAAAATGTGTGAATGAAAGAAGTCCCCTGAGTTTCCCTGTATAAATAAAATGTAACAACTTATTTATTTAATCCTAGCAGGGAACACTAACCAAAACTATTAACAAACTGAACACGCTTTCCCCTACCCACTACCCCTTAGCTGAGCACAATTCTATTAATATGCTGTTCCAATAACACAATTATTAAACATTACACTAACTTAATTTCTCAACGTCCAGACAGCCTCTTATGCTGTTTTCCTTCTGGTCTTCCTTCCAGTCATGTGATTCTGCTGTCTTCTACCTGGATCATCTTCCTACATTTTACTGCTTTTACAGGAAGGGTACCTTTTGATAGACAGTGCCTTCTGAAATTTCTTTGAGAGCACAATGTTTATTTCTTCAAATAGCATTTGCTCTTTGGCTCTACTGCAGTCGTTCTGACCAGTTTTCAAAATGCCTGCGTTTTTATATCCCCAACATTATTCCCTCTCATTGGTCTAATGTTGTCAATACAGTAAATTCAAACTCAACTGGGTTTTAGTATCCTGGGCATGTTTTAAATTAATTGGTTAAATTTGATTTGTTGTCCTAACAGCAACCAAAACTCAGGTATTCATTAAACAACCAGTGGCTATGTCTACTTATTTTGGAACAACCTGTCGCTTACCTGTTCTGTATTCTGACAGTTGTGGCCGTGCTTTAAGTTTATTTTAAAATTCAGAAACCACTTTCTGTCTTAAAGTGAGCATGCAATCTTTTGACTTTGTAACAATAATAATGTCAAACAAATACTGGATGCACAGTTAAATTTGCATATTGAGAAGTTGTTGTCTCTGTTATGTTGTCAGCTTCATGAAAATAGAATTGCACTCTCTGCCTGTCAATTGAAATGCATTGAATGACATGAAATTTCTATGTGTATGCAGTTGATGCAAACTACATTCACCACAGAAAGTTAGGTCTTGCCATTTCAAATTTAATGCCTCTTTAACAATGTGATAATTATTAATTACTTAACAGTAATTACTTTCAATCAACTTCATTGACATTGAAAATAAAACAAATGAAGAGACTCCTGCCTTCAGGTTTTGAAATTTTAAAAAATGTTTCATTTCAAATATACTTTTATTTTTACTTTCCCTTTGATATCTCTCTTAAATCTAATTTATTTTCCATTTTTGTATTTCTCTATGTCTGTTTGACATTGAAATCACCCATTTTCTGTTGGATAAAGGTGGGAATCCAGGCTGTTTTCCCTGGAGTGTTGGAGGCTGAGGGGTGACCTTATAGAGGTTTACAAAATTATGAGGGGCATGTGTAGGATAAATAGACAAAGTCTTTTCCCTGGGGTTGGGGAGTCAAGAACTAGAGGGCATAGGTTTAGGGTGAGAGGGGAAAGATGTAAAAGAGACCTAAGAGGCAACCTTTTCACACAGAGGGTGGTACGTGTATGGAATGAGCTGCCAGGGGATGTGGTGGAGACTGGAAAATTTAAGAGGCATTTGGATGGGTATATGAATAGGAAGGATTTGGAAGCATATGGGCCAGGTGCTGGCAGGTGGGACTAGTTTGGGTTGGGATATCTGGTTGGCATGGACGAGTTGGACTGAAGGGTCTGTTTCCATGCTGTACATCTCTATGACTCTATTTGCCGATAATGTAGAGAGCACACTCCCTGTGCGTTTGGTTGCAGAGTATGTAGTGTCACTGCCTCCTCTGATCAGAGAGGACAAAGAACATACAGCACAATTGTCATTCTCACAAACTGTACTTTCCCACTTGCCACTCTTGCCCCTCCTGTTTGCTTGTTTTCTGTTGCTGCTGAGAAGGGTGTTTGGGTGCAGACACATAACAGCTGTGTCAATGAGAAACTGTACATATGCTAGAGTACATTGTGACAACTGAATTCCTGTTCAGTCAGTGCCAGGTATTGCAGTGAAAGGTTAAAACTGTCACGTGAGAAACAGGAAACGCATATCTAAATTGTCTTTCCATAATGCATATTTCTTGATATTCATAAGTGTGTTTTGTGTCAAACAGAATTTCCTCAATGGGAAAAATTGGGTGAGCTGATTGATGTAAATACCAGCATAAGGTAGTCCACAGATCCCTAAACTGAAGGGGCAAATTACTGCAGATGCCAGAATCTGTACTGAAAACAAAAAATGCCAGAAATCAAATCAGATCAAGCAGCATCCATGGAGAAAGAGCAAGCCAATGTTTTGAGTCTAGATGACTCTTCATCATTGAGCTCAACAATGAAATATCATCTAGATTTGAAATGTTAGCTTGCTTTCTGTCCATGGATGCTGCCTGACCTGCTGTGATTTCCAGCATTTTTTGTTTTCGGACCCCCAAATTATCTTTTGCGATTTCAGTGACATTTGGACTGTAATAAATAAAACAAAAAAAACCTGCAAACACCGGAAATCTAAACCAAAAACTGGAATTACTGGAGAAACTCTGAAGAAGGGTCGCTGTACTCAAAATGTTAACTATGCTTTCTGTCCACAGACGTGATCAGACCTGCTGAATTTCTTCAGCATTTGTACTTGCATGTATAAGTGTGATTCCCATACAATTTCTCAATTTCTCCTGCAATACAGCAGTCACAGTGCTATCCAGAGTGCAACATTATTTGTAGCATTGTTCCCAAATTTCCACTACCTTTGAACTTTAAAATGGTCAGCAAGATTTTCCTTGGGAGTTGAGCAGTTGAAGGGCTCAACAAAGCAATTTGCACCTTATTAAACCTGTTTGAGTGGAAGATATGTTAATGAATGGAACATAAATGAAGAGGCAGACTGAGCTGCAAACAATAATTAAACACCATGAGAATCCCAGGACACAGCCTGGGAGCTAATTTAGTGGCAGTAAAAAGGATTGGTATTAAACTGTATAGGGGAAATAAAATCGGCTGACAATCTAGCTGCCACATGCCCAAATTTCAATTTCAATTAATGAAATCCAGTGAATGAATGAAGACTGCAATTGATTAATGATTAAACTGCATTAAGATTAAATCGAGCATTTCAATGACTGGGTAAATCTGCTGTTCTCTGCAGTGTCTGTCATGCAGTGCTTTATTGATCAATCTCAGTGAAAAAATAGAGGGCTGCAATTGATGTGCTTTAAGCATGTTGGGGATTCACACATTCTTTTGCTATTCTATGGAGTGTATGTCAGCTATTGATCAGTAACATTAAATTTAAATAAACTAACATGATAGGGGCATTCATTCTACTGTTATTAAACTACATTTGCATTACATCTTTCCCAGAAAAAAAACAGTCTTACCACTGAGGAAAAGCTGGTGACTATTGATTGCATTAGAAAGGGAGAGAAGGATGATTCACTGTTTACCTTGGCATCTGGATACCTAGGTCGAGCTGGTCAAGTTATGCAGAAAGAAAAATGACCTGCAGATATGGGAATCTAAATCTGGGTTGTGTTGTAACTGTGCTAAGCAAGAGGTGACAGGCAAAGGTTCACGAAATCACCAAATGTTCTATGGACAGGGCATAAAAACATCAACTCTGACACAAGTATTTTATATTCCAAGAGTGCAAGAATTTTTTTGAACGCAGAGCAGTGAATTGGAGACTGAAACCTGAGCCCTTTTGACATTTCAGGAGTAGGTTGTATTGTTTGCTGAATGAATAAAGGCATGGCAGGATAAGACTAGTCCATAACCTGGGCACTGTTGCGAGCTTGATGGATAAATATCTCTGCAGACCAAATGGGTCAGTCTGTTTCTGTGCTGAACGCTCCCATGAAGGAGTCCTTGATTTGTTCTGGTGCCAGCCTGTACTGCAAGTACTGAGATTTGACTTTAAGGATTGATTACTCAACTGAGTTAATGATGGTCTTGCTGAGGGAGAATCAGTCAAGGAGGAATACCACTTTTGGAACACAGGTGAAAATGCCACAGGTGTCAGTGGTACAAGCCAACAGATAGCTACAATGCCAGGAATTTAAACAGATTTTTTGGGTCACAGACATTTATGCTTTATTAGAAGTTTGTTCACCCAGACGCTTAGCACTGTGCTACCACCCAATTTCCTGACTATCATAAAGGGTCAAGTTTTGGCCATATTGCTGGCTGACTTTGTTTCAAATAAAGAGTTGAAAAACATATGCCAGTGGCAGTAAGACAGAGATCAGAGAACTTTCTTAAAAGCAGTTCTCAAGGGAAGCTGTGCTGAGTTTTGGAGGCTGCTGCTGAATAATATTGCTGTAATTCTAAATAAGGAACTTGAAGCTCCAGTCAAGAGGGATTACCAATGCAGCACTGGTGGCGTTAGTGCTGAAAAGAGATGCCATTGTAGATTTGACAGGATACCCTCGAGGATAGCCTTTGGGAGGGATTGGGAGGAGATACCAGAATGGTCAGTTTTCATTGCCTGTACCCAGGCAGCAGTTCTTCAATAGTTTAATGATGTCACATGCGTGACCAAGGTCACTGATTATCACATGCACTCCCAATCCACACTTCCACCAACCTGCGGTTTCTCATCACACCATCCTCACTCATTCAGTACTTGTGTCTGGCATTAAACAACTCTCCCATAACATTGGGATAATCTGCCTTATGCTCTTACACCTTTCAATACTGCCATCCTCACATCCACCTCTTTCTGCCCTTGCATGACTCCAGCTATTCAACCTTGGAAAGCATAGCACCCGAAAGTAGCGCTACCTAATTATTGACATCATTTCATCTCTTGGAGGATGTAATGGCATTTGTAGGGAGGGCAGAGCAGAGACTGGGTATGGCAAGGAGGCCTCCATCTCCTGATTCTGATAGAGAAGGTGATAGTTCTGATTGTGAGGCCAGTTGCGAGACAGCCTGTGGTATCTGGGGTCCTTGAGAATAGGGAGGGTGAGGGTTTGTCCCTGCCGAGTGCCTCTTCTTGACTCCTGGCATACTCAGCCTGCTTTCCAGATTGTGAGGAATCTACTGATGGAATTGCCACGGACCTCGTGCATTCCTTCTGACATCCACTCTCAAACCCCACCCTTCGCCTTCTGACTTTCTACCTCCGTATCCTCAAGAGTTACCACCTGCTCAGTCACAGTATCCCCAGGAGAAGAGTGAATAGCAGGATAATACCAAGTAAGAGGTCCTGTGATCTGCCATTCGCAATCTCCAGCTCAGACATTGACACTGCTTTCAATACTGACAGGGTAGGGATCAGCGCTTAGTGAGTCTCTGGGGGCAAGTGAATCACAGATGGACAATTTGATTCCCAGCTGACTGGAAGGTGTGTTGAAAATAGTTTCTGCTGCAGAGGGATTGGAACATACCCTCAAATACTAATGGGTATGGGACTTGAGGTGCTGGCTATTATGGCTTACATCCAGACAGTCTTCCATCACTGTCAAGGGCATTGAAGAATTTGCCTGCAAGTTGAATTGTCAGTGCCTTTTAGGAATGTTACTGCTGAGCTCCTCCTACAGCTAAATGCTTCAGCTTTAATGAGTGACCTGTTGCCTTGCAAGGCACAAGTTTGCCATTTAATGGTCACATGATCAGGAAAGCCACAGTGGCATCATGGCAGGACATATTCAGAAATGTGTAGTGTATGCGGGCAACATCTGTATGAACAGCCTTCTCAAGATTGTGTGCCAAGGGGTGGGCAGCGCAGCCATCAGTTCCAGGAGAATGATTGGCCATAATACTTATGTGGAGGTATAGGCTGAACAACACAATTTATTGTCTGTGGCAGTAGAACAATGTCGACACCTGATAGAAGTACTTGATACAAAGTGTTTCCTTTACTTTCAGTTCCCTTCATGTTGGCTTCCTATCAGGCTCTGTGGGAAGCTCAGCGGCAGTGAATTTGCAGAAGTATTTTTAAATGGATCAGTATGAGTGTCAAAAAAAAATCAGCTTAATTTTTTTTCTCTCTCCAGTCATTTTAGCTTGCACCCTCTTGCCTCATTGCATTATTTAGGAGAAAGTGAGGACTGCAGATGCTGGAGATCAGAGCTGAAAACGTGTTGCTGGAAAAGCGCAGCAGCTCAGGCAGCATCCAAGGAGCAGGAGTGTCGACGTTTCAGGCATGAGCCCTTCTTCAGGAATGAGGAAAGAACTGGCCTCACGACCAGAACTTTTCTCATTCTTGAAGAAGGGCTCATGCCCGAAATGTCAACTCTCCTGCTCCTTGGCTGCTGCCTGACCTAGCAACACATTTTCAGCTCATTGCATTATTTGTCAGAGGTACTGATTGACTCCGCCTAAGATGTCTCTGATCCTTGTCAATGCTGTTTCACGATTGTAAATAAAGAAGTTGGTTTCGGTGTGCATTGGGTAATATGAACAGCAAGGCAGCCAGGCAAATTGATCAGAAGCAATATTTGGACAGTGTTTTTACATAAGGCTGATTTATTTAATACTTCTAAGTTCTTATTTGTAAGGTGTGTCCATGCAATGCTGATTGTACTACTGTCTGTTGAGTATCTTTTGAATACTGATAATATTGTGGTTTACCGAGTTAATTGGCTTTCAACAGCAGAGTCTACTTCTTGCCAGAATGATCTAATAAATGTGGGAGAAGTAGCTGATTATCATTTTGGATTCTTATAAAGTTTGTAGCTTAAATCTTCAAGGTCTGACATTATTCAATTATCTAAGAAGCATTTTCGGTCCTCAGAGTGACTGTATCATTGTTTCCTGGGGATCCCTCCATTGCCAATGATAAACCTTCCTCAAACTTGATGGTATTAATTTAGTGTCCTCTTCAGCTTATTGTGTTGTCATTCTGTGGAGAAATGTGTTGATCAATACTGTCAGAATCACTTTCAGAAAAATGAAGTAGGCAATGAATTCCTTGGGGAAGATAGATTAGGAACAGTAGACATGGGCAAGAGAGACTAACCAAGATTACAGAAAATAAAAATAAACAAAAACCAGTCTATTGAGCAACGTTTCTAAAGGTGCAGCACATACTTTAAAACAAGGGAGTCATCCAGAAATAATACAATATAAAGGCACCCCACACTTCTATATTAACTGTTACTTCAAGAATTTATTAATATTCATTACTTACTATTGAGAATGCACTAAGAAATATTTGGGCTCACAATATAAGTGTGTGTGCACTTAAAGCATTTTTTTTAAAAGAGTCTTAAATTTATACACCATGGAAACAGATCCTTCGGTCCAACTCATCCACATGACCAAATTTCCCAAACTAAACCAGCCCCACTTGCCTGCATTTGGCCCATGTCCCTCTAAACCTTTCCTATTCATGTACCTGTCCAAGTGTCTCTTAAATGTAACTGTACCTGTACCTACCACTTTTTCTAGCGGTTTATTCGACATACATACCATCTTCTGGGTGAAAATGTTGCTCCTCCGGTCCCTTTTAAATCTTTCTTCTCTCATCTTAAAAATATGCCATCTAATTTTTAACTCTAGGGGGGAAAAACTTTGCTATTCACTTTATCTATACTCCTGATTTTATAAACCTCAGTAAGGTCACCCTGAGCTTCCAAGGAATCAAAATGTTTGCAAACGTGTGAATTGATCTGAGAGTTTCACACAAAGGCATGTGAAAGTAAAAATCGTTTTGTAGAGGTAGAACGTCCCTGTGCTGCTAGAGTTTGATGTACCTAGTGTGCATTTACAAATCAGCAACAATATTTACAAAAAACACAAAAACCCCAATGAGTTCTGAGAAGATTTATAGCTTAACATGTGTAGCTCAACTAAACCCAACATTGCAGGTACAGCAAACAGTTTGGAAGACAACTGGCCTCTTGACCTTGATTACAAGTATAATTTGAAATCAAGAAAAAAGTAGGCTGCCTACAATTGTATAATGCTTTGGTGAGACCACACCTGTAGGTTGGCCTTTGTACATAAGGAAGGATATAAACATTGACGGCCGTTTAGTAAAGGTTCACTAGATTGGTCCATGGATACAGTCCATTACTATTATCACCCAAGGGATGGATAGAACCTCCCTGGCCAGTACATAGAGCATTCAGCAGATGTGAGAAAACATCCAGCTTTATCCTTTGCTTCCAGACCCTTGGCCTAGAGCATTTTTTAAAAAGAAATCATCTCTGCAGAAAACTTGTCTTTTTTGGGAATGCAAGTGTGCCAGGGCATGGACTGAACAGAATGCAGTCTGAATCTGGATTAGTTTAGGTGTTTGACCAGGTTTTGCCACTTGCTTTAAGAATGTGTTTTGCTTTTATTTCATAAGGGCATCTGTCATCGACATGGTGAGTGCTATATTCAATTTGTTTGACACTCTGGATCAGACAGTGGACCACTGTGGAAATCCATTTCAAGATGTATACTGAGTGAGGTGTGACCCGTATCCTATTGTCACCCCACTATTCAGGCTCAACAAGTCAAGCAGAATGTGTGGTACTGAGTACGACTTGAGCAATCATTAACTGTTGAGCAACAAAGCAAAATCTTTGGATTGAGTTGCTGCATTAATGTGCAATACCAACAAGAAAGGATTACCATGCCAAGCTTGTGCTCAGAAGATAAGTAGTCAGTATTACTCAGTAACCTATTGTTTATATGTTCCAAGTTGGAGTATATTCTTCTTCCAAGATGGAGAACAAAAGGGATACACAATAAAAAAGCACGGCAAGAATGAATATAACTATTAATTCTGTTAGAGTGAGAGTTAGAAATACAACTGCTCCAAGGGTCCGCATGTGGCAATTTACATCACCATGCTGATCGTTGCTCCAGAAATCATTGCTGTGACCTCAGGGAAGAAAATGAGAGGGAATGCTGATCCTAGTGCTACATTGCGAGAGAACAGAAGTGAGCAGGTGCCAATATGCAGTACAACAGGCATGCACCGAGAGAGTGAGAAAAGATTACTCAAATGATGATTGTGCAATGATATTGCTTGACAGAAATCAACAAGACAATGTCAAACAAAATGCACGAGTAAATGATCACCAGAATAAGATGTCAAATCTGAAAGAATTATATTGAAGTCTGAACTGTTAGTCTTGAAAAACCATTTGACCTGTTTGTATAATCATCCGAGTTGGCAACATCTGCCCATGTACAGCCATGTATATCTGTTGGGGAAAAGTTTTATCTTTGGAGAAAGAAGGTTGTTATGTTCCGGCTCTGATTCTTAAGAGACATGCTCATGATATCACCACTGTATCATAGTGTGTCATGGTCTGATACTCTATTTTACCTTGGAACACTTGAAGCATGACAGTCTACTGGAGTCATGCTTTTCTCTGATAACATATTAGCTTAATAATAGTCCAGACACTTATGTGGCAGAGAAATGTGTTTGTATGTAATAGTTAGCTGTAATAAATCTCTATTAGATTCTTCAATACCAAAATATCAATGGCCCATTTCTTTGTCACAGGAGAGCATTGCCACATCATGCAAAATATCCAAATTCATGGCAGATTGCAGGTTTCCATTG
The DNA here is from genome assembly GCF_020745735.1 of Hemiscyllium ocellatum. Classification (NCBI taxonomy): domain Eukaryota; kingdom Metazoa; phylum Chordata; class Chondrichthyes; order Orectolobiformes; family Hemiscylliidae; genus Hemiscyllium; species Hemiscyllium ocellatum. Next base: position 34,625,966 of record NC_083425.1, read on the forward strand.
GCAGTTTACTGAAACTGGGTTAAAATAACGGAAATACCAACAGTAGGCCTCCAGAAACAACAGTTCTAGAAAGTGTAAAAGACCAGTAGAATGGTGCAGTTAGGGTGCTGTTGACTGCAGGAAACTTCTCATTGTCAGTCAATAGGGCTCACTTTATGTAAAAACAGTTCAAGACAATCAGACAGGACAGGTGCTACAGAGCTTATGATTAGTGTGTTCTCAGTGCCATCCTTTTATTGCTATGTGAACCTAAAGCAGTTGTTTTGTACATGACTGACTCAGAATTATTTAATGGGAGAAGGTCAACAGTGAAACAATAATCCAATTTATATCTGCCGTGATCTTCAGCAGAGCCATTCTGACTGGACATATATAAGCTATTAGCCCAGAGCCCTGAATTGGCATCTGACACTTCTTTGGAAATTATATTGAGCACAATTTTTCCTAATATAGGTCCTCCAGCAGCTAAAAGCACGATTGGAAGTTGTGTGAATAAAGGTTGAGAAGACTTGGTCAGTGAACCGATCCAACATCAGTAATTGTGAGTGGGACATCTGCAGCTGTGCAGTCAGGACTTGCAACTTCATGAACTTTGTAATTATACAAAGGGATACATTACTTGACAGATATCACAATCTGACATCAACAAATAATATGTTTAGATGTACCTGAATTATTCTCATTTGAGTATGAAGTCATTAATATTTTTCGACTAAACATCTTTGCAGTTTAAAATATCAGTTGAATTTGTGCTGAGTAACCTTAAAATAGATTTTAAATTGAATGTTTGTAATTAATTATGTTTTTGTAGTGGTGATTTCAAAAACAGAAATTAAAGCTTATTGCAGTGAAATTGCTTTCTGCAATGCAATTTTCTGTTATTATGTGCTCTCTAATGAATTTCTGCTGTTCAAACCCTTTCCAAATGTATATCTACGCAATGTCTCATAATGGAACAGTTTCTAACCTTGCAATTTAAGTAATTTGAATTTAACATAAAAACATATTACACAACCTTCAGACCCAGGCTAATGTCATTTTTAATTCTTCGCTTGCAATTCAGATTGTTTCACAAAAGAAATCATGCCATCAAATTTTGTGAGTGATGATAAAAACTTTACCTGTTTGCTCAGAAGTGAACAAAAACATGATCCTTCAGGTCTTTGTTGGTCAGTGGTATGTATTCTTACATTATATTGTAATGATGCTACTCCTTTAACAAGGTTATACTGTCCTGTTTTTTTTCAGAGAGGCAGTAAAGGCAACGATTCTGAATAGTCTAGGTTTGAAGGATTTTAGGGCCAGTTTGACTATTGCTAAGAGATACTGCCTCAGGAAAAAGGCTTTCACGTTTTAAAAAAACACTTGCACAATGGAAGGGAAGTGGCCAGTTATCTTGACTCAGCTTTAATCCGGTTTGGTTTGGTTTTTGCAGTCTGGCTGATCACTGAAAGCAGGCAGTCAGTTTTGAGGCTGTTGGTCCAAGAAACAGCTCCAGTGAAGAAGATGGTCCATTTGAACCTCTTTGTCATCTCTCTCTCTCTCTCTGTCTTCTGTAAGACCCTTTGTTTGATTTTACCTTTCATGCCAAGGGGTGTTTGTGGAGATTGTTGCAAGTATTTGGAACAGGATCATTAAGTTGTGGTAACCTGGTGTATTTTTGGATAGGTTAAGTTATTCTATTCTGTTCTCTTTTGTTTGTGTTTCATTCGGTAATCTTGTAAATAAGTTCTGTTTTGTTTAATACTAAGCAGTTTGACCAGTTGCATCTGCTTAAAACTACTAGCAAAGTTAGGGTCTGGGCTACTTCCTTCAAATGCTTTGAGGGGGTCTGGCGTGATTCATAGCAGCACCTTTCAGTTACCTTGAAAATATCTGCATCAACACAAGTCTTTGTTTCCTTTCAATTGCATTGTCATCATGTGCAGGTGACCTGCAGATCTAAACCCACTGATGATAAAGTTAGCACAAGTCAGTTGTTGCATGATATCCTGAAGTACTTTAACTTTTAAATGGATTACTGGTGCAGCATATCAAAATGCTTATGACACAAGATGAATATACACACAAGGATTGAAAATAGGCTACTTGATCCTTTGAGCTTGCTTCACTACTCAATAAGCACAGTGGCTCAATGGTTAGCATTGCTGTCTCACAGTACCGGGGGCCCAGGTTTGATTTGAACATTGGGAGACTGTCTGTATGGAGTTTGTACATTCTCCCCGTTTCTGCCAGGTGCTCTTGTTTCCTCCCATAGTCTAAACATGTGCAAGTTAGTTGGATTGACTATGCTAAATTACCCATTGTGTTCAGGAAGGTGTATGTTAGGTGAGTTAGCCATGGAATTGCAGGACGATAAGGAAGGTGGATGGGTCTGGGTTGGTACGGACTTGTTGGGCTGAATGGCCAGTTCTCACACCGAATGGATTCTAAAAAAAAATTCTAAAGGTCATGGCTGATCTGATTTAAACCTCAACTCTACATTCCTGCACAATCCAATAACTGTTCATTACCTTATGAACCAAGGATCTATCTATTTTGCCTTAAAAATATTTAAACATTTTCCATTCACTATCTTTTGAAGAAGGAAATTCCAAAGACTTAATTTTGTGAAAGAAAAGTGTTTCCTCATCACTATCTTCAGTCTGCAACCACTTATTTTTAAACCATGACCCTTCATTCTATTTTCTCCAACACGAGGCAGTATCCTTTCTACATTTACCCAGTCAAGTCCCCTCAGGATCTTATATCATAGAATCATACAAGACAGAAGAGGCCCTTTTGACACCGACAAAACTATTCTAAGTCTTCATTAGTCTCACTTTTCAACCCTTGCCCCATAGCCACAAGTGTTGTGGCATTTCAAGTGTTCATCAAGTACGTTTTAAAGGTTGTTAAGTTTCCCACCTCAATTATGTTTTCATACTGTTTATTCCAGCTTGCCAACATCCTTGGGGTGAAAACAGTTTTCCTCAAATCCTCCATAAATTTCCTGTCTTCCACCTTAAAATTATGCCCCACTGCTTTTGAACCTTCAACCATAGGGAAACAGTTGCTTTCTGTCCATCATATCCATGCCCCTCAATCTTTCAGTTAAGCCAACTCTGACTCTTTTAAACTCCACAGAGCACAGGCCTAGCCTGTCCAGCCTCTCCTCTGAAGACAGTCCACTCATTCTAGGTATTAATATAGTAAACATTCTCTGTAATGCTTCCAACATATTAACATCCTTCTGTAAATATGGTGATCAGTGCTGCACACAACTCCAAAGGTAGTTTGTATAACTTGAGCATCACTTCTGTACTCTTGCATTTCATTCTCCTTGCACATTAATCTTTTGTGATTCATGTACAGGGATACCCAAGTGTCTCTGCATCTCAGAGCTCTGCACCCTCTCACCATTTAGGTAATATGCTTTTTTATTCTTTCTGCCACAATGGACAGTTTCACACTTTCCCTCATTATACTCCATTTGCCAGATTTTTGCTCACTCACATAACCTATTTATATCCCTTTGTAAGCTCCTTATTGTCCTCTTCACAACCCACTTTCCTACCTATGTTGTCATCAGTAAATTTAGCTGTCATTCTTTTGGCCCATAGCACTGATCCCTCTGGCACATTGTTTGTGATATCTAGCCAGTCTAATAAGAACCCTCTTATACCTACTCTTTGCTTGTGCTAGTAGGCCAATCTTCTGTCAAACCTAATATATTATCTCTGACACCATGAGCTTTTATTTTCTGCAGTAACCTTTAATGTGGCACCTTAGCAAGTACTCTCTGGAAATCTAAGTACAACACATCTACTGATTCACCTTTATCTACAGCACGTGTTATTTCTTGAAGAAACGCCAATAAATTAGTAAAATATGATTTCCCTTTTACTTGATTACCTCAAACTTACCCAAGTTACTGAAATATCTACCTTCTCGCATCTTAAATAATAGCTTCTAAAATTTTCTCGACGATAGATGTTAAGCTGACTGACCTATAGCTTCCTGCTTTCTGCCTCCCCTTTTTATGCTGTAATGCTGAACAAGCACCAGCTGTTTGGCTCATTAAGATTGTTCCTCTTTACACATTACACCCCCATTATTTCCTCATTTTAAAACTAAATAATGTAGCTCTGACTAAAGTGAATTTGCCAGTTGTTTTTATTTTCAACAATGATGTATGCTCACAATGACTCTGTCATTGAAGCTCTGTTTGACTGTGTTATGGAAGCTGTGATAGTATGTTTTATTATTGCCTGTTGTAACAATGGATTTCATATTCTGAAGAGAAATGCTTCTGTATGGGGACTGTAATTACTTCCTATTTTCTGCAGTGGCTTTTCAGAATATTACAACAAAACAACATTGTGCCATTAAAGATTATATAAACTACTTCATATGAATCATAATTCCTGAACAACTCAATCCAGAATTACCTCCTAAGAGACATGTGTCATTAGTTGTAACAACTCTTAATGTAAATTATAATGTCACTGCGTCCCTTACAGCTAAAGGTTATAAGGTCAACTAGTCTCCAAAGTGTCAGATCCAGACCTGCCAACCTGTGGAATACTAGTTAGGATGAAAAATCAGCCAATTGCTAAGTTTAGAATTCCTGGAAATTCAGGGGCTCATTCGGAATCACAGAAACTTTTAGGTTGCTGCAAACAAAATGAAACGAAAAACCATAATCAAATGAGTAAAAATGTGAACAACAGTAAGAAGGGTTATGTGGATTTGCCATTCTAAATTACCCTGTAGTATCCAGGGATGTGCAGGCTAGATGGGTTAGCTATGGGGAGCAGTAAAATCGACATTTCGGGGCAAAAGCCCTTCATCGGGAATTCCTGATGAAGGACTTTTGCCCCGAAATGTCGATTTTACTGCTCCTCGGACGCTGCCTGAACGACTGTGCTTTTTCAGCACCACTCTAATCTAGACTCTGGTTTCCAGCATCAGCAGTCATTTTTTTTACCTAGATGGGTTAGCTATGGTAAATGCAGGGGTATGGGGTAGAGTGAGGGTCTGGGTCTGGGTGGGATGGTCTTTGGAGGGTTGGTGAGGACTTGATGGGCCAAATGACCTCTTTCTGCACTGATTCTGTGATTCGATGGAATTAGGGTGTGTTGCCTAGTAGCTGACAATCTTCCCTAATGGGAGGACAGAATACTAGTCATCAACGAACATCTTTATGTGCTTATATGTAGCAGATTGAAACATTTCGACAATTCACCTAAAGGTAGTTTACATTCATGTGAAGCCTTTCATAAATGCCAAAGCATTTCAGAAAGGAGAACCAAAAATTGGCAGAGCCATAGAGTAGGAATATTAGACCAAATGCAGGGGATGCTGTTACTGATTTTAGCAATTGTTTCTACACATAATAAACAAAAAAGGCCTAAGTCTTCTACTCAAGTCACCAACAAGAGAACCTAAATGTTGCATATTCTGAATTGTCAAGCAAGCTTAATCTGAACAATCTATGTGAAGATATAATGTGGAAGTGTTGGTGTTGGACTGAGGTGGACAAAGCTAAATATCAAGCAGCACCAGGTTATAGTCCAACAAGTTTATTTGGAAGTACACGCTCTTGGAGCACTGCTCCTTCATCAGGTAGCTAGCTAGTACTTCCTAAGGTTAGTACTTCCAAATAAACCTGTTGGACTATAACCTGGTGTTGTGTGATCTTTAACCGTGTAAAGATAGTTTATCCATTTGCTTTCAATCATCTCATATAGTTATATTGCTGATCCCAATTTCTTCTTTGTATCAGATTCTATTTCAGCTCTGGCCATTTGAAAGAACTGTCCTTTCAATCCCACTCCCTACACCTTCTATTCTTTCCCCTCCCACTGCTGTTTCCAATCAATACTATATATTCACTTCTAAAAAATGAGGCACAGGTACCAAGTCACTCATTTATTTCCCTGTTTTTTTGGGCTTTTGAGCACCAAGGTTTTCCCACAGTTCATGGTTTAATTCACACTAATATTTTCCTGTCTTGAAAACACCTCCATTTTGCGAATACAGTTAAGTAAATCCTATCAAATTACCAGATAAAGGTGTTTGTGAGCATAATCCTGAAGAAAAGTAGGTGGGGTATTATCTTGGCACTTCAGGAAGATCCTAACCCATTGACAGTTTTTGCTGTGAGGGATGAAACCGGACAGTGTTTGATGTGATTTGACCAGACCTTGTAATGAATGACTAAACTCTGGTGTCATTTGTGTCCAAGTCTTCTTGTTCTTGAGCAAAGTTGAAGATGGGCCATACTTGGAGAATGACTGTGACGAAGGGGAGGAACTAGGGGGCAATTATTCAAATAAGGCTGCTGGAAAACAAACTGAGAGTGAGAGGAAATCCAATAGTTTGACATTTGCGAGTTTGATATGAATTTTGTAAGTGACTCCCAGGAAACACAGTTGCTTCTGTTGATTTTGTTTGAAGTATCACTAGAAATGGTCTGACCAAGTGATGACATTGTTGCTACTGCAGAAAATTAGGCATTAGTGTTAGATTTGTTCATCTTTATAGTTGATTATCCTTTTATCATTCTGCGAGTATATTTGTTGGGAGTGATATGTGGTTTGTATTGTCTATGTTTTTTGTGTTGTACACAACTTGAGCATTTGAGTCTTAATTAACTATCTGTGTTTCTCTTCATCAGGTCATCTTTAACTTGTCCTCACTGCCTTAAGCAAAGCAACACATTTGATCCCTTCCTTTGTATCTCCTTGCCAATCCCCCTCCGCCAGACCAGGTATGATTACTGGACATTGTTGAAAAACAGTTTCTTCATTCTGATGAGTAGTTGTGTAACAAGTGATGCAGATTTGCAAAGCCTATATAATTCTGTATATTTAATATTCAGTATTCGCCTATTATATTGTTCATATTGACCTGTCATTCATTTATTAGCAATCTGTGTAAGCATTCCATGTTGATTATTGTTGGCAAGTTATTAACACTTCTGTTTGCTATGCAAAAGGTTGCAATTGCTATTACTAGGAGTGCTTCTAATGCAATGGGACTACTAATACTGTGCAACTTCTACCTCATTTATTGTGCAGGATCATCACATAGTATGGACCAGCTAACAAACATTGCAATTACACACTATTATTTATGTGCAGTTATTTGCAGGCTATGATTTACAATTTTATCTCTGCTGCTAGATTTTCCTTGATAGCTAGAAAGGAAACCATTTGCAAATATAATGTCATTCACATCCCTTGAATGTCTCATGGTGCTTCATTTACTCACCAAGTCACTTATACACAGCAACAGCCTACTGTAGAATTGATATGAATGGCTAATGAATCTGTTTTGATGGTATTATTTGAGGAATGTTGTACAGGACATTGGAAGAACTTCCTGCTCTTCAATAAAAATGCCATAGGGACTTTCCACAGGAATAGTCGGGGTGGGGTGGGGGGGGAGCGGGCAGTCTCCTTTTAGTTTCTTTTTAGCATAATGCAGATGGGGTTTCTAACTGTGATTAAATCTGTTTGTTGTGGTTTCATCACACAATATGGCACATGCCCCAGTCATATGGAGGCTCCCTCAGTACCGCGAACTTAGATATTACGCTCATGCCCCACAACGGTTTTCAATTATTCTAAACTTCAAATTTTCTGATCCATAGTCAAGAGTCCTGGCCACTGACATAGACCGGTATCAGCCTTTGTTCAGAAAGCTGGACTGCTAACATATACTGGTGGGCTTAGCTGATGTGTCTTTGGAAAAAAATACTGACCTTTCCTGAAAATGGTAGCATTTATATTTTCTGCTGGTGGACTTTTCGCCTCGAGAGATCAAACTGAAAAATAGCTCTTTATGATTAGGTTCAAAAGCAGTAATGCTGCTTCATTCATATTAGAGTGGTTACTTGCCGAGAGCGCTGCTTGAATAAAACATAGATTCAGTCAATTCTTGATGTCTTTTGTTTTGTTGGGTTCCTAGTTCAGGTTTAAGAAGCACAAAACTATCAGACAATATTGAAGAAGTCAGAAAAGGGAGACGTTGGCTGAGATTATCCCCAGTTTGACATTAGACTGTGGCTTTGGATGGCATTGAGCTGATCATTGTCTATGCAATCCAGATACTGTGCACACATCGGTGAATCGGGTGGTGGGTGAGCTGGAATTTCTTGGCACTGGCAGGATCTTCTGGAGTTTTAGTTTGTGGTGTCATGTTTAAAGGCCAGCTAAGCACAACTTCAGATGCTGCAAGCCAGGAACTTACCCTCAGCCTGGGGTGACTACCACCAGAAATGCAACGATGCCTCCTGAGAGCCTGAACCATCTCCCTGGATCCCTAAATCAGCCCTCTTCATGCTGCAAGATGAGGTCACCCAGCAAAGGTCTTCTTATCCGACCCTTCCAGCTTGGGTTGAGATCCTAGCATAGGGTCGGAGTGATGGGCAAACACCGAAGGACTGGAAAGCAGGGCAGAGAAATCCATCAGTGATCTCCTACACTCTGCCAGAGTGGGTGGCATGATGTTCTCTCTGCCATTTCACGCTCACAGAGCTATCACTCACCCTGCTGCACAGTCTCAAAGCCGACAGGCCTCAGCATTGCAAGTGTAATGTGCACTCAAAGGCTCCCACCCACCTCACCCTCTCAAACTGCTAACCCTTCTCGCCCAATGCGCTTCTTACTCACTGGGGACCTCTCACAACTTTGCATGGTAATGCATGCTCACAAACTGTCCCTGCACCTATTTCCATCAAAATCAGTCCTTCTCTTTGTTACATTTCAGGAAACATTGGCTCACAACTGAGCAAAGAGGGCCAAAACCAATAAACAAGCAGAGCTGACTATCAGGCTCCTTACCCAATTTGAGGAAAAGGCCATCGAGCTGGCTGGGGATGACAGGGACCGTTGCTATGGTAACAGGGTGTCATCAATAGGCAAACCACCCAGTCAGCCACATTGCTATCTGCTCCTCTCAGATGTGAGAACTCAAAACTGCAGAATCCCCAAAGGAGTGTGGAACAGAGTGGGACAAAGTTATAAAGGATATTTGGAAAGTATAAGCAAGTAACACCAACATTTGTTTTAAAAAAAACAATTATCACTCAATCGAAAAACATTCCAATAGTGCATTTTCCTTTCTGCACAGTTTGTAATTTGGGGGTGTTTCTTGATGAGTGCTGCCATCAATAGTCTTTTGGTACAGTTCTTGTGCATTTGAGCCTTAATTAAAACAACAGACTGCTGCTGCAGTGCCTTTCTTGAATCTCTGCTCAGTTCTCTCCCATCCCAACCACTTCTTTCACTGCTTTTCCCTCTTCTGTCAGCCTATTTCCTCTGACTCTGTCAGCGAAGGTTTGGGAGAGGGTTGGCTAGTGTTAAGCAGAGAGTTCAAGGGAAGTGGTGAGCAGGGCTCAGAGGAGGTGGCACATGGAATCTTAGCAGTAAAAGGTAGAAAGTTATGAAGAAAGTTATAAAGTTATAACTTAAGAGTAAGTGTTAGTTAGAGGATTTTAGAGTCGTAGAGATGGACAGCATGGAAATAGACCCTTCCGTCCAATTCATCTATGCCGACCAGATATCCCAACCCAATCTAGTCCTATCTGCCAATACCCGGCTCATATCCCTCCAAATCCTTCCTATTCATATACCCATCCAAATGCCTCTTAAATGTTGTAATTGTACCAGCCTCCACCACTTACTCTGGCAGCTCATTCCGTACACGTACCACCCTCTGTGTGAACATGTTACCCCTTACATCTCTTTTATATCTTTCCCCTTTCATCCTAAATCTATGCACTCTAGTTCTAGACTCCCCCACCTCAGGGAAAAGACTTCGTCTATTTATCCAATTCATGCAGCTCATGATTTTGTAAACCTCTATAAGGTCACCCCTCAGTCTCTGACGCTCCAGAGAAAGCAGCCTAGTCAACCTCTCCCTATAACTCAAATCCTCCAACACTGGCAACATCCTTGCAAATCTTTTCTGAACCCTTTCACATTTCACAACATCTTTCAGATAGGAAGGAGACCAAACTTGCACGCAATATTCCAACAGTGGCCAAACCAGTGTCCTGTACAGCCGCAATATGACTTCCCATCTCCTGTACTCAATTCTCTTTCCTTTGAAAGCATATAAAATGCCTTCTTCCCTATCCTATCTACCTGCAGCTCCACTTTCAAGGAGTTATGAACCTGCACTCCAAGGTCTTTTTGTTCAGGAACACTCCCTAGAACCTGACCATTAAGTGTATAAGTCCTGCTAGGATTTGCTTTCCCAAAATGCAGCACCTCACATTTATCTAAATTAAACTCCACCTGCCACTTATCAACCCATTGGCCCATCTGGTCAAGATTTAATCTAAGATAACCTTCTTCACTGTCCACTACACTTCCAATTTTGGTGTTATTTGCAATTAACTATACCTCTTTTGCTCACATCCAAATCATTTATATAACTGATGAAAAGTAGTGGACCCAGCACCGATCCTTGTGGCACTCCACTGGTCACAGGCCTCCAGTCTGAAAAACAACCCTTCACCACCACCCTCTGTCTTCTACCTTTGAGCCAGTTCTGTATCCAAATAGCTAGTTCTCCCTGTATTCCATAAGATCTAACCTTTCTAATCAGTCTCCCATGGGAAACCTTGTCAAATGCCTTACTGAAATTCATTTAGATCACATCCACCATTCTGCCCTCATCAATCCTCTTTGTTACATCTTCATAAAACTTAATCAAGTTTGTGAGACATGATTTCCCATGCACAAAGCCATATTGACCACCCATAATCAGATCTTGCCTTTCCAATTACCTTACTTTCTGCCTTTCAGGATTCCCTCCAACAACTTGCCCACAGCCAACGTCAGGCTCACTGGTTTACAGTTCCCTTGCTTGTCCTTCCCACCTTTCTTAAACAGTGACACCATGTTAACCAACCTCCAGTCTTCCGACACCTTACCTATGACTATGAATGATACAGATATCTCAGCAAGAGGCCCAGCAATCACTTCCCTATCTTCCCACAGAGTTCTAGGGTACACCTGATCAGGTCCTGGGGATTTATCCACTTTTGTGCATGTCAAGACATCCAGCACTTCCTCCTCTGTAATATGGAGATTTTTCAAGATGTCACCATCTATTTCCCTACATTCTATAACTTCCATGTCCTTTTCCACTTTGGGGCCAGTAAGTTTCAAGTCAACTAATAGGTTTTTAATGTAAAACTTGCAAGTGAGGAATGTAATCAACACTTCATTTATGCAGTTTCTAAGTGGGGGAATGGTTTCCATTTAGCTAAATGATGGATAGCTGTGCATAAAGAGCAATAACATAAGGAAGAATGGTGCTAAGGGACCTGTGTGGAAGTGGAATACGTCTCTCTAATTACTAATTCATATTTTGTGTTGGCTTCATCAAAGAGAGGGAATGTACAGACACTGCAGTCAGGGACAAGGGATGTGAAGTAATAGAAGAAATTAATTTGCTGAGAGGGGAACAGTTAAGGGGTTTATTGTGTTTGAAATGGATAAATCCTTGTCCTACCAGAGAGAGGAAAGAATGTGAGTGATTAAATGTTTTGTTGATGTACCTGTCATTGTTGAAAGGTTGAAGATCAATGATGGGTATGAATCTTGCATCATTGCTGGATATGTGATGGAGAATATTATGTCTGAATCTTGACTGCCAGAAATTGTTGATAGTAATGTGCAATTCAGGAGTATGAGAACTTAATGGTATGGTGGTTATGAGATTTCTTTTGAAGGTACATTCACTCATCTTGAGCCATTAAGCTTCTATAGCATTCCTGCTAGGTTTTCAGGGCTCCAATCTGGGAATTGAGCTCTCTGGTGACCTACTTTGGAGGGTGGTCCTTTAGGAGTTTAGTATCTGAGGAACTCTCTCTCTGGTGTTTTACATTTTTAGCTTCCACTAGCAGCGTGTCTGACTTCAGGCCTTCAGGAGCAGCTTTCTGTAATGATTGCAGCTGAGCTGTAAGAGGCCAGACTGTCTTCAAGGACAGGAGGCTAGTTGCCACATATGCTAGCCTCAAATGCAACAAGGTTCCTGGCTAAATGAGCAACCAGTCAGCGATACAAGGGCACTCGGCTGAATGCTATATTATGCACAATGCCTCAAAAAGGAAGGAAACAATTTTTAATCTGAATGTTTATGCTATTCAGATTAAGGCAGTTTGATACATTTGATTTCCCTGCTGGATTCCAGATCAAGCCACTAAATTAGTCAATTCAATTTTTTATTCTTATCTGTGATGTGGCTATTGCTGGAAAGTCCAACACTTGTTGACCGTCTAAGCACAGACTGTTTTAGAGGACACTAAGGACACAGCCACGTTGTAGTGGGCCAGAATCACGTGTGTCAGGCCAAGTCAGATATTCTTTCCTAAAAGACAATAAGAAGTTCTCATGACAATTGATTCCTGGTTGTTTCATTGTTACCAAAACTAGTTTTCAAGTCAAGAACTTGTGGGTGGCATGGTGGCACAGTGGTTAGCACTGCTGCCTCACAGCGCCTGAGACCCGGGTTCAATTCCCGACTCAGGCGACTGACTGTGTGGAGTTTGCACGTTCTCCCCGTGTCTGCGTGGGTTTCCTCTGGGTGCTCCAGTTTCCTCCCACAGTCCAAAGATGTGCGGGTCAGGTGAATTGGCCATGCTAAATTGCCCGTAGTGTTAGGTAAGGGGTAAATGTAGGGGTATGGGTGGGTTGCGCTTCGGCGGGTCGGTGTGGACTTGTTGGGCCGAAGGGCCTGTTTCCACACTGTAAGTAATCTAAACTGTTATTTGATTTTAACCTCCACCAGATGCTATGGTGGGATTTGAATGCATGAACGTTAGTCAGATTCCTGCAGTTGACCAGTCCAGTGACATTATCACAGCACTACCATCACCCCCATATGAATGTGTCCATTTCCATTGTATGTGCAGTATAAATGAATGAGAAAATTGGTTAAATTGCTCATAATCAATATGCCCTCTGGTCTTCCCTTTGCCTTACTTAAAATATTCCTCCTGTAGTATCTGCCTTACTTCCTGAATGCATTTCTTTGACTTGGAGTAAATACACTTTATTGGTTCCAAAATAATTCATTTGTTGTACTGTTTCAGTCGAAAACTTTTAGATGAAGCTAACTGTGGAGTGGAGAGGAATGTCAAGCTCCAGCTATTACTCAGCTCTGGAACAGAGCAAAGTATTGTCACTCCAGTGAGGCTGCAGCAAGCAAAGCATTCACAGAATCCTATGATTCACCAATTTTTAATGCATTGATTCTCTGTATGTGGGATATAATTTACAAGAAATAAATATAAAGGACAGTACTGAAGGTCAATAATAATTTTTCTTTGCTTTAAATTGTAACTGTCAGAATATTCTGTCTCCAACTCATTCCAAACGTTCTGCAGAAAAATTGAGCTCATTCAAAAACAGTCTAACAGAGACTGGGAGAAGAAAGAGCTCAACTTGAATTGAGTATAGAATAAGATGCAACCAGCTTGTGGGAGAACTGGCCTTTCTTGAGAGCTGCGCAAAAGGGCAAAATTAATTTGCGTCTGTGACTGACAATAATTAGTTCTAAATGTGAAGTAATTAACTACGATAATGAAATGAATGCAATCACTGGGAAAATAGGAAAAAGTGACGAATCTTGACCTCTCAAACACGTTCTGTGGGCTTTGTTTTAATGCAAAGAATAGGGTTTTTAGAAGATTATAGTGGCAGTCTGGACTGAATTAAAATATGGGTTTTCAGGGGTCAATATAATTAGAAAAAAGAATTGATAAAAGTTTAAACCTTCCTGCAGGAAATTGCACAAATACAATGGAATTGTGTATGCAAATTGGGCTTGTAGTTAGAATGAAGATTTTGTGTGTGCTGTGATGTAAATTTTCATTACGAGTAATCATTGCAAATAATTCAAATAGGGGAAGTGCTTGGCCCAAACTGCCTTCTGTTTTGCAAAATTGGTTGTAGCTGGCCTTGTTGAAATAAATGATAATGTAAGTTAATTGAATTTCTCAAACAGTATTATATTAGCATGTTAATTAAAGATTCATATTGTATTTTCTGCTGATATTTTGACTGCACAGAAAGGGGAGCAACAAATATTTCATCAGCATTGTTTTCTAACAGTTGGGCAGAGATGTTTAAATTGGGGCTTCAGTTCTTTTTTTTATCATGCCACCAGTTGCAGTGTTCTGTCACCATGGCCATGCAGCCTACAATTCCTTTTTGAGTAATATCAAGATATACCTGAGTGATTGTGACTTTGGCTACTTTCCCATTTATTTTCGATTTGCTGAGCACCACTGCCTTCCCTCAACCCTTCACAACAAATGTCAGGTCTCATGTGAAACAGATTGAAAGCAAATTGTCATCATCCTTTTCTTCACTCAACATGCTGTCAGTTTCACAACGGATAAACCTCGCTATAATTCTACATGTGTGATGGGATTGAATAGCTTAAAATATAGAAAGCATATTGAATATACGTTTTTGGAGAACTTTGCAATTTAAATATTGTGGGGTTTTTTTCCCAGTTAAGGAACATATTACTGAGGTACAGTGCCCCAAAGTGCGTAAAGGAAATGTTTCCAGGGATATGGGCCAAATACAAGCAAATGGGACTAGTTCAGTGTAGGAAACTGGTTGGCATGGACAAATTGGGTGAAGGGTCTGTTTCTGTGCTGTATGACTCTCTGGCTCCTGTAGTAGTTCGGTGATGTACCATGAGGATTCTTAAAAACTGGCACAAATTGGATGTCTGTGGATGTGGGATGTATTTGATCTGTGCCATGGAGCATTCCTGTTTGTACCCAGTGTCCAACATGTTAGAGCAAGCAATGAGCTGAAGTCTCCAGGTACCCATTCTGGTTCCATTGTGAAGTTTTCGTGACAGCTAATTTGTTCGGTACATTGGGTCAGATAGAAAGCTGAATATTAATGAGGTAAGTTCAGCCATCTATGGGGCTTTTAACGAGATATATTCTCCACCAATCAGCAGCTTACTGCTGCCGAGTGAGAAACTCACCATGGTGTTTGTAAAGAACATGAAAGATGGCAGAAGTTAACCCTGGCATCAAGATCAGCCACACAGAACTTGCCCCCCAATGCTGCCACAAAAATTGTCATATTCTGTTTTGCTCAGATCACTCTTTAAATTTTATAAACATTATCTCTCAGGCTGTCTACTTGCATGCTCCTTTATGGGGTGCATTGCTTGCGATGGTATCCATCGCACATCGGTACTAATGAATGAATAAGTGATATTCCAGGACATCTTGTTAACATTTGAGAAATGTGTAGTAAGCTGTTCCATTTTTCATGGGGCAGGGTGTGGAAGAGCATTGCTGAATCTCTATCAGCCTGGCCTCTAAAGGCCGGAATGTAACCCAATGGTTTAGAAAGTGAGGAAAGGCAAATTAATGATGGTTGCAGCTCACCTAGGTACATTGGAATGCTACCTCCCCTCTTTGCAAAGGTCAAGAATGGAATGAAGAGAGCAATGAAACAGTGTAGAAGAGGAAAAGATAATTCCACAACCACAGTGGAACGCTGATGAGATGAAAGCTATCCAATTTGTGCTCTCCACGATAGATGTGCTTCAACTGTTTGGAATGCAAAAGCAATGTTATCAGGAGATATGCTGGCAGTCCATCATTCAGTCCTGTCTACAGAACCCCTTCATTTGATTTACCACATTGTTTTTCACACTGGAATGTCCTGGCTGGTTAAATTTTAACATGTCAAGGCTGTGAACATTCTTTTAATGGAAATATCCATTTTGATAGTTGGTGACTGAAACAGTTTTACTTTATGGTGTGAAGACACTTAGCAGGGACCCCTTTCAGGTAGAAACTCTCTTCTGGTTTTTATGACCGGCCTGCCACACGAGTTCTTGTTTGCCTCACTGAGTCAGAGTCTTTCATTGTCAGTCCGGTACTGATAAAGATTAATCTGTCTGTTGGCAATGTAAGCAAACCCAGGGTCAATTGTTCTTTAAATAGTATGGTTTGTTCATAACCTCTGAGGCCAAATGTTTTCTCTTTACAAATAAGCCAAACTCGGATATTTGCACCGAGTAATCTTATGTAAAACTTGCACAATTTGTTTTTAGCTTCCTTATCTCCTGGTATTTAAAACAAGGATGTTCCTTGTTCTGAATACCTGTAATTCCAGTTTATAAAAAAAGAATTGATGTTCAGAGCATGTTGACTTGCATACCACTGGCCACAAAGCCCCCAAAAAAGTATTTTTCCCACGCTTACACAGTATCACCTGCAGACAGTAATGAATCTGCTTATTAAACATCTCAGTACTTAACTTGAAATGTTAGGCTATGGATGACTGATTGTGTAAAATGGCTGCTGTTAATTTTCTGGCCTAGTTCCTTTGTCTCCCTCACTGTGAAGTGGAATTTAAAACCACAAACACTGAAACAATCCACTGGTGCAGAGAGAGCACATGCTCACAGTTAAATTTTCAGCTTCACAGAAACCAGTTGGCTCAGTTTTGTTTTAGAATGTAATTACAGAAACTCCATATATTTATGATTTACTTGGCCAGCAGTTACATTGTCAGATTTTAGAAGATCTGCCGTGCTTGATTGGCAGTGCAGCTGCGAAGGTTTCTGCACTGATTAGTGGTTGTTCTGCTTTGATTTGCAATTCCTCGAGTGTAATTTTATCTGTTTTAAGTGGATTTTGCAAGTCTCAGTTTGTTTATAATTCAAAATTGCGATTGGCATTACAATGCAAAAATTTTTATAAAGAAGTCTGTCCTAAACTTGTTGAGCTTTTGAAGATACTGCAGCTTTCTATGAAAAATGAAGATAATTTGAGAATTGTCTTGTTGTTTTCAAGACATAACCAGTTGAACCAGAATTTACAGGAAACCTGCAGAATGGAAAACAGGCAAATGGGCTCTAGATTGGAGTGTGTGCCAGTTGCTAGCATGTTCAGGGCCACCTTTGCTATGATTTTAAGTGATTGGGGAGATTAAGTTAGATTCCCTACAGTGTGGAAACAGGCCCTTTGGCCCAACAAGTCCACACTGACCCTCCAAAGAGTAACCCACTATGACCCATTTCCCTGTAACTAATGCATCTAACACTACGGGCAATTTAGCATGGTCAATTCACCTGACCTGCACATCTTTGGATTGTGGGAGGAAACCCACAAAGACACAGGGTGAACATGCAAACTCCACTCAGACAGGAATCGAACCTGTGCTGTGAGGCTGCAGTGCTAACCACTGACCCACCATGAGATGTGAGGTGCTCAACCACCTTTAGCCCAAATGATGCCCTTCATTGAGCAACTCTACCACATATGCCTTTTGCCAGGTCCCTGATGCCAACTGGAGGCTCTTGCACACAATTTTGCTTCCCCATGTGTACCGCAACCCCCATTGCCAAGACTTGTTCACATGAACTCCATTCTTCTTCACTGGGCCCCATCAGCCTGGCCCTAGAGTGTTCCAGGTCTGTCATTGTGCATCATCTCCATGGCCTACTACAGTAACAGCAGGAGTGACCAGCACTACTGGCAGCTCTTTCCTGGGGACTGAAATTGTGCCTCATACAAATTAAAGGGCCATACCCAAACAATTGAGCAGGAGCAAACCAGCTAGGAGGAGACATGCCCATCCCAGACCAGGCAGCAAGAGTAAAGTCCAGCCCAAAGAAACTGGCAACATTTAAACAATTAATGGATAAGTTCTCCATACTTTTAAAGTTTTCCATGTGGAAATTTAGTTTTACAAAGAAGCATCATACAGTGGTTTCAAATTGTTAAAACAAGTGATGTAATTTGTAGCGAGCATGTGCAGGAGTACACATTGTTGCAGTAATTGTACAGTAATTTTGCATTAAATTACCTTGGTATTGCAATAATGAAACAGAATATTTGCCCCAATTAGTTAGTGTTGTTAATATTCATCTAAGGAGTAATCCTCCTGCCTTGCGCCTTTCCTATTCCCATTGCACAGTTATACCATTGCATTCACCCAACTTTTTATCGACAAACCAATGATTGCATTGAAAAAGTTGACAGAAAAAGTAGTAAGTCTGAGGACTGGGAACAATTTAGGTTCACGCAATGGATTGCCAATAAACTGATAGAGAAAGAGAAAAGAGAATCGGGATACAAGCTTTTGACAACATAACAGTAGTCTCAAACAGCTATTTTAAATAAATGAAAAGTAAAAGATTAACAAGGACAGATGCTGCTCCATTACAGCTGGAGACAGGACAGTTTATAATGGCGATTAGGGAAATATTGGAAAAATGAAACAATTACTTGGTGTCTGTCTTCCCAGAGAAAGTTATAGAAGATATCTCAGAAATGCTAGGGAGCTGAGAGACTTTTGAAAATGAGGAATTTCAAGAAATTAGTACTAATAAGAAGGTAGCTCTCCAAAAACCTAACTTGACTGAAGCTGATAACGGCCCTGAATTAGCTGCATCTAGAGTGTTGAAAGAGAGAGTGTGGATGCTTTATGTTTATCCTGCAAAGTTTTATTGATTCTGGAAAGATTTCTGATGACTGGAAAGTGGCAAATGTAATTGAAAATTTAAGAAGGAAGGCAGAGAGAGAAAAAGGAACACACAGACTAGTATTTTACAGCTGCTATTTTCCATATTCCTGATTTGAAAGTGTTATAAAGAGTGTGATAGCTAGATACTGGGAAGTAATGGTGAGATTAAGCAGAATTTAGATCAATTTATGATGTTTTGACAAATTTGCAGATTTTCTTTGAGAATGTTACTTGTAACATAGATGAAGGAGAACCAGTGGGTGTGGTGTATTTGGATTTTTGGAAAGCTTTTGATAAATTCCCACACAGGAAGTTAGTCAGAGCAGACAGGATGTGGGGGAATATATTGTTCTGGATATTGGTTACCAGTAGAAAACAGAGAGCAGGATGGCAAGCTGTGACCAGTGGGATACTGCAAGGATCAGTTCTGTGGCCATAAACTAGATAAATGTTTTGGATTTAGGGACCAGTTGTAATATACCTAAATTCTGTGATGCCATAAAACTAAATGGGAATTTAGGTTGCGGGGAGAATGCAAGGAGTCTCCAAGGACAGACCAAATGAATGGGTCAGATATCAATATGACAGAAAATAACAGAATGACAGAGTATTCTAAATTGCTGAATGATTGGAAATGATACTGTCCTAGTGGATCAGGCCCTGTCCTTGTTCTCGAGTCACTAAAAGCTAGCATACAGGTACAGCAAGCAATTAGGAACAAAAATGATATGTTAGCTGTCATTTCCAGGAATTTGAGTACAGAAGTGAAGATGTCTTGCTACAGTTACATAGAGCCTTGGTGAGACTGGAGGATTAGACACTTTTGGTTGTCTAATAATGAAAGAGATTGGAGCAGACTGTTCGCAAGTAACAGGACTTCTGGCAAGTGGGAGGCTTTCAAAAGTGAGATAATGAGGGTTCAGAAGCACTATGTTCCTGTTAGACTGAAGGGCAAGGATGGTAGAAGTAGGGAATAATGGATGAATAAAGATATTGAGGCTCAAGGCAAGAAAAAGAAGGCAACATATGTTGGGTATAAGTAACTGGGATCAAGTGAATCTCCTGAAGAATAGAAGAGATGAGGTGGCATTCTTTGTTTTTTGTAAATATATTTATTAGCAAAAAAAAATTTGACTTTACAAAAATATAAAGTTACTAAAGTACAACCAATATCAAATACCAATATAAGAAAGAGAAAAAAAAACACAAATTACAATACGACTGTCTACTAACTACTAACCTACCCTATAATGCAAAACAAAACCTAACACTGTGCAAAACAACACAAATAAATAAGTAGATGACTAATAGATCAAAGAAAAAGAAAGTAAAGCAAAAGAAAATACAAAAAACACATTTGCCACTTTCCAGTCATCAGAAATCTTTCCAGAATCAATAAAACTTTGCAGGATAAACACAAAGCATCCACACTCTCTCTTTCAACACTCTAGATGCAGCTGATTCAAGGCCGTTATCAGCTTCAATCAAGTGAGGTTTTTGGAGAGCTACCTTCTTAATAGTACTAATTTCTTCAAATTCCTCATTTTCAAAAGTTCCTCAGCTCTCTAGCATTTCTGAGATATCTTCTATAACTTTCTCTGGGAAGACAGACACCAAGTAATTGTTTCATTTTTCCAATATTTCCCTAATCGCCATTATAAACTGTCCTGTCTCCAGCCGTAATGGAGCAGCATCTGTCCTTGCTAATCTTTTACTTTTCATTTATTTAAAATAGCTATGCTCTGCGCAAAGCTCCCAAACAAAGGAACAGGAGGGTTGTATATATACCCGTGTTAACTCAGGAGTCCCCCTCCAGGGCCCAGGCCTCAACAAACTTAACCATCCTGGTTAAACAAATGCCCTAATTAAGATAGCCGACAAATCTATGTCCAAGTAACTCAAATAGGGCTCTTTATTGTCTAATAAAAATGAAGTTTGTAAATAAAAAAGCCCACGGGAATGTGCTCCATAATTTATTTCTGCCATCCCAGCAAGCCCGGCGGGTTCTCAGACATCCAATTCATCAGAATATTCTTCTGTGCACAGTGTGCAAGAATATTAAATAATTTCTTCCCATGCCTGTCTAAAGATGGTAAATTCGGTAGACTTAAGAGGAGAGATATCGGGTATACTTTGACTTCAGTCCTCAATACCCTCCCTATCTCTCCCAGCACAGTGCTCCAATAAACACGGAGCCTGTGGCATGTCCAGAAGCAATGGGTAAGAGTACCTACACTTATTTTACATTTGGGGCACATTGAAGATACCCCTTTTATTAAACTTCACCAGACGGTTTGGTGCCAGAGCCCTGTGCAGAACTTTTAACTGCGTAGTGCATGTCCTATTACAGATTGAGATCTTTCGAGTATTCTCCCAAATGTTCTTCCATGTTTCAGAAGAGAGTTCCACTCAGATCTCTTGCTCCCAGACCTCACATAACCATTAATATCCTGCCAGGCCCTGCCACCCAGCAGGCGATAGAGGGCACTAACCCAAAAAGGTGCTTGTGAAACATAGCAACAACCTCTCTGTATCGGGCTTATAGGGCTTAGTGAGAAGTGTAGTCTTCTTCTGGATGAAATCCCTCACCTGAAGAAACAGAAGAGATCACTGCTGGACAACCAGTATTTGCGGCTCAGTTGCTCAAAAGACATTATAACCTCCCCCTCAAACAAGTCTCCCAAACTAGAAACTCCTCTTGCAGGCCATTATTTGAACCCTGAGTCCATCACCCCCTGGTCAGAACCCTGGCATGCCAACTATAGGCGTAAGTAGCGAAGTCTTGGCTAAGCAACCCTGACTCTGACACATTGTCCTCTATGATTTAACCGTACTAATGACAGTAGGGTTTGGCAGTGATCCATAACTATCCTCACCTTATCCATGAACAACAGGTTACTGAGAGGGCACTTTGCCTGGGAGACCTCGATATTCAGCCATATTGAGCCCGGATTGTTACCTTTTCAATTGCAGACAAAGGGCCGCAGGGAACTCAGTTGATACCTCCTGATGTCTGGGAAATAAACTCCTCCCCATCCTCGAGGCAACTGTAATTTAGCAAGTTTGATGAATGGCCACCCATGATGCCAGACAAAGGAAACAAACCACCCCATAAGCTTCCGCAGCGTTGACCTGGGAAACATTAAAGGGAGCATACGCTTGGAATAAAGCAAACAAGGAAGAATCTTCATCTTAATGAGAGATATTCTGCCCAGCCATGAAATTGAAAGAGCCTCCCATCCCTGGACATCCCGCCTAATATTGTCGAACAAGTGAGCAAAGTTAGTCTGAAATAACCAATCAAATCTGGGGGTAATAAAAAGGCCTCGAACCCTGCCCATGACCACTTAAAAGGGAACCTAGGGCCACCTTCAACCTCTGGCACTTCCTTGAGGTTCCCCAAAGGCATAGCCTCCGATTTTGCAAAGTTGATCTTATATCCTGAAATAACCCCAAATGAATTGATACAAATGGGGTACAGAGGTCATCAGGTTTGATAAAAACAGAAAGACATCATCTGCATACAATGTAATCTACTGTGCCCTCGATCCCACTTCCGGAGTAGTTATGTGGACGTTCTAACAAATGGCTTCTGCCAGCGGCTCTACCATCAATGTAAACAACAACGTAAACAACGTAAACAACCAATCCTAGAATTCTCAGACTTCACCCCGTTGGTGATGACCGCGCCCAGAGGGTGGTGATATAAAACCTCCACCCACCTAGCAAAGACTCCACCCAATCCAAACTGCTCTAAGACATAAAAAAGATATGGCCATTCCACCCAGTCAAATGCTTCTCTGCATCTAAGGAAATACCAACCCCTGAGTCGATCGTTGCTGACAAGCTTGGACCATATTCTGCAATCTTCTAATATTATTAAATGACCTACGGCCCCTTATAAAACCTGTCTGGTCCTTTTTAACAATATGGTCCTTTTCCAATCTCAACGCCAAGATCTTAGACAGAATCTTGAAACCTGAATTTAATAGAGAGATGGGCCTGTATGAGGCACAATCCTCAGGAACCTTCCCCTTCTTAAGAATTAAGAAAATATTAGCTTCTCTTAAAGATGGTGGTAGGCATTCATACATATGGTAGTGATTGTACATCTCCAACATCGGCCCTGACAGAATCCCTATAAACCCCTTCTAAAACTCATCCGAAAGACCATCAGGGCCAGGCGCTTTCCCACTCTGAAGTTGCTCAGCTGCCTCCTGGATTTCCTGAACTGTCAAGGGGGCATTGAGGAGAGAGGCCTGCTCCAACGTTACCCTGGGTAGTCCAGGTTCTTAAAAAGGTCTCTTTTTTTTAACCCTCCTGTCCTTGCAACTTTCAGTCTGATACAATTCAGAGTAAAAACTCCGAAAAGCTTGACTAATCCCTTTAGCATTGTATGTAAGGACCCTGATTGCAGTAATGGATTGGGGAGCACACTTTTTCCTAGTCAGGCATGCTAAATACTTTCCTGGCCTATTCCCATACTTGAGCAGCCTTTATCTAGCAAAAGCAAGCTATTTCTTTATGGTTTGTGTAAGTACTGACTTCAAGGCAGCCCGGGGAGCCGTGATACGCTGTAGCTTAGTCCCCGATGGCCACACACAATGTGCCGTCTCTATGGCTTTCAACCACACCTCAAGTAGACACTGCTGTTCCTCCTTTTGTCATTTCCAGGTAGCCAAGTAGGAAATAGCTAATCCCCTAGCAAAGGCCTTAGCTGTCCCCCATAGTATAGATGGACTACTAGTCGTGCCTAGTCAAGAATTCCTGTAACTCTTTCAAAAAGTATTCCCACAAATTTGGAATTCTTAAAGAGAAAAGGATCCAGACATCAGTGTTGCAAACCTAGCCCTTCACTCTTGGCCTTAACCTCCAAATATACCGCTGCGTGATCAGAGCTAGCTATATTCCCAAATTTACAACCCATAATCGAATTCAGAAGGGCCAAGGGATCCAGAAAGAGAGCAGTCCTCATGTGACATTTATGTGGGTTTGAAAAAAAGGTGAAGACTGTGCCGGTAGGGTGAAGATATCTCCAAATATCCACCAGCCCCAACTCTTCACGTAAGTTAGGCACCTGCTTGGCCTGCAGAGAAATAGTTAGGAGCCCACGAGGCATTCTGCCCACTTTCTGATCCAAAAGACAATTGAAATCCCTCCCTATAATAATGTGCCATGTTCCAAAGGCACTCAGATTAGAGAAGACACTAATCAAAAATATGCAGGGGTGCGCCCGAGGACAGTAGACATTTAAAATACCATATGGTGGTGGAGGGCTGTTGTTCAGACTGAAGGCCTGTAACCACTAATGTTCCACAGGGAGCAGTGCTGGGTCCTCTGTTGTTTGTCATTTATATAAACAATTTGGATGGGAATTTAAGAAGCATGGTCAGTAAATTTGCTGATGCCACCAAAATTGGTGATATAATGGAGAGTGATGAAGGGTGTCTTAAGATTATAAAGGGATCTTGATCGATTGGCCCAATAGGCTAAGGAGTGGCAGGTGGTGTTCATTTTAGACAAACGCGCGGTTTCACATTTTGGTAAGATGAACAAGGGCAAACCTTATACACTTAGAAATAGAGCCCTGGATACTGTTTTTAACAGAGAGACCTAGGGGATCAGGTACATAGTTCTTTGAAAGTTGCGTCACAGGTGGACAAGGTAATGAAGACGACATTTAGCATGTTTGCCTTCATTGCACAGACCATTGAGGAGAAGAGTTGGGATGTCACGTTGCAGTTTGTACAGGATAGTGGGGCCACATTTAGAGTACTATTCTGGTCGTCCTGCTAGAGAAGGATATTTTAAATTCGTGAGGGTTCAGAAAAGATATACTGAAATAGAGACCTTATGTTGTAGGAAGAGGCTAGCTCGGCCAGGACTTATTTTCACTAACCTTTGGAAGTTGAGGGGTGACCTTGTAGAGATTTATAAAACTATGAGAGGCATGGCTAAGGGAAAGGTCTTTTCCCCAGGGTAGGGGAAGATTTACAAGGGACTTCTGGGGTAACTTTTTCACACAGAGGGTGATTCCTATGTGGAATGAACTGCCAGAGGTCGTGATAGAGGCAGTCACAGTTACAACATTTAAAAGACATTTGAACAGGTACTTAAATAGGAAAGGATTAGAGGGATATGGGTCAAATGCATGCAGATAGGACTAGTCTGGGTTTGGGGAACTTGGTCAGCATGGATTGGTTGGAATGAAGGGTCTGTTTCTGTGCTGTATGACTCCAAGGAGTTGCCATGGGAGTGCAACAGACTGCAATTGTGGAGGTGACTGATGGGGAGTAGAGTTTGAGAAGCCAGGAGGAGAAGGTTCTAACCTTGAATGCTGCCAATAAGCACAGCATACCCTAAAGGATGACCCCAACCAGTTTACTGACACTAGCCTCTGGTATAAGCTTGGTGCTTAACATTGGTCTCTCCTGCAGCAAGTATATACTCAACAATAGTGAGTATCGGAGCAGAGCCCAATCTTGTTTCCACCTGACATCCTCAAGTACATATTTACCAAAGAAAATTGTGGAACAGCAGACAGGAGAAGTAGCATTGTCCAGAGATGTGAAGATACAAAGCTAATTGTAGTCGTGTTAATGTCGTTCCAGTGGAATATGGCCTGTCAGCACCGACTGAGAATTTAAACTGGGCACCTTTCCCATTTGCTCAATTTAGCTAATGCATTACTCAGCTCAACCCAACCATCAAGAGATTTGTTATTTCATTAATTTAAAATAAATATATCGAAGGTGTCTGCTTTAAGACACTAACAAATGTGGTTGGCAACTCTCGTCAGAAACACAAACAGTTATTATAACATGACCAAATGGTGCAATTGTAGTTTTTTTTAAGGTTCCTTGGAAGAACCTAGCCCTGCACACTCTAATCTAATATGGATCTGCTGACCTTTTATTCATCCATTATTTCTTTTTCCTTTCCTTGTGTATCTGATGTTTTACTCCTAATTGTGTTTTTGTGGAAAGACATTCTGCGTTGTCTTGGCAATAAAGACATCAAAGTTGCTTAGCCCTCATAGTAACTGCTTGTTGTGGAGATCTGTGTTGTCAGAGTTTCTGAAGAGGCCATGACAAGCCAGAAAATTCTAGGTACAACAATCCTGGAGTAATGGTTGCTCTGTCTAATACGCCTCAAAGTTGATATTGGAATGTAAGTGTATGAATTATGCAGAGAAACTGGGGTTTGGGAAGGTTGTATGTATCAAATAATGATTCTCAAAAGTTTTGCAAATGGCGTTGGTAGAGCAAATTCCTTCATTTTGACAACAAACAATACTGGGGCAGTCAAAAACCCTGACTACTTATTGCAAAGTATAAATTAAATATGAGCAAACTTGGTCTCTTGAACAAACATAACCCCCGAGGTATTTTCAACAAATACCTCAGCATAACTACACTTAAATAACAGTTCAGTGTGAAACTGCTAAGATAATGCAGTGTATGGTCTGTACTGCTGACTGCAGTTGTCCAGTCTAAACCACTGAACCAGTAAGTTACTTTTTATCTGTGGTAAGAAACACAGGTTTTTCTCCTTCGAGTCAGGACTATAAGATAAAAAAATCGAAGCAAACCAATGTCTCATGTTAATGGATTTTGACCATTGAGGGAGTAACCTTTTCTCACCTATCCTGTTGTGGCTGTCTCTCACCTGTTTAATGCGTACTCTTTACAAATTTTTCAAGAAGTTCAGCCTGTGACAGCTCAAGGAATGGAACAAAGCACACCCATCAGACTGACATAAGTTCCAGAGGAGCTGATGTTAAGAGGACATGAAAAGGGCAATACATTCCTTGGGCCATCATTAGCGAACTTCCAATGTTACCAGCCAGGCAGAAGAGATAGAAACTTCAGAAAGCGTAAAGTGGAAGAGATTATAGAGACTGTAAAACCAAGTGGAAAGGATGCTGTAGCAGCAGACTGGATCAGATGGGCACTAGATCACACCAGATCAGGCCATAGACAGCACCAGTTAACCAAGATTAAGAAAGCAGAAATCACAAGTTTTTTTGGGGTTTGATTTTTGTTTGGGGCAGGTACAGCAGTTACATTTTCAATATGTGTAGGGTATTAATAGTCAGTTAGAAGGGCTCATGCCCGAAATGTCGATTCTCCTGCTCCTTGGATGCTGCCTGACCTGCTGTGCTTTTCCAGCAACACATTTTCAGCTATTAATAGTCAGTGTTGAAGTATTTGTAAGGTTTTCCTATTTATTAGGTACTTATATCTGATAACTCTTAAGAGTCTATTGCAGAATTTCACTTTCAGTGAGTGAGGGTTTTCTTGTTAAAGTGAGGAATTGTCCAGTACATTTTCACCATAATGTGCAGAGTGAAGCAGCTTTGCCATGCTCATATTGAAAGTAATGAGTGGAATTGTTGGAAGAAGGATAGAACTGACTGTGAATTGTAGTCAAATGGGACTAATTTCTCCAGGGAGTTCCACTTCACTGTGCTCTGGTGTCATGTCATGTCCCAGCAGATACAGATTTTATTTGTGCTATTACCTTTAGGTCTGATGCAAAGAAAGTCAACTTTTTTAAAATGCTGATCTTGTAATGTAAATACACCTTTTGTGAAGGAAAGATCTGATGTTTGTGGTTCGTCCTGACATTCAACTTTAGTGTCTGGATATTCTGGTTTTCTTTGTCAGTAAGGAACAGGCTCTAGAAGGATAGTTGTAGATTTCCCATTAAACACCACTACCTTCAACCACCCCATACCCTGCATCACTACTTTCTATGCCCAACTGTCCTGTGACATCCTCCCTGCCTCTTATCTGGTTCATAGGTAGCATCTTTGCATCCTCCTTCTGCTCCAATTGGACAGGGTACCAACTGGCGCCGTTGGAATGAAGTCCAAGATTAAACTTGGTGAATGCCCTCTGCAGGTGCTGATTGATGGGAATTTACTCCACAGTTCTACTTGTCCAAGAAACAAGCTCCAAATTAAACTTCACCTTTGGGAATTCCTATTAAGATCAAATTCTTTAATGTTTGAAATAATTCAGAACTATTTTCAAGAAAAGACATGATGTAGGGGATTCAGTGTTGGACTGTTTGGACAGACTGCTGCCTCACAGCATCAGGGTCCCAGGTTCAGTTCCAGCCTCGGACAACTGTCTGTCTGGAGTTTGCACGTTCTCCCCGTATCCGCGTGGGTTTCCTCCGGTTTCCTCCCACAGCCCAAAGATGTGCAGGTCAGGTGAATTGGCTAAGCTAAATTGCCCATAGTGCTAGGTGCTTTAACCAGGGGGAAATGGGTCTGGGTGGGTTACTCTTCGGAGGGTTGGTGAGGACTGGTTGGGCCAAAGGGCCTGTTTCCACACTGTAGGCAATCTAATCAAAAAACCAGGTTTTGATACAGCAGAATACGCTTTTGGAGCGCAACTCCTTCAGGTAGCTAGTGGGACAGGATCATAGGACACAGAATTTATAGTAAAAGATCAAAGTATCATACAAATGATGTGTAGTATTGAACAAACGTAGATTGCTGTTAAGTCTTTAATCACTCAGAATGCAATTGCAGGTTTTGTGTGATTAATATGTAAAACCCAGAACTTCTTTCAGTCACTTTCTCAAGATAACTTAGGTTTTATAAAAGAAAAGGTCCAGAAAAAAAAAGAAAAGACATTTCAGCTCAGATGATGCATTAAAGGTGTGAGGTTAAAGTCTGTTTGTATTTCAACCTTGAGTCAGACCGGTTCTATTTTGAAAGTGGGAATTTATAAAATGTCACAGGGACATGCTGACAGATTGTGAGCTTTTTGAACAAAATAGAATGTATCTGCAAATGCAAATTCACCTTATAAACTTGTGAGAGAGAGAGAGAGAGAGTGTGTGTGTGTGTGTGTGTGTGCATTTGAGAGAAAGCATGTTCAAAGTTTGAGAGAACATTTGTAGCTCGGGTGCTCGTTGTTGTTGTGGTTCTGTTCGCCGAGCTGGGAATTTGTGTTGCAGACGTTTCACCCCCTGTCTAGGTGATATCCTCAGTGCTTGGGAACCTCCTGTGAAGCGCTTCTGTGATGTTTCCTCCGCATTTGTATCTGCCGTTTCCGGTTGAACTTCATTCCAACACAAATTCCCAGCTCTGCGAACAGAACCACAACAACAGAGGGCATGTATTTGAGAGAGGGACAGTGATCATTTTTAAGAGCATGTGTGTATGTGCGCTTCTGAGTGTATAGTGTAGTGGGGTCACCTGTAGTGTGACATGAAACCAAGGTCATCGTCATGGATAGCAAACTTAGCTATCAGCCTCTGCTCAGCGACTCTGCATTGTTGCATATCCCAAATTCAGCCATGGAGGATGGTCACCCAAAGATCCGAGGCTGAATGTCCTTGACTGCTGACATGTCGTCCCTCTGGGAGGGAACATCCCTATCTGACAATTATTGCGTGGTGTCCATTCATCTGTTGTTGTAGTGTCTGCTTGGTCTTGCCAATATATCATGCCTCAGAGCATCCTTGTCAGCAGCATATGAGATAGACAATATTAGCCGAATCACTTGAGAACATGCTGCGCATTTGATGGGTAGTGTCCCCACGTATAATGGTAATCCCCATTTTAAGTGATTAAAGGCTTAACAGCAGTCAAGGTTTGTTCAATACTTCACATCTACTGTATAACAGTTTGATCTTTTACTATAACTTCTGTGTCCTATGATCATGCCCCACTAGCTACCTGATGAAGGAGCAGCACTCTGAAAGCTTGTACTTCCAAATAAACCTGTTGGAATATAACCTGGTGTTGTGTGATTTTTAACAAAAAAATACAGACATGGTCATGAGAGCATTTAATTACTGTATTGGAACTAGCATCTTACAGTTCTGCTTGTCATGAAAGCAGTGTGGTTAGGAGTAGTTCATTCATTGGTTATGGGAGTTCTGTCTGACCCCTTGCGTCATAAGTGTTGAATATTGCTACTACAGGGTAAGAATTCTTCTTAAATTGCCATTCCCCACCATTTTTCTCATCTGAAATGTAGAAAAATGATTAATCACTCTGCCTTTCAGAAGATGGGACATTTGGTGTTGCTGAAAAACTATATTCTGATAAAACCTGCAGTCTATATGCAGGAGACAATGGAGTCCCATATTGTTCCTGGTTATGTGTTGGGGCCTACATTTTATATCCTCAGTAGGATTTCCAACATGTGAGATCTGAGCAAACAGGTGCCAACTCCATTGGTAACTCCAAGCAAGTTACTCAAATGGGATTTAGCCTTGCCAGTACTACACATCCATTCACAGAAAAGATTGTCAATCATTTGAAAAATAGATTTTATGGCAACTGATGGAGATGAAGAACCACATTGTGGAAGCTATAAAATATAGAGTTAAAGCTTTTTAGATTGAAAGCCATTTCCCTTTCAAAAATGCTCCCCTTCAAATGGGACAAATGAAGCAAAAATCTACCATTTATAAGTTGTTTTCCTTGTTGTAAAGGTCACTTTAATGGCTTTCTGTCAGGTAGACTTTCAATAGAAAGGAACATTCCTCTGGCAATTTACTGACAGAGAAACGTTCCTGAAATCTAGGAGGAAAATCGATGTGCAGATGCACTGCAGTAATGTTCTGTGTTTGATCTGTTTAACTGCTCCATGTCTTATGTCGTTCCGATATGTATATGTCAAATGTTGCATCAAATAACAATGCATTTTTATGCAAGACTAAGCTCTTTTTTTGGCAATATTTAGATTGATAGAGTCAAAATGAAGCCGAAAATGTCAAACTTGTACATTTAATTGCACTCACTCTTGACAGATTTTGCACTCGGAAATGGTTTGAGTCTCAGAATATGAGTGAATAGAAGAAAAGCCATGCTGATTGAGCACAAAATGATATATATTTTTAGTCTAAATGCATCTGAATCTTGTGATGCATCTTAAATTTCTTGTCAGGAAATTTTAAAAGTCAGAGTGGGTATAATTGGTTCAAAGGAATGCTCCAAGAAAGCTTCAGAAATTAGATTTTTGAACCACTACAACTGTAAATGATGAGTTGAAATATGTAATGCAAATTTAGAGCAAACAGTTTAAATTTGGGTTGCTGGACTGGTTGATGTTTCAATTGAATGGTAAGAGTTGAAAGGTTATTGTGCCTTGACATGCTGCACTATAGGGTAGAGTACTGGACACAAAATCAAATACAGGGCAGAAGTGGTCATTCGGGACATTCCTGATTAAGGGCTTTTGCCTGAAATGTCGATTTTCCTGCTCCTCGGATGCTGCCTGACCTGCTGTGCTTTTCCAGCACCACTCTAATCTGAACAAAATCAAATCCTCCCAACTCTAATTTCCAACTATGGGGTTGATGCTTCATTTTAAAAAATACATGACAGACTGGATTGCCTTGACTTTTCTCAGGGTCTGCTTTCTGCTTTTGAGATCTTCTCTCTAGGAGGGCAGTTTGGTCAAAACATAAAGTTGGAATGTTCCTACTTTTTGTCCTATGTTCTTATATGGGATGTAGGCCTTACTGGCAAAACTGGCATTTCTTCCCAGGGACTGATTGCTTCTCTAGGCAGTTAAAAATCACACAACACCAGGTTATAGTCCAACAGGTTTAATTGGAAGCACTAGCTTTCGGAGCATTGTTCCTTCATCAGCCATTCTAGGCAGGGCTTACTTAAAAGTAAAGCACCATGATGTGGATGTTAGACCAGATCACTTCCCTAAAGACTTCCTTCCCTAAAGCGCATGAGGAATGAGATGTTAATTTTGCTTACTTCGGGTTGGCTGGATGGCAGGTTTGTGATGTGGACTGATGCCAAAAGCAGAGGTTCAATTCCTATAGTTGCTGAGGTTATAATGAAGGTTATGATTTGGAGACGCCAGTGTTGTACTGGGGTGTACAAAGTGAAAAATCACATAACTCCAGGTCATTGTCCAACAGGTTTATTTGGAAGCACTAGCTTTCGGGTGGTTGTGGAGAATGAAGGAGCAGCGCTCAGAAAGCTAGTGCTTCCAAATAAACCTGTTAGACTATAACCTGGTGTTGTGTGATTTTTAATAATGAAGGTTGTGCTTTCTCAATAACTCCCTTTGCTTGAGGCATGGTGACCCTCCAGTTAAACTCACCATCAGTTGTCCCAATCTCGCAAGAGGTGGCCCAATTGTCCTTTTGGATTTAAATGGAATTCAAATTTCACAATATTCCAAAGTGTGCGATGCCAACATTGAAGATGTCCTGGGACCAAAACCAAAGGGATGAAGTACCTCCAGTTTGATAGAGATGAAAAACATTATTTCAGGCCTCATGCTTCATTCCATTTTCATTCCTTTTCACCCCACAAACTCTCTGTGCTCCACCCATACAAATCCATGTCTAGCCATCCTCCATGCTTCCCATACATCTACGCCAACTGAATGTCTAAATATATCCACCACTCCTTTCCCTTACACCTACCAGCCAACTTATTGACTATCCTTGATGCATGCAGTTCCAACAACACTCAGAAGCTCAACACAATCCATTACAAAGCAAACTGATTGATTGGAATTCCATCTCACACCTTCAACATTCAGTCCCTTCACCATAGTGGCAGCCTACATCTACAAGGAGCACTGCAACAACATAGTAAGGATCCTTAGACAGCACCTTCTGAACTTTCAGGCTTTACCACTTATAAAGACAAGAGCAGTAAATAAATGGGAACATCATCACCTGCAAGTTCTTCTCCAAACCACATACCATCCTGACTTGGAACTATCTCATCATTCCTTCACTATCGCTGGTCACTAAACACCAGAAATGCAGTGGTTCAATAAGTCAGCTCACCCCCAGCTTCTCAAGGACAAAAAGCAATAGGTAATTGTCACTGGTGTCCCTCATACTGTGAATAAATTGTTGAAAGTTCCTAAATATATGTACATGTAGAAGAAAAAATATAGTTATAGAGTCATAGAGATGTACAGCATGGAAACAGATCCTTCGGTCCAACCCGTCAATGCCAACCAGATGTCCTTTCCCACACCTGCCAGCACCTAGCCCATATCCCTCCAAACCCTTCCTATTCATATACTCATCCAAATGCCTCTTAAATGTTGCGATTGCACCAGCCTCCACCACTTCCTGTGGCAGCTCATTCCATACATATACGCCCTCTAAATGAAAAAGTTGTCCTTTAGGTCTCTTTTATATCTTTCCCCTCTCACCCTAAACCTATGCCCTCTAGTTCTGGATTCTCCCCGACCCCAGGGAAAGGACTTTGTCTTTTTACCCTATCCATGCCACTCATAATTTTGTAAACCTCTATAAGGTCACCCCTCAGCCTCTGATGCTCCAGGGAAAACATCCCCAAGTCTATTCAACCTTTCCCTATAGATCAAATCCTCCAACCCTGGCAACATCCTTGTAAATCTTTTCTCAACCCTTTCAAGTTTCACAACATCTTTCCATTAGAAGGAGACCAGAACTGCACACAATATTCCAACAGTGACCTAAACAATATCCTGTACAACTGCAACATGATCTCCCAATGCCTGTACTCAATACTCTGACCGATAAAGGAAAGCATACCAAATGCCTTCTTCACTATCCTATCTACTTGCGACTCCATTTTCAAGGAGCTATGAACCTGCACTCTAAGGTCTCTTTGTTCAACGATACTCCCCAGGACCTTACCATTAAGTATATGAGGCCTGCTAAGATTTGCTTTCCCAAAATGCAGCACCTTGCATTTATCTGAATTAAACTCCATCTGCCACTTCTCAGCCCATTGACCCATCTGATCAAGATCCTGTTGTAATCTGAGGTAATTTTCTTCACTGTCCACTACATTTCCAATTTTGGTGTCATCCGCAAACTTACTAACTATACCTCTTGTACCCACATCCAAATAATTTGTTTAAATGATGAAAAGTAGAGGACCCAGCACCGATCCTTGTGGCACTCCACTGGTCACAGGCCTCCAGTCTGAAAAACAACCCTCCTCCACCACCATCCTCTGTCTTCTACCTTTGAGCCAATTCTGTATCCAAATGGCTATTTCTCCCTGTATTCCATGAGATCTAACTTTGCTAACCAGTTTCCCTTGGGGAACCTTGTCGATAGAGACGTACACAGCAGAAACAGACTCTTCAATCCAACTTATCCATACTGACCAGATATCCTAACCTAATCTAGTCCTATTTGCCAGCACTAGGCCCATATCCCTCCAAACCCTTCCTATTCATATAACTATACCAATGCCTTTTAAATGTTGTAATCGTATCAGCCTCCACCACTTCCTTTGGCAGCTCATTCCATACACGCACCACTTTCTGTGTGAAAAAGTTGCCCCTCCGGTCCTTTTTAAATTTTTCCCCTCTCACCCTAAACCTTTGCCTACTAGTTCTGGACTACCCCACCCGAGGGAAATGACCTTGTCAATTTACCTTATCCACCCCTCATAATTTTATAAATCTCTACAGGGTCCTTCTCAGCTTCCAACACTCCAGGGAAAACAGCTCCAGCCTATTCAACCTCTCCCTATAGCTCAAATCCTCCAACTCTCAGAACATCCTTGTAAATCTTTTCTGAATCCTTTTAAGTTTCACAACATTCTGATAGGAGTGAGACTAGAATTGCA
Organism: Hemiscyllium ocellatum; assembly: GCF_020745735.1. Classification (NCBI taxonomy): domain Eukaryota; kingdom Metazoa; phylum Chordata; class Chondrichthyes; order Orectolobiformes; family Hemiscylliidae; genus Hemiscyllium; species Hemiscyllium ocellatum. The sequence continues at coordinate 34,660,076 of NC_083425.1, forward strand.
GACACTATTCCAAATGTGGCCGAACCAATGTCTTGTTCAGCTGCAACATGGCCTCCCAACTCCTGTACTCAATGCTCTGCCCAATAAATGAAAGCATACAAAACACCTTCTTTACTATCCTATCTACGTGTGACTCCACTTTCAAGGAACTATGAACCTGCATTCCAAGGTCCTCTTGTTCACCAACACTCCCCAGAACCTTACCATTAAGTGTGTAATTCCTGTTCTGATTTGACTTTCCAAAATGCAGCACCTCATTTCTATCCAAATTAAACTGGGCGGCACGCTGGCACAGTGGTTAGCACTGCTGCCTCACAGCGCCCGAGACCCGGGTTCAATTCCCGACTCAGGCGACTGACTGTGTGGAGTTTGCACATTCTCCCCGTGTCTGCGTGGGTTTCCTCCGGGTGCTCCGGTTTCCTCCCACATTCCAAAGATGTGCGGGTCAGGTGAATTGGCCATGCTAAATTGCCCGTAGTGTTAGTTAAGGGGTATATGTGGGGGTATGGGTGGGTTGCGCTTCGGCGGGTCGGTGTGGACTTGTTGGGCCGAAGGGCCTGTTTCCACACTGTAAGTAATCTAATCTAAACTCCATCTACCACTCCTTGGCCCATTGGTCCATCTGATCAAGATCCTGTTGTACTCTGAGGTAACCTTCTTCACTGTCCACTACACCCAATGTGGTGTCATCTGCAAACTTACGAACTATACCTACTGTGTTCACATCCAATTTATTTGTATAAATGATGAATAGCAGTGGACCCAGCACTGCTTTATTATTTTGTTTTCTGTTTCTTGCTAATGTAATGGTTCCCCATTGTTTCTCTAACTATTTGTCACCTTTCTCCTCATACCTTTGATTTCTCTTTTATTGTACACCCTTTCCAGTAGATATGTTCCTAAAATTATGTGAACTGAATAAAACAAATCTAGGTTTGAATTTAATCAGGTTCAATGTTTTGCTAATATTTTTGAAGAGTTAGCTGTACAAACCTTTGGTAACTGATAAAGCTACTTTTATTTTGGTATTTGTGGTAGTTCTCACCTAATTGCAATGTTAATGCCTTTAACGACCCTAATTGTCATGTACAGTTAATCTAAAAAGGAAAAGAAGTGGTGGCCCAGGATTTGTGAATTACATCACACCGTTGTTAATGTGCAAATCAATATGTATTTGTGGTGAAAAAGAGAGAACCTGTAACTAGTAAATTATTACAAGTTACTGGTTGATTTGTTCTGTTCCATCATTAGTTTCACAAAAAAACTATATCTGACTTTTAATCTCTGAATGGTTTCCATTAAGTTATTGTATTGTTATGTTAATTCCTCACTGAACTTGCTGCAGTAAATTGTATTGTAATTGAAGGTGTAAGTATTCTTTTAACAACATGCTAATTGGTAATGACTGGCAATCAATCTTGCTTATTCAGATGCTCAGAAAACAAACAATAAGTGCACAGTCTCATTTCATCAGGTTGTGACTTGTTTTAGGTGTTCTAAAACAAATAAAGTTCAAATATCTCTTCCTTTCTGTTCACGCTCAATCCAATCTCTAAAGTCCAGTCTTGCTTTTTCTTCCTGATTGTACGGGAAAAATATTCGATATCAATGAGTCTCCTTCTCTCCAGATTACTTCTTAGTTCTGTTAAATATTTTAGAAGATATTCTGTCTAATTGTTCAAAAAGTCCCAGAGCCCATTTCCCCCAAACTGAATTATTATCAACTCTCAATCCCAGTCACTTTATAGTCCAAGGCTTTCAAAGCCTGACATTGCACAACCAAGGACTTAAAATGAAATACAAATTAGATCAGATTTTATTGTCAGGTGCACCCAAGTACAGGAGTGTACAGTGAAGAGTGTGCAGAGTCACCGTTCTCCAGCGCCATTTTAGAATACAGTAGTTAGAATAAAAAATAAGAGCTGAAATGAAAGAAATCTGGGGCATGAGAATTTTTGGAGAATTTGGAAAATATGACGTGACCAATCTTCTTTGTCAGAAAATAAATCTATCTGACTTTGCTCTTCTGATTTTTGATATTTTGCAGTTCTCTATATGCTTTGGGAAATATATGTGATCTCTGATGGATTTAAATGATAGATGATATTGCCATTGTGTTTTATTATTTGGCTACTGAATTCAAGCACTGCCTAGGTCAATTTAACACAACTTTGAATCAGCCTGTATATACATTACATCTCAGGAATATTATGCCAGTGTGCTTTATTTTTAATGTTTACATGAATAGGCAGATGGACAACTCACAGCAAAAATGCCTCAATACTTTGGGAGTACAAAGAAAAATCTTAAATCTCTAAGTAGGGATTCCACCTACATGTCAGGTATTCAGGTCTCAAGGTTTGCATCTGATTCTTTTGGGAGTAGATAGCTTGGCACTGTGTATTTGTTAATGCTTGGAGCATATGAGATGCTTAATCATTAATTTAGTGCTAAATTATTTTGGTCACTTGTGAGAATGTAGCAGAATATATCCTCAGTGGTGTGTCTGAATGGAATTTGGGCCATCAATTCTGCAGACCAAAGTTGAGTTATCTGTTCTGTCAGTTCATTATCTATATGTGTTGCATTGTCAGACTCTAATGGGTACATGTTATGAATGCATGCTAGGTGAGAGAGTGTGCTTTGTTGTGATAGCTGGTAAGAGAATTCCATGAAGCACGAATGTGTTCTGTGGACAAGATTTATTAGGGACTGAAGAGTTTAATTTGATGCTCTTAAAGAGAGTATAACTTTGACTTCTTTCAAGGAAATGTATAAAATTCTAACAGTGTTGGACAGAATTCTTACAAGGACAATGTTTTCCCGATCTGGGAGTCTAGTATAAAGGGTTGCAGTCTCAGCATGTAGGGAGGCATTTAGGACTAAGATGAGGAAAAATATCTTCGCTTAGAGGGTAGCAAAT